>NC_049211.1:18283023-18615523 GCF_013347855.1 Anguilla anguilla | reverse complement strand
ATTAGTGTGTGAACTGGATGTGTTCATGGCTATGAATAACTGTTACATAATGAGTATTGTACCTTATTGGACCTGTGTTTTGTAGTTGTTCCAATGACCTTCGGTATTCACTTATTGTACGTCGCTTTGGATAAAAGCATCTGCCTAATAAATGAAATGTCATGTGATGTAATCTCTGTGTGCAGGTTGTGAAGATGTGGAGCTGGCTAATTCCACTGACTGTGCTGCTCTCCTCTGTACCTCGGGCTGAAACACAAGGTACAGCTGCGACTGGAATTAAATCAGCATTTACAAACGAATATTCATCAGTAATTTAAACAGAAATAAAGTGGCGGTTAGTGAGTTTATTCTAAAGTAAAATGCTATCATAAAACCTAAACTGCTATTTACTGGCAATTTAATTTAGAGCTGCATCTTGGCATAATGTAACCCCTGATTTGTGGGTTGAAATATAGGCCTATATACTGTATTTTAATGTTGCATGTTTTTCTGAAAACATGGAAGTATGTCTGGGTATAAATGTATTAAAAACACCAAGTCACGGTGTCAGAGTCCTAGAGTATATTATTCCAGAAATAAAAGCACCAAAGCTGGGGGTTTCTGATCGCAAAGAGAGGAAATAAATGATTCAGTTAATTTCTGAATCTGTTCACATAATGAACTATTTTTATGAATTAGATGCCTCTGCTATATCATGGTCCTCTTTTCCCTCATTCCTACGTTCCCTGTTCTTCTCCTCTCTGGATGACTCCTAGGACGTTGTAATAACATACAAGCGGCAGACATTGTGTTCCTGGTGGACGGCTCTTCCAGTATTGGCCGTGCAAACTTCCTGCAGGTGAAGGGGTTTATGGCTGGCATTGTGAAACCCTTCACTGGCGCAGTCAGTGCCACTGGGGTCAGATTTGGGGCCGTGCAGTACAGTGACACCTCCAGGTGAGACCGTCTGTGTACCTTCTTCGTTAATTGTGTTTGGTTGTTAATTATCTGTGGGTGAAAAACATACCCACGGTCAGGGAACAGACTATTCATGTCTTGGTGATGCTGAGCGTTGTCCTAAACTGTTAGAGTGGAGTTCACCTTCACCACGTACTTGAATGGGACGGAGCTGGTCAGTGCGGTGGAGAACCTGAACTACAAGGGGGGCAACACGCGAACTGGGGCTGGACTCAAGTTCGTTGCAGACAACTTCTTTAGTGCATCTGCAATCCGGGATGTTCCAAAGGTGAGAGAGGGGAGTGATTGTTGGTTCAAGGAGGCGGTAGAGCTATCAATGACATACAACATGTGCCATGCCTCTCTTTTTCTCTTCCTTTATTGCAGATTGCAATCTTGATCACTGATGGGAAATCCCAGGATAGTGTGAGGGATCCTGCTCAGAAGCTCCGCAGTCTGGGGGTCAAATTGTTTGCTGTGGGTAAGAACCACCTCCTCTTGCATACAGAACATGTACATGCAGGTGTACAGATAGACATGTTTACGATATTCCCCATGTAAGTTAATCTATGGTCTTGTACTGTAGAGGGATGGAAACAATTAAAAATAATCACCCCCTTGTGTACCTGAATTTCAGTTTCTGACCTTGTGTGCATTTGATTATGTGTGTGTTGCTTAATTGCCCACATAAGGCTACATCTCTGTCTGTGGCACTTAAAATCCCTCGGACCTAGTGTTAGCATGTAACAGTGCATGGCCGTGTGTGTCTCAGGTATAAAGAATGCTGATGAGGTGGAGCTGGCTCTGATAGCCTCAGAGCCCACACGTGACTTCTCCTTTTTCGTGGGGGACTTCAAGATCTTGAGCACGCTGCTGCCCCTGGTGGCACCCCATGTTTGTGCCAGCTCAGGTGGCGTCTACGCCAGTGACGGTACCTTCAGTCTCCCTTTGCACATACACAAGCATAATACCCCATAATACCCAGTACAGACCCCACAAAACCCTCTGAAGGAACCGCTAAGCACACCTCAGCACTTAGCAAGCTCTGTTTAACGTATGTGGCTGGCCCCTCACAAATCAAACACACCACATGAGAGCTGTCACAAAATACAGAGCTCATACAGTTAATTTTCTCTTGGTGTCTTTCCTTTGCCCTTTATCTCTTGCAGACGCCTTCTCTGGTCCCTCTAACCTGCAGTTCTTAGTTGAGACCTTTGATTCCCTGAAATTTCGGTGGGCAGCAGCATTGGGACCCGTGAATGGCTATGTTGTGCAGTACGTACCCCTTTCTGGACTTGGGCAGCCAATCACATCCGAGTTCCAACAGGTGGGCACTGAATTATAGAGTTGGGATCTTATTTAACTTTAATGCAGGAACAATTATTTTGCCTAGTTTTAGTGCCAGTGGGGTGAAATTGTAATTATTGCACATGTTCATAAATTGCCTTTTAATTATTGTTTTTTTGGGGGGGGGGGGGGGTGTTGGTAAAGGGTTAAGCTTTTATCTTTTCAGTGTTACTATCTATGTGTATACTTGACAGCCATTTGAAACGACACTCACCTTTTCTAAAAGGCATTACCATAAAGAAGAACAATCCACAAAATCACATTATGCAGCAAAGTACATCACTTTAGCAACACTTCAACTTTGTGAGGTGTGCTGAATTGGTATTTGTAACTTTCATAAAATATACTGACAGCACAACATTATAAAAGCAAACAAATGCTGGGGTTCTGGGTGACGGAGACATTGGACGAGTGTTGTTTGTGAGGTTTACAGGGTGGCCTATGGTCTGGGGAATGGTATGTCGTTAGGAGCTTTCTTATGTGGTTTAAATGACTGTGTGCTTTTTGGGAGGCCAGTAATGAGATCCGGCAATATTGTGCTCACAGGAAACCGTGCCGGCAGGGCAGAAGACTTTCATCGCACGGAACCTTAAATCTGGCACAGATTACTTGGTGACGGTCATTGCTCAGTACCCAAACAGTGTTGGGGAGTCTGTCTCTGGAAAGGCCAGGACCAGTGAGTATAAAAATGTACTGGTTGTGAGGGAGAGGGTGGTGGAGAGAGGTTTGCAGAGCTAGAGAGAGAACATTTGGAGGAGGAGGGAAATTAAGAATTAGGTAGAAGATGGTGGAACTTGAGATATGTAATAGCCATTATGTCAAATGCTCTTCTCCCTGTCTTCCTCTCTTCCCTTTGTTGTGCAGTCTCCCTCTCCCACTCTTTCACACCTCCTCCTCTCATCAGCCATCTCAGTCTCTGTGATGCCTCCTGTGGACCATTGTGATACCTGATTGAGTGCATCTCAATGCTGTTCCCTCTCTCTGTCTCCCTCTCTATCTCAGGGTCTCGCCCAGGCGTGTCAAACTTCCGTGTGGTCCAGGCGGCGTTCTTCTCCCTCTCTCTTGCCTGGGATGCTCCCTCCTCCCCAGCCCAGGGTTACAGGATCACGTATGGCCCCACAGGTCAGAGACAGGAGCCCCTGCGAAATAGCTGTTCCCATTTTGGAATTGATGCTTTGTGCTGCACACAAACTCTGATAGAGTCACTATTGAACTCATATGAACTCTTTCAGACTTTTACTGTGTCGTGTACTAATTTCAGTGGTACATGTTACCACAGCGTAGTCGACACATTCCCTGTGTGAAGGGCGTGGAGGACAGTTATTCCTTCCTCTCAGGGTTGAAGAGTTTAAGAGAGGGACGCTAGGGTTTAGACATGGGTGTTCTATCGTAAACAGTCAGCCCATTCTTCTGGAAATAAAACAAGTTGGCTGAAGTGAGAGCGAGAGTCACGGGAGGCAGGTGGAGGCGTGGCTGAGCTGGTCTGACCCAGCTGAGTTAGCGCTGTATATCCGTGTCTGCTCACCCACAGGCACGATTAGAGCGGCATTGAGCTATAATAATAACTGTGATTAAATGCTTACATGGCAGCTCGGCAGTTTGCACATTGGGAGAGAAGGCAGGAGTGGGAGGATGCTCAGAGAGCTGACAGAGATACCAGCAAGGGAGAGGACAGAGAGGAAATAATAAATGTTTAACACAAAAGGCTTACGTGACACTTGTGATGTTTTTTTAAAGAGGGCTTTTCTTTACCAGTCATGATAGAATAGTTATTATCCATTTCCAATTGCTGCTAAATATTTGAAATATGTCTTATATCAAAGTGCATGTTGTATCAAGGACATTGAATATGCTTTTGCGGTTAATTTTTGTTCATTAGATGTTAGGATGATATATAGAGATATGACCAGTGATTGTATGACAGCCAGATTGCATGACAGCCAAACTACTTACAGATTACATTTTTACATACAATCCAGTTATAGAGCTGAATATTTTACTGAAGCAATTGAGGTTACTTGTGGATACAACAGTAGGACTCTGACAACACAGACTTTAAGTCAGAAGCCCAGTTCCCTACATTATACTGCCAGCCCTGTATACCAGTATAAATACCAGGTGTATAGCATGGCAAGTATTTTACCTGTATAGACAACTGGTATATAGGATGCCAGCTCATGTACTTGAAGCCTTTGGTGGAATGGAGTATGTCAGTACTAACAGTTCCTGAAGAAGTAGGATCAAGTTTATTGCTGCCATATGTGTAATGGTCCATATAACCTGATGAATCATTTTCTCTTCAAAGATCAGTGCAGTGTGTTTATGGCTTTTAAGCCCATTTTATGTCTGTCTGCCATAGCATGTGCCTGTGTGTGTGTGCGTGTGTATCTGTGTGTGTGTGTCATTGTGGGTGTGTGTGTACGTGTGTATCTGCATGTGTGTGTGTGTGTGTGTGTGGGTCTGTGTATCTGCGTGTGTGTGCGTGTGTGTGTGGGCCTGTGTGGGCGTGCGTGGGCGTGCGTGGGTGTGCATGTCTGTATATGATTGTGTAGCTCCTACCCACATCCCTCTCTCTCTGTCCCACTGGCCTTCTAACCTGGCCTGCTGCCTGAGACCACACCTGCCCCAACCTCTTCCAACACCACACCTGCCCCGCCCACCACGCCCTGCTCCCGCTGTGACATGCCATCTTCTGAAGAATGCTCTGCCCTGGGCCATTGGCAGGGAAAGAGAGAGAAAGAGTTAGACAGGGAGGAAGTAAGGGAGGGAGGGAGGGAGGAAGAGAGAGAGAGAGAGAATGAGAATGAGAATGAGTGTGTGAGAGAGAGAGAGAAAATGTGGGTTTAGAACAAATTAAAACAAAATTAGAACAAAAGGAAAAAATATATATCTGCAAAACTGAAACAAACTAATCTATACCATGGATCGAGGGAGAGCCCTGACAGCCCTGACTTCCCAACATCACAAGACATCATCCTGACTGTGCTTCCCCAGCCAATACTCTGGCCCTCTTACAATGTGATTCCAAATGATCTTTCTGCCATTTAGCAGTTCAGTGGAGTTTAATGGCTGTTCAGTAGTTTCTATATTACCCTTTGTGTCATTGTGTCCATATTGTTGTTTTGTTTATTCTCTCTCATTTGATGATGACTAATTTTTCCCTGAAACTTGGCTGTCTCCATAACTGATTTGTGTGTTTTTGTGTTTTTTTCTGACTGGTATTTTGTGTGACTGCTGGTGTGACTGGCTCTGTGGATACAGGTCGTACGGTTACCCAGTTATCTGAACAGTCTCTGGCCGCTGACTCTACCTCAGTCACCCTGGAGGGACTGCAGCCTGACACGGAGTATGCCCTCAACCTCTACCCCCTTTTCCCGCAAAACTCTGTCTCCCCGGCAACACTGAATGCTCGCACATGTGAGTATGCCACACACACACACACACACACACACATACACATGTGCACGAACACATGCACACACACATGCATGCAAGGTGCAGTCTCAACACATATTGATTGCATATGGAAAAAATAAGTCATAACAAAGTTAGATAGAACTACTGCTATGATGAAACTTTTTTTTCCTCACAATTCATGTGGGTTGATGGTTTATTTGCAGAGCAGAAGAGTAGATAAGTATTTTATTGAATCTGGCCAGTTTATTGCAATAATAATAGCGTATAATAAGTGAATTATTTAAGTATTCCATACAGTTAGAACAATTCCTATTTAATTGTTACCAGGACCCATAGCCCCACCTGGTGGCATTTACATGAAATCCATTTGTTTTGATGCACAGAAGCAGTAGTACAGATCACCAGAATGCAGCCATGTGATGAACGTGTCTGTCTGTCACTGTGCCACTGTGCTTGTCTCCATATCTCTGTCTCCATTTGTGCTTCAGTGAGGCTGCAGGCCGTACAGCAGCTCTCCGTTCAGACTGTTTCTGAAGGCAGTGTCCACGTGCTGTGGAAGGGAGTGGGCGGAGTCAGGGCTTACCGCCTGGTGTGGGGACCCTTCACAGGTGAGCAGCATGAGTTTGTCAGGGCCATTGGACGTCTTGACATTCGCCAAACAGGCCTGCGTTATTTTAGCTCACAGGTTACTTATCTAGTGCAGCTGGTCATTTACTTTGCCTGGGACATGTACTGTATAATCAGGGATTAAAACTAAGGTTCATAATTACATTCTTTCTGTATAGTACTCACAAATTCATCAATAACACTCTCTACCTCTCTGTCCCTGTCTTGACCTGTCTGCCTCTCCCTTTCTGTTTTGTCCTCTCACTGTCTCTCAACTCCTCTCCTTCTCAATTTCTGTCATGTCTTTTTTGTCTCCCTCCCTATTTTCCCTCCATCTTTCCCTCCAGGCCGTGATGTGGAGAGCGTGGAGGTGCCGGGGGACAGTGAGTCTCACACCCTGACTAACGTGGAGCCGGACACGGAGTACATTGTCACTGTCATCGGAATTTATGACAACACTGAGGGGCCAGCAGCAACAGCCAGGTTCAAAATAGGTAAAAATAAAACGCTCTTTCTATGTGATATTTATCAGCATTGTGTTAATCATTGCTCTTGGCATTTCAACAATTAATATCTCATTTAATTTATTTGTGCTCTGGCTGAGTCTGATTGATTAACATTAAAAATCTATGGTGTTACTACCTACTTAATTGTCATTATTATTTGCATATACTGTATATTGATGTTGTTTGCTACAATGGCCTTCTGGGTTGCTTCAACCAAATGTCTGCAAAATGAATAATTGTGAATTTCCGGTATAGAAATACGATCAAATGTTGTTGCCCTTGGGACTACATATTTATCAGTGTGCATTCATGCGTGCACACTGATAAATATGTAGTCCCAAGGGCAACAACATTTGATCGTATTTCTATACCGGACACATAGATGACTACATCTACCCACTATTGTTTATACAACAAATGTTTCATATGTCTCTGCCAACAGTAAGTAAGTTGGACTTAGTGAAATACTTCTCCAGTATTTAAATTATTACTGTTCCTGATCTTTTCATCTCTGTGGGTGGACCTTGGTAATAATAGATTTATAAAATAAAGGTAGCAGTACAAATGTATTACTTTGCAGAATCCTTGAAACACTGTTTTCTATCACTGGTTGTATTTTCTGCCAAATGCAAGACTCCCCCTCTCCCACCGACTTGTGATGTAGCTAAATATAGCTTCCAAAAGAATGTTTTTGAAATGTTGCCTTCCCTCAGTGCTTAGTGGAGCAGAGAAAAAGGGTCTGAGGGAAGAGAGAGAGAAAGGTAGAGAAGAAAGGGAGGATTGGCACTGGCAGTTTCTGTCTATAAGCATCCCTGTTTTGGCAGTTGTTTTAACAATGGTAGGAAGCAGTGATAATGAAAAGGTGTGTCTATATATCATTGCCTGTGTGTGCGCCTGTCTTTAAAAGTGTAAGGTAGTTATTCTTTCCACCCACCCATGCCTCAGCCTAGTGTATCAGCCAAGGGAACATGGAATCAGAGCATTATGCACACTCCTTTCTTCTTTCTTCACATGCAAGCATACACATGCAAACATCTGCACAGAGAGAGAGAGAGAGGGAGAAAAAGAGAGAGAGAGAGAAGGAGACAGAGAGAGAGGGAGAAAAAGAGAGAGAGAGAGAAGGAGACAGAGAGAGAGGGAGGGACAGAGTCAGAGACAGAGTGACACAGAGATGAAAAGAGAGAGAGAGAGAGACTCTGCCTGACCATATTTTTCCAGACCAGACAGGATGTATGGAGTACAGTGCATACTTGCCCCCTCATACTGTTGAACTGTTTGTCTTTTGTTAATTAGAAAGGCTCTTGTTGGAATGGAATGACTCACTGAACCAAAGACGGGAAAGCAAATGCGTAACTCAGAAAATGCAGTCTTTGATCAAGCCTCTGATGCAGGTGTGGAGATCAATGACAAGCAGACAAGACAGACAAGAAGTCATGTGACTGTACTTGTCAGACTCCTGTTCTTGTTTTTTTGTGTTTTGGTCAGGTATTTGAGTCAAGGATATTATAGCGACGTTAAGGATATAAACCTGTGCACATGTGAAATCTGTTCCAGTGCCCCAGCACTGGTGCCTCTCTCTGATGTAATAGCGTGTGACAATGATTAATTGTGTCCTTTCACAGGTTCTGTAAGTACTTTTAACAGTGAGAGGGGATAACTCTTCTCAACCAATGGCAGAATGCATCGATCTTGGTTCTGCATTGCTGTTAAATTACACCATTACATACAGACATTATGCTCAATGTTAAACTATTTTTACCCTTTATTTAACAATATGGAGCAGTGGTTTGGCATTACACCGTAAACAAATGTGACTTATAAGTAAAAACACAGCTGTGTATAAAGTACAGAATGTGATAGATTACAGAATGTGTACATAATCCACAGTGATGGGCTGTACTGACCCAATCTGTCACTGTTTGCCTAACAGACCATCGGGAGCAGCAGGTTCTGCGGGCCACTACCGCCGGGCCCACTACCATCCGGCTGAACTGGAACGTGATCCCGTCCGCACGAGGATACCGTCTAGAGTGGAGGCAGGGGGAGGGTGAGACAAGCACAACCACAAACTCATGCAGCCCAACAAAGTTTGATAAGGCTGGTTCTCTGGAATGTAACATTGTCGAGGAGTAACATTGCATGTACACTCATCCACTGAAAATCCACTCAAATCCACTCAAAATTCATACTGTATATATGTGGTTTCACTCTTGCTGTTCTATCTACTGACCACAGGTGGCAGAATACAGAGACAGTCCTTTCCCAAAAGCACCTCCAGCTATGAGCTGACAGGGCTCCAGCCGAGCACAGAGTACATAATCACCCTGTACACCCTCTACGAGGGCCGTGAAGAGGCCACGCCTGTCTCCACTTTAAAACCAGGTCAGAGATGATTGGATGATTATTGTATTCGATGGTTTATGATGAATGATGACTTTAAAAAAGTTTATTTCACCTTGTCTGGTTAGAGTCTGGTTAGGTTTAAATAAATAAATTACTCAGTCTGTGAAATTCCACAGTACAGTACTTGGCCACGAGGAAGGAGCTTGTGAATATGTCTGTGTACTGTGTTCATTATCATCAGAGGGACAACCTGTAGGCCGCATATCCAACCTGCGTGTGATTGAAACTCTGGGCAACATTGTTCGACTGGGGTGGACCGGTGTGGCTGGGGCAACTCAGTACCGCATTATCATCTTAAACACTGAAAGTAAGCATTAATTAGGCTGGTGTATAATGCTAAGCACATTGTGAAAATGTCTTTGTAAAATGTGCTATATAAATTAAATTTGATTGATTGATCGATTTTCTTTCATTTATAACCGGACAGTCCCTTATACAATAATCATAGTTATACATTACTTCATTGTCATGAACCATACACATTTAAACATTGTATTTCTGCATTGCTGTATTGTACATATACTGTAAAACTATCCCTATCTAGAGCTTCAAATAGCAATCCCAAGTACCATTTTATGATATGGGTATTGTACTGTGCATAGCACAATCGATTGACACCATTTGAAGGGAGGTAATGCTCTTTACTGTTTTAATAGGTTTGTGATATTACTGTTCAGGTTGAGGTTCATTGATATGTTATGATCTTATTTATATCAGGAAGTGCTGAAGACTTCCCTCTGTCTGTGTGTCTTAAGCAATTTCATGCAAATGTTGCCATGATTGACAGTTAACTTCTCCTATCACAGCTGAGAGTCAAGAAACCCACAGTATCCCTGGCGATCAAACGACCCTTGACGTGCAGGGGCTTTCACATGGTGTATTGTATGGAATCAGCGTGACAGCGATAGTGGGAGACAGTGAAGGGGACCCTGTCTCACTGGACATCAAAGCAGGTGTGGTGTTTCCCCACTGTGCATACAAACATGCATGCAACACAACCTGGGTTCACACAATCAAATTTATGCGCTGTATGGCTGCATGTTGGTTTACTTATTTTAGTCTTAGTGCTTGAATGTGTATTACAAGTTATATGTACACCAATTCTGGCCCCAGCTTGTGAGTATCTGTGAAGGCGTGAAAAGAGAAGGTTTACTGCTGTTGTGTATCTGCCAGCACAGTCCCCAGCTTGTTACTAATGCATGGAATTGGACTGAAAAATACCAGTGAAACAAGTCCAGACACAAAACAAATGAGACAGTGTTCAGGGGAAGGAGTGGAAGGAGTTTGGCTCGGGTCCGGGGACAAAAAATGAAGAGCTCCGGAGATGAGTGGATGTGTTTCGTAGAGTTGAAAAAGAAGACTGGTGAAAAAGGAATGAAGAGGATGCCATAGATCACAGACCCTCCTGTAACAGCACTCAAACCTGAATGGAGGTTTTTGATATGGTTTAAAAGAAAGGAATAACCACTGCAATCAGGTGTAATGCACTAGTCCCCTCATGAAGTCTAAACGAATGTTAGCTGTTACCAAACCCACCCTGTCACAGTTTGCATTTCAACATGAAGGTTCCTTTCCTCTCTGGGCAGGGCCAGCAGTGGACAGAGTAGAGAACCTGCGAGTGATCAATGTCAACAGCCGTCGCATCAGGATTGCCTGGACGAGGGTTCCCGAGGCAACCGAATACAGGGTCACCTGGAGACAAGGAAATTGTATGTGAGGTCTTCCCTGTAGGGAATGTCACAAGGCAATTACACTTTTACCTAAACACCCTTGTGTGGGCATACATGCGTGTGTGTTTTTTTCCAGTTCCGGAGCAGTCCCGTGTTTTGGGGGCAGACGCCACTGCCTTCACTGTAGAAGGGCTGCAGCCTGATGATGCAGTGGTCATTGGTGTTGCCGCTGTCATTGGCCAACGCAGTGGGGATGTGGTGTCACTCACAACCAAGACCAATCCGAATGGCGGGGGCGTTGTCAAAGAGGTGCGACTGCTGGGCACAACGGCTCAAGGGATACGTATCGGCTGGACGCCTGTGCTCAGGGCGGCCGGCTATAAGATCACCTGGCGTCACGGAGATGGTGAGCAGAGCAGCTACACCTCACTTCCATTCAGTTTGATGTAACTACTGCTCCTAAGGCCAGTCAGAGAGAGTAGCTTGTGTCCAAGGTTATTTTAGAAACCTCAGATTATTTTCATTTTGTGTTCTGTTCTGGTTAAATATTTCTCATCATTCAGTCTCCCCGCACTCTTTGCCACCAAAACCGTAACCATGTGTGTGCAGGTATGGAAGATTACCGCAGAGTGCCTGGTGATACCACTTCCTTCTCCATTGATGGCCTCCTGGAGAACACAGAATACAGGGTGTCAGTGTCCTCTCTGATTGGCTCAAAGGAGGGAACCCCCGCCTACCTGAACACTAAAACCGGTACCGTTTCAGTCGATGTCTGCAGACGTGACGTCTTCTGCTGTTGATTGTGCTTGTCCTCTGCAGCATAGACTCTGACTGACTTCGGTGCTTTTGTCCCACTTCCTCCTGTCAGGTCAAGAGCAGGTTGTGGGATCAGTAAAGGATTTGCAGGTCCAGGAGACCCATGGTGAGGTTGTGAGGGTAACATGGGTTGGGGTCCAGGGAGCGACCAAGTACATTGTTATTTGGAAGCGCACTGATGGTGAGTGAACTTCTCTGTCTCTAAGCCTATAGCATAGTTTTTATTGTTTTCAAATTTTAGAAGAACAAGACTAAACTTCTACAAAATGTGAACTATGGCATAATGTAATTCAGTTGGGGATATGAGGTTTTTTTGTCATAATACTGTAAAAGAGCATTTTAACAGCATATTATGTGAAATCCAGTATTTGCCTGTGATGTCATGGGCTCTCAGGGGGGAAGGAGGAAAGTCAGCTGGTGGGGGGCAATATCACGTCGGTGGACCTGGAGCTGGACCCGGGGGTGCAGTATGAGGTGCAGGTCAAGGCGCTGGTTCATGATCGAGAGGGATCTCCCGTCTCCATCAGGGTGACCACGGGTGAGTCCATTACCCAGCAAAAATCATTAGATAATAGGTCATTTGCAGTTATTGCTATGTACTCTTTTTCTGTGCTCGATTAGACAGTCTTGTATTAACATCAGTGGATCTTTGACAGAGTAACGTTTTAACCTTGACCTGAGGCACCATTCCAGGTTAGTGTTATTGCCGGGCAGTGTGTTTGCTGGGGTTTTGCTCTCATGTGAGGATGCTCTCTCACAGCGGGAGTTTCTACGGGGGTGGAGGGGGTGCAGGTGCTGGAATCCACTCCGGAGACACTGCTTCTTTCCTGGAGGAGGCGGTCTGGAGTGTCCGGATATCGCATCTACTGGAGATCATCACAGGGTACCTGCTCAGAAAGACACACAAAAAACACTACAGCACATACGCAAGCGCATACACACATTATTCACTCAAATATACATACACTCACTCACATGTGTGACTCGCATGCACACGCATAATTCACACTGTCCAATTCATCATTACTGTAATCCCAACACGCTGAATCACACAGACATTCACTCCTGTTGTTTGTAGGTGAATCAGAACTGAGCCGTGTGGTTGGCAGAGACATAACCTCGTTCACCCTGGAGGGGCTGCGGGCTGGAGAGCGCTACACGATACGTGTGGCTGCTCTTTATCAGGACAGAGAGGGCGAGTCCAACACCATCATAGTCACCACGGGTATGCCGCTGTCTTTATCTGATGCTTTCTCTCACACATTAGAGATTTCCCGCTAAGGGATTAGAAAGCAGCATTGCGCTGCTGTGTACAGTACTGCACTGCTGTGTACAGTGCTGTCCTGCCTGTATACAGTACTAGGCAATGCTGTCCCATGGTGCCTCACGCTGCCCAAACCAGTCTCACACTACTGTGCACACAAAGTATATTTTCATGACTGTGTTGCTCACTCCTCTTTCACCTGGTTACTTCCCCCTCTGGGCTCCCTTCCTCTTCTCACCTGTGCCCTAACCCAATGCTCTGCTCTCCTTGTTCCCGCCTCCACCCTTCTCATCCCTACCCATAGCATCTCCAGCACCCCTGCAGCCAGTGACGGACTTCCGTGTGGTTGATATTACCCAGAATTCTATGATGCTGGGCTGGACTCCAGCGGTTGGTGCTACGGGGTACATACTGCGCTGGGAGGAGGAGCAAGGTGAGGGCCAGGCTAGGATAAAACTGCAAATGTGCTTCTGTTTCCTTCAGCAAAATGCAACAAAGCCAATCCACTTACACTGGCCGTTTATGCACACTACAGTCAAATTGATACTTTGATATATCCGTGTATGCTGTCATATAGTTTATAGTTATGTATACAGGCAAGGTTTGAAAAGAGGATCTCATCTGTGCGTGTGCGTGTGCCTGTGCGTGTCTGTGTGTGTGTTTCCCTCCTATAGATCGTAGGCAGGGGCAGCCTATAAGGCTCCCAGCCTTCTCCAGTTCATTCCGTGTCACGGAGCTGCAGCTGGGACGCCAATATCGCTTCACCATTCAGCCCGTCTACCAAACAGAGACAGGGCCAGAATCTTTAGTTCGGGAACGCACAGGTGACTGATCTTCTGCCTTTCCCCTTCCCTTTCTTTTCCTGCTCTCACTGCCATCCCTGTCTTGTCACACTGATATGCTTTGAATATCTTATAGTGATGGATATTTAACTTTTGTTGTCATTTGTCTGTTATTTCAATCTCTGTCTTGTTATATTTATCTAATTTCTCTCCCCTCCTCCTCTCACTGTTGCTCTCTCTCCCTCACACTCTATCCATCACTCTGCCCACCCTCTTCCTCTGTGCCTACTCTTCCTCCTTCCCTCTGTCTGTGCCTCTCTTTTTAACTGCAGTGTGCGTGGACGGCCGCCTGGATCTGGTGTTTTTGGTCCCTGCCTCTCGGGACAAGACGGAGCTGGCTGAGGCTCTGCTGTCCCTCCTCACCAACGTGGCTGGGATACTGCCCTCCATCGGGCCCCGTGACTCACAGGTCAGCCACGCGCCACAGCGTGCTTCCCAACTCCTATACACACCCCATTCCATAAGTCCTCTCCAACTCCTATACACACCCCATTCCATAAGTCTTCTCCAACTACCATACATACCCCCATTCCATAAGTCTTCTCCAACTACCATACACACCCCATTCCATAAGTCCTCTCCAACTACCATACACACCCCATTCCATAAGTCTTCTCCAACTACCATACACACCCCATTCCATAAGTCTTCTCCAACTCCCATACATACCCCCATTCCATACACCCTCACCGACTCCTGTACACACCCCCATTCCATATATCCTCCCCAACTCCCATACACGCCCCCATTCCATAAGTCCTCCCAAACTCACATACACACCCTGTTCCATGCATCCTCCCCAACTCCTTCCTGCAAAAGCAATAGATAATAAATTGTGTGTTTCTCTCAAATATGCTCAATGCCTTTGAAATATAGACAGCATATGTTGCAAGTTATGAGTCATATGCCTTTTAGAATAGAAGTAGTACAAGATTGGTTTCCCGTCCCTGTGGTGTAACTCTGATTGAAGGTGTAATGCCTGTGCATTCCAGGTGGGGATAGTATTATACAGCTCACTTTCCAGGGTGTGGTTCCTGCTCAGTCGACATAGCAACAAGGAGAACCTGCTGCAAGAGATCTTGGCCACACCCTTCACTGCAGAGCCAGGAAATGCTGTTGGTGTGTGGCCCTTTCTTTAACTCAAACTCCCAGCATGCACTTTGTGGTTGCACTGTGCAATGAACTATTGTAATGTGCTGATGTGTGGCATTTTTACCAGGTCTCTGCTTCCCCCTGCAGGTCAGGGAGTGACATACACCAGGGAGCTCCTCCTCCCTGCCTCTGCTGGTCGCAGACCTGGGGTCCGCGGGGTCCTGGTCATCATCACAGATTCAAGGTCCACCGATGACCTCATTGCTCCTGCTGCTGCTGTCCAGGCTGCTGGTTTGTGCAAACAGAACTTGCCATATGCCACAGTCACTGAAATTTCACCGCCCTCCCACACACACACCCCCTACTGGACACCCACAGGCATACACCTCTCTGATGACATCCTTAAAAGAAAATCTACCATCAAGCTTTTTAACAATAATGTGGGTGCTAACAAATGCACTGTCGTGGCTGATATAAATTTTAGTGTTGCTATTCAACTCTGTGTCACTCTGTCTCTGACTCTGTCCCTCCCCCTCTCTCTCTCTCTTTCTCCCTCTCTCCCTCCCTCTCTCTTCTCTCTCTCACTCTCTCTCTCTCTCTCTCTCTCTCCCTCTCTCTCCCTCTCTCTCTCTCTCTCTCTCTATCGCTCTCTCTCCCTCTCTCTCTCTCTCTCTCTCTCTCCCTCTCTCTCTCTCTCTCTCTATCGCTCTCTCTCTCTCTCTCTCTCTCTCTCCTTCTCTCTGTCAGGGATGACGGTCCTGGCGGTGGGGTTGGGACATGCGGACACGGAGGAGCTGCGGCGGGCGGTGACTGACGGAAGCACGCAGAACGTTCTGTACGCGAGTGATGTTGGGCAGATGGGACGCGTGCAGTCAGACCTCGCAGGACTGCTGTGTGGGATGGCACAGGTCAGGCAGCACCGCAGCTTCTGTGTCTGTGCGTCAGTCTTTCACTGACATGTCAGTCTATCTGTCTGTCAGTGTATCAGTAAGGAAGTCTCAGGTAGATAGCATTGTGTGTATGTTTACCTCTCAGTGATTGTCCCATACCATTACTTAGTTTTGTTGAGATTGCATTTCACTTTGTACTGTATTGGGGTTTCAGGGTCCTACAACTCCAGGGTGCGCAGTGCAGTGTCCCCGGGTAAGCAGATTTTTAAATCTTATAAATCTCAATTTGTATTTGCTTAGGCAGTATATATATATATATATATATATATTTATCTGTTACCTTTTCTCTCTTGTCAATTCTGGTTATCTCTGTATTTGTCCTTTTTTATCAAGCATTTGTCTGTTTTTCTCTGAGCTGGTCTCTGGTGTATGTCTGCATTGTCTGCATTTATCCTTCTGTTTGTCTGTTTATTTGTCACTCTGTCTCTGTTTTTCACTGCATTTGTCTCTGATTTGTGTTTATTCCTGTTTTTTTTTTCTTCTCCACACAATCCACACATCTCAGGGAGAGAGAGGAGAACAAGGTGAAAAGGTATGAGCCCATTTGTAAGATCTCTAATCTGATCATTGCCGTCATGACCTGACTGCTGTTGCTACGTTCTGCAACGTTTTCCTGTCATTACATTGTGGGTTTGGATGTGCGCTGCTGACTAGCTATTGATCTCTCTTCCAGGGGCAGCGAGGACGAGATGGAACTAATGGACAGAAAGGGGAACCGGTGAGGTTTTTAAAGCATAAATAGATGAATAGAAAACAGTAATAAAAGTTGTGCGGTGGTGAAAAGATGAATTGGAAGAAGGGAAACTGAGTTCATCGGCGGCAGTCACGGCATGTGTCGCTGTGAAAGACTGTTTCTCGAGTTTCCCAGTTGTGACAGATACATAGAATGATATTATTCCTGGTGTTGACAATGCGCTCATAGTTCCAGTTTGAGGTTTGATTGTTTGTTGCTCTGTGTGTTCCAGGGTAGGGATGGATTTCCAGGGAGAGATGGGCCCCGGGGCCCTGAGGGCCGGCCAGGCCCGCCTGGCACTGGCACCACTGAGGGGTTGCCAGGGGAGAAGGGTGACAGGGTAAGTACTAGGGCAAAAGACACACTGAATATGATCCTAACATCAAGGGCCGACACCTCCTCAGTTTAATAATGGGACTTAAAACCGACCTGGGAATACATGCATTCTGTATTCATTAACTGACCCATGGTGTGGATAAGCTATTTGTGCTCTTTGTCATTCTGTCTCTGTCTCTCGTTTTCTCTGCAGGGGTTTCCTGGAGTGGATGGAAGCCCTGGCTTGCCAGGACGTAATGGGAACCCCGGCCCTCCAGGTGTGCTGGTGAGTGTGGAGCCTGCAGCAAGGCCTCTTGGGATATGGAGTTTGCGTAAGGATGAGTGTTTTTGTGTGCTTGTGCCTGAGAAAGGATTTCACTAATGAATTCCAGACTCAAAATGTCTCTGCACTGAACGTGTTTTAAGTCTGTTTGCACCGTTAATGATTATTCAGTTTACTGTTCATTTAGTGCTGCACTGAAGCATTTTTCTGCCCATAACAGGGTTCGCCTGGACCGCCTGGTGCCCGAGGAGACCCTGTGAGTCCCTGGGAGTCTGTCTCCCTTTCCTTTTTGTATTAATCTTGTGTTTTCATTTTTAATGGTGGTTTATTATCAATGAAATGTTTTTTTTTTCCACAAATGTGGCCATTGTTACTTGCTTGTGTTTGACTTTGCTGCTGTTTTTTATGATATTGTGTGTTCACCTGTCTCCGTGTGATAGGGCGCTCCGGGCATCTCTGGTCCAGCAGGGTCAAAGGGTGAGAAAGGAGAGAGGGTGAGTGAGTGTGACCCTCAAATACTGTGTGATGTCATTACCCTTAAAAGCTTCACTCTTATAGAATCACTGTGATGTTAAGCTTTGTCTGTATTTTCTCATTGGATGTCACATTATTTTATATAAATATTCAGTGGAGGTGGAAAATCCAAGTTTAGAAAATGAAAGTTCTTTCTGAAATTGTTTTGTTCCAATCAGCTGGATTTGCTAATTAGCACAGTTTTCAGCCAGGAGGTAGACTAGTTAGTGAAATTAGATGGAGTTTGAGGGCGGAAGGAGCACATGGCTGGACCTTTAGTTTCTCAATTCTGAACTTTCCTCCTCTGATATTCAGCACGTTTTCACCATTTTTTGTTTGACCTTAGGATGTGGTGTTTGAAATGTTTAGCTCATTGATTGCAATGTTCAGATGATACATGAAGAGCTGTAAAATTGGGGTTTATTGCATGTGATGCTTCCATGTTAATTGCATGGGTGTTATACTGTATTCAAAAATATTAATGCAATTTTATGGGTATGATGCACACGTTTATGGAAGTTGTAACCTTCTTGAGTGTGTTATTAGGGTGTTATTAGTCCAGAGAATGATATTAGTGTGTGAAGATCAGGTTCCAGCTTACAGTGTGATACTGGGGTATAGACTGCATGAATGACTGCAGGCATTATTTTTACAATATTTGGCTATAATATGCAAGTTTCACCTTGTAGAGTATTGGCTGCAAAGTGCGGGTATGACCTTGCAGAATGTAATATTGAGGTATAAAGTGCCGGTGTGACTTTACAGAGAATGATGTTTGTGTGGTGCTGTTTCAGGGGGACTTTGAGGTTGGTGATAGAGCCCCAGGAAGGAAAGGAGAACCTGGGATTCCTGGAATACCGGTGAGAGACACGTACTGCCGTAAAGTACTCATCTGTGTGTGTTTCTTAGTACGAGTCTGTGTTCTCTTAGGTATTGTAACAGAGAGTGATGGATGCTGTGCATATTTCAGGGCTCCCCGGGTCGCCCAGGGTCTGATGGGGCTAAGGGCAGCATGGGACCCCCTGGGATTCCAGGCCAGGATGGTCGCCCTGGGATACCGGGCACCCCTGGAATATCTATCAAGGTCATACATACTTCTAAGCATATTTATATTCAAACTCAAATCAAACTTCCACAACACCTGAGCTGATCTCATCCTGTTGTCTGCTTTTATAATCTTTAACATTTATAATATTTAAATATTTATAGATATTTTCTTTTTTTTTCTTCTTTCTGTTCCACCATGGCACTCGTGGAGTTTTCCCTTCAGAGACAAAGGAACAACCTGAGCCTCTTCATTTCCTTATTGTGGCTCTTTTTTCTCATTCATCCCGCTCATCTTTTTTTGTCCTCGCACGTTTCCTTGACAACCAGCATTTTGTGGACGAGGAGCAGTTCTGATGTATAGTCATGTTGGAGGTGGACGGCAGTATACACTATATATTGTAGGTCATCATAAATATAGAATGGTAGCGACTAAGAGACTTGTGTTGAGTTCTGAGGAAGGGAAAGTAGTTGTTCATGTGGGCTGTGAGCAGACGGGAACAGGCTAAATGCAGGAGATCTTCTGTTTTCCCATGTAAGAGGTAGAGGCACCTGATGTTTTCCTGCTAATGGAATCTCTGGGTCTTTTTGGGGGCTGAGACGGGGCCACATTTGAGATATTGGGGAGTCGGGTGAGGTGTTTTGAAACTGGATCCGTGTTCAGAAGCACCTCTAGGGGCAGGCTTCGGGGGGTGCTCTGGACAGCAGTACAGGTGCATCTGCATTCTTCACTCACTCTGATCTCTGCTCTTTGCAGGGGGACAAAGGCAGCACTGGAGAGAGGGTGAGTGCTATTGTCATGCGCAGTGACGTTTGTTTTTTAATTTGGTGAACAGTGTTGTTAATTTCATTTTGCTTTCCTCTCACTATCCCTCCTACTCTTCCTCTCACCCTCTATAACCCCCCCCCCCCCCCCCACCCCACCCCACCCACCCACCTACCCTTGATACACACACGGATAGGGGCCACCAGGAGGGGGAAATGGAAGAGGGGAAAAAGGGGAAAAGGGAGCGCCGGTAAGCATTTTCAGTCACTCTGTACACTGGTGGTCATAGCCTCTACGACCTGATGACTGTGTAATCAAAGTGTGTGTGCCCGTGCATGCGTGCGTGCGTGTGAGTGTGCAAGTGTGTATGTGTATGTGTGTGTGTGTGGGTTAGTTATGCATTGTTTGTGTATGCAGGGGACTTCAGGAGCACCTGGGACCCCAGGCCCCAGAGGAATAACAGGACTTACGGGGCCCAAAGGAGAGAAGGTGATGAACTAGAGATCATTTTAGGCGTATTTGTGTTTGGTGATGAGTTTTTGGATGATCGGTGTATGTTTCTGCATGTTCATAAGCATGAGCATAGGCAAAGAAGTTTGTGTTTGTGTGTGTGTGTTCGAGGGGAAGTTGTTTGTGTGGGCAATGTGCGTGTGTGTACGTGCGTGTGTGTGTGTGTGTGTTTGTGTGTACAGTACATTGACTTGGCTTTGTGTATTACAGGGAGAAATTGGAGAGGGGTTACCAGGCCCTCCAGGTAGGGCAGGGGAGGCAGGAGACCGGGTACGTAATGTGTATGGGTTGGGTTTTTATGTACTGAATGTGTCAGGGTTCGGTCGACTTCCTCTAACAGTTTTGTTTGTGTATTGGTTCCAGGGTCCAAGGGGGCCTTCAGGGGAGAATGGCAGTAAAGTAAGATTGTGTTTCATTCTTGCTCTCTGTGACTCCTTTGCATAGTTGCATTATCCAGGGGTATATCTGTATAGTGTGATGAGTATGTGTGCTTGATTCTCATATGATGATATAATGAAGTTGGACTGTATGAATGAATGGCTGAAAATGTTGATTTAAAGTCCTGTTCACCTTGCAGGGTGACAGGGGTCAACCAGGTGATCCTGGGTTACCAGGAGAGAGGGTGAGTGTCATGTCAGCATGTACAGTACATTTGTATATATTTGTTGTACAGTACACAACAACTTATTTTTCTTGTTTCCATGTGAAACCTTAAATAACCAGCTTGAACAGCGACTGATCAGAGCGGCTGATCTGTGAGCAGGGCAGGCCTGTGTGTTTACTATATGTGTAGAAGCCATGTTGCTTTGTGCAGGAACAATTGCAGAACGGCGGCTTCTGTGTTTGTGACATATCTGCGTCAGAACCTTGAATGCACAGGTTCACGCGTTACATGAACGCGCAGAGGAAGTGCTGCCGTGTGTACAGGAATCCTCACTGTCTTGTCTGTGATGTTGCTACAGGGCGAGAGGGGTATTCCTGGCCTAGTGGGGGTGAAGGTAGGTGCTGTTCTTCATCATACATGTGAAACAATCATTGCTTGCCAGAGCTAATGTTGACTCATTGAAAAATGGGTCAGGTGAAGTACAGGAGCAAGACACATTGAGCTTCATCCAGAATTGCTGATGGACATCAAACCACAGGGAAGAAAGTGGCTGGCAAATTTGTTTACCATCACACATACGTAGATTGCATTTACATTTTGGGCATTTAGCATAAGCACTTACATACGTTACCACAACATCAGGCAAATTTCCGCAATGATATACCCTTGGCAGCCATGTTTAAGCGATGGCCATGATGACTATGTGCGGCTGGTCTCCCACAGTGAAGCCTGCAGTGTGTATAGACCGTCCCCTGTGCCAGTGACACATTGTCCTACAGCAGGCGTGCTGCTGAAACAATCTGTTGTGATAGAACCCCACAGCTGATCCACTCCATGTCCGCCTGCTGATAATGACATTTTTACCTTGAAGGCCAGTTCAGTCAAGCAGTTGGCAACACACTGCCACAGAGATCTGCTCCCACGCCAGCCTCTTTTAGGGTACACACCAGCTCTCTCCCTTCCACAGAGTCATGTTTCCACAGAGCATGCAGAAATCTAGATGTTCTTTGGGAGTCTTCTTTTGAAAACACATGCTCAGGCGAAACACTGCCAATAATATAGTTTTGGTCTTGCATATTAGTCACTGGTCAGCTTTTTCCAGTCCTGCATCCAGTTACACATGATCTAACATGAACTCACACTGATCCATTGGTGACACCTTTAAAAACTTAGAGCCAAGGGAAAGGTGAACCCAAGCACTGATGGGCAGCAAAATCAAGACGTTTCTCACAGTTTCAATACAGCAGAATGCTGCTACTCAAAAGAATCACCCCTCTATCTGGCTAGATACCCACATTCACATCCTTTCTGGAGCTTGGATTTTAACATAATTTACATGCATTTCTGTATACCACCCCCTGATAGCAACTGAAGACCCTATGTGCTTCTCATGCTGCTGCTCTAACATGATAACTTACCCAAACAATTGAGTACACAGGTTCAAACGTCCACAGAAAATCTAGCCTACCCTCAAGTGAACTCTCAGGCACTTCAGGGTAGGCCAGAGAAGATGCAGTCAGTTGGAACATAAGGAAAAGCTTGCATTGTGACAAAAAAGGTTTATTTGTTATCTGTTAATGTGAATGTGGTACTGTATTTGTATTATGTGGTTTTTTGTATTCATGCATGCTGTGGTCTATGCCAGGTCAGCCTTGAAAAAAGAGATATTAATCTCTGTGGGCCATGTCCTGGAGAAATCTAAATAAATAAATAAATAAAAAAAGCACCCGAAATCTGTCGATGGCAGTGATACCCTTGCCTTTGAGCTAAAACTAAAACTAGATGAAGAGGGATAAATATCATACACTATAAACTTTCCATATAAAACATGTTGTGTACTGTCACATATGAAAGAAAGGATTGCCTTTGCAGTAGCTGCCCCTGACCTGTGTATTGTGCTTTTTCTGTAAGGGGGAGCCAGGCAAGCCTGGCTTAACTGGGCCCGAAGGCCAAAGGGTAAGTGCTACTCTCTGAGTAATATCCTCTACCCTCCATTATTATTATTATTATTATTATTATTATTATTATTAGTCTGTCACTGATGGGGGGAGGCAGGATGGCAGGAGAGGAGTTAAGTTATTTTGCGAGTATCAATTTTTGTATATTAATTATGTACATCTTGTATATTAGTGTTTACATACATTGTGTATTGCATGTATGTATCAAATTGTTTTGCTTGCATGTAGTAATTAGCGACTTTGGTTTGTGTGTCCATTTCAGTATGTACTCAGTGTTGATTTACATGTGAATAACACATTTATTTGCAAAATATTTGTACTCTGTTCATTCCGTGTTTCTTGTTTTCCCTGTACAGTGTGTTCTGGGCACCAATGTTGATTTGTACATTTCATTTGCAGGGTTTGGACGGGCTCAATGGGTTGCCAGGGGATAAGGTGAGGCAAGAGTTTGATGTTGAATAACTGCTGTGAGCACATACTGCAGTTTACCTAATACGTTTAATCAAAGGGATTGTGTAGTAAATAAAGCCCTTAATGTTCAGCCTTTTCTCTGTGTCATTTACTTATCATTATAGATTAGTTTCTGACATGAGTATGTTCCATTTTGGTATTTCCATATTGGTATTCTTTCCTTTTCTCTAACTCACTCTATGTATCCCTGTGTGTTTCTCTCTCGCTCCAGGGAAGTCAAGGAGCTCCTGGGCCGCCAGGGAGAAGCGTGAGTGATATGTAATATACAAATGAGGTCACAGAATTTCTGATAATCCATCAACTAACTATGAACATTTACAGTGATCATTGTGGTTCCATTGTGGCTGATTCTTTGATTGACTTGAATTCTCTTTTTTTTTCTCCAGGGGCCAGGGGTGCATGGGTACAAAGGTGAACGGGTATGCATCCAGTTTTGTGAATAATTGGTAATGTGCTGCAAACTAAGCAAGTATATAATTCCAGTGATGCCATTTCAGATACATGTTTTACAAAATGCCTATAACTGTCCTATCTCAGGGTGAACCGGGTCTGCCTGGCCAGGAGGGTGCCAAAGGCTTGAAGGGGGATCCTGGAGAGAAAGGTGAAAAAGTGAGTTTGTACCCAGGAGGTACAGGACCATGCATTGTGTACTTTAGGGCATTGTGATATGTAGTCTCATGGTGTTTGTGTTTTTTGGTATGAAATGACCAGATCAAGACACCAAAAGCCCTCTTCAATACCCATTGCACGCTTCAGATAGAGGGCTCAGTCCACGCTGGTCCTATGTACAAGACTGCCAGATTTTGCTTTACAAGTGACGGCAGCAGGCCCATCAATAGGCTTACAAATACAGGCCTGGCTATTTAGCAAAGCAGAGGGCTAAATGTGGGCTGTGTTACCTTGTAGACTTCTGCCTCTGTTTATCGAAGGTTTACCACTCAAAAGATTATTTGATACAAACATTTCCAAACTGGCCCAAATTGTTCAGACTCAGTGACAGGGAAAGACATTTGCTCAGCTGCCATTTCTCCCTGAAGCGTTTACCCTTTTCATACTCACCTTGAAGGGTCAATTAACAATTAGCATATGGCTGAAGAGGCGTGTCTCTTATCACTTCTCTCAGAATGACTGGAATAGAAGGTCTAGTGGTCTATTCCATCTTCCTGAAATGCATGCTGGGGCTTGTGCTGCTCAAAAATGCGTGCCTCAGTCTCCAGGAGCATCACAGTTTGATTATTTCCTTAGTGTGACAAAACATTATTTGCCTACGTTGTGTTTTTATGTAGCATCTGTGCTACACTGTTGATAGCCACACTGGAAGCTCTGTTGACTCTTCCATTATTTCTGGTCAGCTGGTTTTCAGGATTTTGCTGAACTTGTTCGCTTTCCTCAGGTCTGATGAGGGAATGGCTTCCGCCCCTTGTTTATAAATGCACCACAAAACTGTGACACTGTTTGCTTCTCGGCTGGATCGGCATGTTTGCATCCGGGTCATATGGTGCTATAACGAATGGGAAAGCAGCCATTGAGTCTCATAAAGCCACATCTTAAAATCTCAGTGTGTTTATAAAAAGCATATGGCTGAAACAAGAATACAAGCAGGTTTGAGTCTTCAAACTGTAGTATCATTACATTACATTACATTATAGGCATTTAGCAGACGCTCTTATCCAGAGCGACTTACACAACTTTTTACATAGCACTTTACATTGTATCCATTTATACAGCTGGATATATACTGAAGCAACGCAGGTTAAGTACCTTGCTCAAGGGTACAACGGCAGTGTCCTTACCCGGGATTCGAACCTGCGACCTTTTGGTTACGAGCGCAGTTCCTTACCCACTGTGCCACACTCCGTCCCTTACAGTATACTATACAGTATCATGTATAATTCACCGCTCCTCATGCTATAGTACCAATGTTTTGTTTATGTGTGTTCTGTATACTGTACACTGAGTACACAGTACTCTGTGTGTGGTCTTTCTCTTTAAAAATACTGTTTTAACTTGTTTGACATGTCTTCCTCTCTCCCTGCTTCTTCCCTCTTTTTTGACCTTTTTCTGTCTTTCTTTAACATATTCACCCTCTCAGGGTGTTTCAGGATTTGGGGCTCCAGGCCAGCCAGGACAAAGGGGTGAACCAGGAGAAAGGGTGGGTTTCAGTGTGTACAGACTACACCTAATGAGAACAAGTATACTCATATTGGTCAGTGGTCAAATTGAGCTGATTAGAACATTGCAACAAAATAGCCGAAGCCAAATTTCCCACTCATCATGGGTCCGCATGTTTTTTCTAGTTCATTTCACTGTAAATACAAGCATTCTGTACAAGCATTTCACTGTAAATGCAAGTCTTTCCTTTTCAGGGTAACCCTGGTTTAGCTGGCAAGCCAGGTGTTAAGGTGAGAATTTTAATATTTATTTAGACTCAGTAAACTACAAGAAATAATTGAATTATATTCTGATCTCTTGATAATTGTGCCATAGTTTATTGCATTGGTTTGTACAGTATGTGTTTTGGAAAATGGTTCTGTCCGAGTTCAACTGATTCTTTTGCTTTTCTTTATACCCTAATCAACAGCGTTTTCTGAGCAGCGTATGTGTGTGTCACCGCATCTGTGTGTGTGCACATGTGAGTCAGTCATAGGCTCTGAGTGTGTATTAGTCACGTGACGTGATGGTCATGCAATGTTGCAGGGAAGCCAAGGTGAAGCGGGAGAGCCTGGAGAAAATGGGAGACAAGGACCCACAGGCCCCCCGGGGCTAAGAGGAAAAGAGGTCTGACTTCATTACACTTGCTACTCTCACTGCACTTCTTAGACATGGCAAAATACCAGCCAGCAGTAGCACTCTACACTGCTGCCCCAACTCTGCTACTCTAACACTGGCTACTACTACAAATCTGCTCTGCCACATGCAATATACTGTCTAAAGCTTTCCCCTTTCATCTCATTACAACACTTGTAACTGCTACTGTCTTATTTATTGCATTGTGTCAAGTTGTCATTGCAAATATAAACTCAATTGACCTACTGTGTCTTGTTAAATAAGGGTTAAATAGACTACAAAATATTACTCCAACTTCTCAAGCAAGCACTGTAATCTGATTCCACAACTCCAGCTCTAACTCCAGCCTCCCCACTGCACCCTGCTTTCCTTTAAAAACCCGAGTCCAAGTCAGGCCCGTTTACAGATCCAGGATCAGCCGTGGCTCCACGTCTGATCTCTGCTATGCAGGATTTCAGCGATACATTCATGTGCAGGTCATAGATTACTGTACAGACTTGATGGGCCTCTACATGTCTGCTGGCCTAATTGAAGTCTTTCTTTTCAGGGAGAGAAAGGAGACAAGGGAGACGAAGGGGTTCCGGTAACGCCTTTTTGTTATTTTTAACACAGCTGCTGCTCAACTTTCATCTCACTCCTGTAACTTGATGCTGTGTGATAGTGTGGTTGAGACTCATGATTTTATATTGCACTGCAGTGTTGGTCATAACTTGATCTGAATCCTTTACCCTGTCCCATTTATCACCCTTTGACTGGTGTTATATTTGCATTAACATCAGGGGAAGGGGTTGTTTCTGTCAACTACACCAAATAGTTCTTGCTTCTTAAATAACTTGCATAAAAAAATCAGGGGCCTGTATCATGAAGCAAGATCACTGAGTTTGCTGGCTAACTGCACTGAGTAATCCAGCAGACTCAATAATCCTTATTTATGATACAGGCCCCAATACTAAAGGAAAAAACTAAGTTCGGTTTGTTTGATAGCAGGTGCTGACAATTAAATATTAATTGAACAGCATTTTGTAACAAGTTAAAATTACATTATGTAAATACCCCCAAAATTGGCATATGATCATTCATAAATGTAGAACTGAGAAGTGCAATACATGATTGCCGGTTTCTAAACAGAGATATAATTTCTGTGTGCATTGTACTTCCATTCAGAATGGCAGCTAATAATGTATAAGCTGCTGCAGTTCTTAATTCTTAAATTAATAAATTACAATACATACATTTGCTTCCTGGTTTAAATGTAAGCATTTGCTGTGAGCCATAGTCAGTAATTTGGTGCGAGCTGATGATGTCCGAGTAAATAATCTTTGCCATTTGTGGTTGTGGTTCTTGTATAGTCAAGCTATATTGCAGTACCGGAAATCAATTTGTGTTGTGGTTGTGATTCCAGGGGGAGTCTGGCCTGCCAGGGAAGTCTGGGGAGAGAGGCCTGAGGGTGAGTTTTGAGATTTTGACAAAATTTGGGCTTTAAAGTTTCCAGCTTATTTAGAGAAATTGCTCAGTATGGTGTAGTGTTATGACTGCTGATGGAATCCCAATTACTGGACTCAATGTTGTATAATTCATATATTGCTCATTAAGATGCAGAGTCATTAGTATTTGTAGGGGATCTGGGCTGGGGCTCAGCTACAGAGTGAGATGCAGTGCTGTGATTGGTGGTTCTTGCCGTTTCAGGGCTTGTCGGGTCAGCCTGGGCGACCAGGTGAAAAGGGTGACCCAGGAGAACCAGGAGAAAATGGCCGTAATGTGAGATAAATTTACCACTAGCACACAAATCACTCGATTTATTTCTGTTGCTTCAATGATTATATGTCTTGTCTATTCAGCATTTCTCTCTCTCTCTCTCTCACATAATTAAATGTGCTTTTGTTTACACTTGTGGGCCTATTTCTGGTTGTTTATTCACCGGCGTAAGCAATCGTGTATTTATTTGTCTGTTTGTCCGTCTGCTTAGTGGTGTAATTATTTATGTCTGTGGGGCACTCTGACGCAGTCCTGATGTGTTTAATCTGTCTGTCTGTCTGCTGATCCACAGGGGAGCCCTGGATCTGCAGGGCCGAGAGGGGAAAAGGGAGAACTGGTGAGTTATGCCCGTACTCTGATCCAAGCTGGCAGAGGCAGTCCCTCCAGGCGTACTCCAGCATGCGCTCGGCTGCCTCTGCCAGCGATGTGAGCACAATTACACTCAGGCCTAATGCACAGGACCTCTGCCAGAACACACAGCGGCACGCCCAGTTCACCTGGCCTGTGAGGTGCAGGTGCATTTAGAGCCACAAGAGGTCACCATTGACTATGCTATAATTTAGCGTCTCCATGCTTTTTACATTATACAAATGGGAACACAGTCGGCATATATAGCATGTTTAATTCTGTATTTTTTAATGATAAATTAAACATGCTTTCACGCTGAAGTTAAAGTATCTTCAGAGTATACCGTTAACCTAAATTACTCTCTCTACCTTTTCCCCCATAGGGAGCAACGGGGCAACCTGGACCCCCAGGGAGAGTGGTAAGGTCTGACTGTACCAGCACACACACACACACACACACACACACACACACACACACACACACACAATGACATTATGTCATTATGTATCCTGTCTGAAATATGTCTGAAGTACATTGATTGGTGTCCTGGGCATGTACTTGTAGACTTACGTGAAACTCTCTGTACAAAATGTCACGTGCCATAAAATTAGAATGCGGCGATAATGATACTTTATATTTTTGACATCAACATGTATGATGTATGATGTATGAAACAGTGATTGGATCCTTTTGACAATGTCCATCTCACCACCCATGCCCCACTTTGCCTTGGGTGCAGTCTGAAAACAGCCACAGAATATCCATATCGTACTCATTGAAAATGTGTTCTCTTTGCGCCATACCTGTGTTTTCTGATGTTTTCTGCAGCCGGATATGCAAAAGCAGCTGAAAGGGGAGAGAGGAGATAAGGTGAAGAGACATTTCATATTTTCCCATCAGGCCAACAGTGCTTTGCTTAAAATACTGAACAGTCCTGGGCTGCAAAAATGACATATGACAAGGTCATATACTGTAACACCTGATCCAATATATCACTACACACAAACACACACACACACACACACACAGGATACTATGAGATGAACATTGTGAATGAGTCTTTTAGAATGAGAATGGTAAAACAGGAAGTAGGCATGACTGACAGTATTTCTGCTATTAAACATGATGCCACTTCCTGTCACATCCAGGGTGATGCCGGTCAACCTGGGGAAAGTGGAGCTAAGGGTCCGAAGGGAGATGTTGGGCCTCAAGGGCCCGCAGGACTTCGAGTGAGTTATAATAACTTATTCTGCTTTCACCGTCTATTTACTGCTATAAGTGATCTGTGTATGCTCCTCCCCTCATCCTTTCTTTGGTTTATGATATGCTTCAATTTGCTGTAGACATTTTGCATAAAAAATGGGGTTTGGGTGACCAATGTGTAATAAGAACATGCAAACAATTCAAAAATTCTGAAAAAATTATTTTCTTTTACATGGAGCTAAATATTTTCAACTTTTGTTTTTTCACTTTCTTATTGCTGACAAATGGGCCTGCATGCTGTATTGTACATACAGTAAAATGTTTTGAAACATTGCTTAAAATTCAAATTAGAATGTATCACATGAATGGGAATCCTAAAATGACTACACTTACAGAAATTGCATATGGTTGCACTGTATGATTTTCTGTTGTGTTCTGTGTCTTTAGGGTGCTGATGGACAGAGAGGATCTCCAGGGCCCAGAGTGAGTAAATGCTATCTGTCCATTTGTCTGTGCATCTGTCTGAGATGTTTGTTAGGTAAAGCTATTTTCTGCTCTTTTTCCCCCCAGGGTGATACGGGAGACAGAGGAAGCCCAGGAGAAAAGGTTAGAATGCGACCCTCATCACTTCCACATCAGTGTGGTCAAACTTCAGGGCATGCCGCATCACAGGGCACATGATATCCAACGCAAGGATATTTAAGGTGACATTATAAATGTTATCTCACAGCACTGGTTGCTGATTGGCTCGCCCTGCTGTCCTTCATTCCCCTGGATTTCGTTTCCCAGCCTGTAGATTCTCAGTGGGAGGGAGCGCAGTTGGGCAGGGGCGGACCTCTGCGGTCCTGCAGTCTGCTCTCCCAGATCTCGGCGTGTGCGTGCTGTGATGCGACAGGGGGGGACTGGAACTGGGGGCTGTGACCGAGCCTTTACGGCTCGCGGGCATGGAGCCTCTCTCGGCTCCGGGGGCAGGGTGAAGCGTGAGCGTCAGTCCGTGACAGAACCTCCGCACTAATGTCCATAATGCTGACGAGCGCAGAGAGAGCGGGCCGTGGGGTTTATAAAGCACGGCCAGGACTCAAACTGCGCCACAGCCTTGGCTCGTACTGCGGGCTTCTCTGGGGCCTCATTCGGCTCCTGCGGCAGCTCGACTGCGAGCGATCGTGTGATAGAATGTGGCAGCGCGTGAGAGCCTCGCTGTGCCAGCATGCGCAATGCTGATGATGAGAAGAGGCTCATTAAAGGGATGCACTTTCATTTAAGGGGAGCTGGAAAAGAAATCAGTGTCCAAATCGACATACTAATAATGTTATGGCACAGACCATCTTCACTGGGATAAAAAAATGTATGTAAATGTGAGTGGCTGGCATCATTTTAGCACTGTCAGACATGTCTGCACATGTTTCAATCTGACTCTAGTGATGGCTCAACTTTAAATAGAAAAAAAAAAAATATATATATATATGTGTGTGTGTGTGTGTGTGGAAATAGTGGCCATATGCCAAATGTTAATTTATCAGCGATATACAAGAGATGATTTTTTGTGTGTGTCACAGTACCAGGGAACAATTGGCCCATGAACATTGTTTTTTATATTAATTGTAAACATACCTGACTGTGCATTAGCTTTGGATGTCTCTGTCTGCTTAAATTGAATATTATCCTAATACAGTTAAGGCACCCCTCTTTCTCTCTTTCTCTCTCTGTTTCTCACTCTCTCTTTCTTTCTTTTGCTCTCTCCCTCCCTCCGCCTGCACCTGCAGGGTGAGCGGGGTTCCTCTGGTCTGGACGGCCGCAATGGACAGGACGGTAAACCGGGTGCTGCAGGGCCCCCAGGACTCCGGGTCAGTATCTCTGACACATGGGTCACTTGAGCACCGCCTGCACAAGCTGAGAAACTGCCTTTCTCGTTCTACACCACACCGACACTATCTGCCTCGTCAATGGCCACAGAAAAGCATATTGTCCAAAGAGTATGACAACAATACATTTCCAGTGAATTGTCAGTATCTTTGCATGTATGGATGCTGTTCAGCTGGTGTCTGTTGCCAGTCTATGTGGTTACAGTGATAACTGGAACACATGTACAATATGTTGGTGAATTGTTATGTTCTGTTTCGTGTTTCAGGGGGATCCAGGAAAGCCAGGAGAAGCAGGGAGAGATGTGAGTGAAGCACTTTTGATTCACATGAAAATTTAATTAGACTATGGTGGTGTTGGCGCTAACTCCTGACAGGACGATATGTGTGGTGTCAGTGCTCTCCCCTGACAGGATGGTGTGTGTGGTGTCAGTGCTCACCCCTGACAGGATGGTGTGTGTGGTGTCAGTGCTCACCCCTGACAGAATGGTGTGTGTGGTGTCAGTGCTCACCCCTAACAGGATGGTGTGTGTGATGTCAGTGCTCACCCCTGACAGGATGGTGTGTGTGGTGTCAGTGCTCACCCCTGACAGAATGGTGTGTGTGGTGTCAGTGCTCACCCCTAACAGGATAGTGCGTGTGGTGGCAGTGCTCACCCCTGACAGAACGGTGCGTGTGGTGTCAGTCCTCACCCATTGCATTACAGGCATTTAGCAGATGCTCTTATCCAGAGCGACTTACGCAACTTTTACATAAAATTAAAAAAGATTTTTTTTTTTTTTTTTTAACATTGTATCCATTTATACCGCTGGATATGTACTGAAGCAATTCAGGTTAATTGCCAGGACGGTGTGTGTGGTATCAGTGCTCACCCCTGCCAGAACGGTGTGTGGTATCAGTGCTCACCCCTGCCAGGACGGTGTGTGTGGTATCAGTGCTCACTCCTGATGGTTTTGTTCACTAGGGCCTCCCAGGACAGAGAGGGGGTCAAGGTCCTATAGGTCCAGCAGGGCCTCCAGGAAACGCTGGCATACCAGTGAGTACCCCTCACACACACGCATGCACACACACAAACACTCATATACGCATGTACACACACAGACACGCACACATGCATGCACGCACACACACACATACACACACACGCACGCAAACACGCATATACACAGTGGGAAATTGACTCTTCTGATTGCCCTCAAAACTTTGTTATGCCTTGTTCAACAGGGAAAACCAGGAGATGATGGGAAACCAGGTGTTCCTGGAAAGACGGTGAGTGTTTCCCTTCACTGGCAGTACTGACAGCTATACACGTATCATTCCATTAGCAAACAACTGTCCAATCTATTGTGACTTTCATAATGGACATCCATATAGGAAAGTTACCTTTCTAATCAATGTAGGTTTTTCTTATGCATAGGATTACATTTTGAGGTTCCAATTTGCACCTTCCACATCGGATGAACAACATATGAATACATTTAAATATTGATTATGATTCACTTTTCTATTCTTACACACAAATTGCATGCCTGTTTTGACACATTTAGGACACTATGCTTATACAGTGAACTCCATAATGTTTAGGACAAAGGCATATTTCTTCTTGATTTGGCTCTGTACTCCACTATTTTAGATTTGTAATAAAAAAATAATGTGTGGTTAAGTGCACATTCAGCTTTTATTTACTGTAAAGTTATTTTTATACACTTTGGGTTCACTGTTCAATGTAGAAATTCCAGCACATTTTATATATAATATTTGGGACAAATGGCTTCACAGGTGTTTCTGATTAGTCAGGTGTGTTCAGTTGCTTCCTCAGTGCAGGTATAAGAGAGCTTTCAGTATCTAGTCTTGATTCTAGGCTTTTGATTGGCTTTGGAATTTGTTATTGGCATTTGTCAACATGAGGAACACAGTTGTGCCAATGAAAGTCAAGGAAGCCATGATAAGGCTGAGAAAAAAAGAACAGAGACCTAGGCCCAACCTTAGGCTTACCAAAATCAACTGCTTGGAACATTAAAAGAAGAAAGAGAGCACTGCTGAGCTCAGTAATCACAAAGGGCCTGGTAGGCCAAGGATGATCTGATGACCAAAGAATTCTCGCCATAAGGAAGAAAATTTCCAAACACCTGTCCGATAGATGAAAAACACTCTTCAGGAAGTAGGCACAGTTGTGTCAGTGACTACTGTCTGCAGAAGACTTCGCAAACAGAACTACAGAGGCTACACTGCAAGATGAAAACTAATAGTTAGCCGCCAAAACAGAATGGCCAGTTTACAGTTTGTTAAGAAGTACCCAAAAGAGCCTGCAGAGTTCTGGAAAAAAGGACTTATGGACAGATGGACACTCTTTTATCAGAGTGATAGCGAGAGCAAGGTGTGGAGGCAAAAATCAAGAAAAAATATGTCTTTGCCTCAAACATTATGGAGCTCCCTGTAAATGCTATATTTACATTCCCTTGCCAGAGGCTTTGAATATGTTTTTCTGTAATGTACTACTGAACTAGATGCATTCTAATATTATGTTCAATAACATAATTAGAATATACAGTATATATATTTAACAACTGCATATGCACTTTAAATGCTGCAGTGCATGGAACATGGGCCATCTTTATTTTGGGTAACGTGAATATCAATGGCGAGTGTTTTTCATATAGTCATTTTTTTCTTGCATCCCAAACTTTGACAACCACTGCCCTAGCCCTTCAGTACTTGCAAGGTTAAACTGAATAGAGTTCATTTGAAGGCAGGTACTCATTAATATTCATGAGCACACTGTTTGTTGTTGGGCTCTGATTCCAATCACTGTTGCTTTGTATAGAATTGTGGACAGCACCATCATTCAGAAATAGAATGCATACTGAATTTGATGAGTGGGTTGATAGAGAGCAAACTTGGCATGAATCCTCAGAGGGGAGCGGAAGTCTTTTTCCAAGTTTAATTAAACTATTGAAATTAACTGTGGTCTTTGTTTCTCTCCAGGGAGAAGACGGCACTCCAGGGGAGGACGGCCGAAAGGTCAGGGCATGGGTTAAAATGCTTTAAACACACGGGTCTGCTCCCTTTCTTTGTAAAAATGAACACGTTGTGAATGGCCTGTCGGGCTTCCTTTGTGAAATGACTAAGAGTGTGTGTTTTTTCACAGGGTGATAAGGGCGAGGCCGGGCCTTCGGGGCGAGATGTGAGTGCGTTGAAGACTGCAGATCTATCTGTGTCTCTCTCCATCCCATTTGTCTGACACATACAGACTGTTTACTAGCTTTCGTCCCATTTTTTTCTCTCGTCCTTTCTGTCCAACTCCCTAGCCTCATTTATTGTCTTCTTATCTCTCAATGTCTTTTCTTGTTCCTCTTATGCTTAGCTTTGTTTCAGTTGACTGTGGCTGCTGTTTATTCCTGTACTGAAAACACAAATAAAAAGGCACTGATGAACGAGCCTTGTTTGTGAATATCTCCCTTTCAGGGACGAGACGGATTGAAGGGGGATAGGGGAATAGCGGGACCAGCGGGTCCTTCCGGCTCCGCAGGGTCCCCAGGGAACCCTGGCCCCATTGGACCTCCAGGACAGGTAGCTGTGAACATATACATGACCTGCCTCCACACTTGTTCTGTCATACTGTGTTTTGTAGGCTTTAAAAATCTGTCACAGAACCATCATCACTCTCCCTGTACTTATGCCTGTCATACAGTAATGCCCAGGGTTTCCCCTCTGCGTGTCGTCCAGGGTTTAACCCCCTTCACTCGGACTTGCACATTTGGCAGCCCAGTTTCCTGCTGACATACTGGGCAAGTGGGTACATTGGTCATCCCATGAGGCTGTGCTCAGAACATTTTCACCATTTTCTTCAACCTAAAAATACATTTATTTAATTTCTTACACTGTGTAAAGTTGTGAAACAGTTCATTCTTGTGATTTTGCAGGGTCGCAGACTTTTCCTGTGGGAGAAAGTATGTGTGATCTGGAATTACTTACAATGTAACTGGAAAGTTGCAGGGAGAAAATAAAAAAATAACCCTAAAAATTTCAGTGACATTGTTATTCAACAAAACCTTACTGCAACATGCTTGCTGTGCCATTATCATGGTGCTACCTGGATACAAAGCTTATTCCACTCTGTAAGAGCAGGAAAAATCCCAGGTATCCATGTCGTGTATGTTCTAATCCTGGAGCTGTACATACTGTATGATGAATGAACCACATACGCCAATTCAGTTTGATTTACACCTCCAGCTCAACCCACCTTTAATCTCACACCTGACACATTTCTCTATCCCTCTCTGCTTGTCTGCCTCAGTGGCAATAAGAGCACAGCATTGCGTGGGTTAACAGAGCAGTTAAAAGGGATGTCCATAAATGTATTGTGGAAGTGGGAAAACGTGATTTGATATGGCGAAGTTTATGTGAAAAACAAAGGATAAAGAAGATATTATGACGCATGAAAGAGAATAAATGGTGCATGAATAGCCTTGCAGGGAGGGAGTTATAATACAAGCAGCGGTACACAAAAAGGCACCGTATTCAAAATAAACACACCCTGCTCTCTTCAATTATGCCCCACGCTTGATCAATCACAGTCGGGCCCTGAGTGATTATGCAGGCCTGGGTAATTCAGTGTGAAATGGCACCTATCCGCTAATCACCTAGCAGGGCACTCTGTCGCCATTGCGAACAGATGGTAATTCAACTGTTCCTGGACCTGGGTTTTAACATTTGCATTTGATCTGAAAGGGCTCTCTCTCTCTCACTCCTGTCCTCCTGTTTCTCCCAGGTGGTCTATCTGAAAGGTGCAGAACCAGCACCTATTCCGGGCCCCCAGGGGCCCCCCGGGACACCAGTGAGTAGCTGTACCATAAAATCAGTCTGTCTGCACTAACTTATCTGTGTCTGCAGTACCACCCGGTTTTTCTGTTTGTTTTATGCATACATTTGAATATCATGTTGTCATGTCTTGTTACACTGCATATCATATTATGTCTTGTATATGATTCTGCAACCACACTCTTTCTTTCTCAGGGGGTCCCTGGAATCCATGGAACTGCCGGGGCAAGAGTGAGTCAGTCTGTCTGTCCTTGAAGAAAAATTAGGGATTGTGATGATAGTTTGCTGTATTATCATGGTGATTGGAGTTACAAAACTGTAGCAGCAAGGAAAGAAATCCAGCTACACTTTAAGTACAGAGGAAGAAAAGGGTTCTTTTTTTAAAACCAATGCATCTTGGCAGTAGTCTTCGTCAGGGTTTCGTGAGGAAAGCTAGTGCCAAAACATGTTGGTTTCAAACTGTAAAATAACTCTATTCTATGTTTTTCGGTCCTTCCCATCAAGAAAGTATTTCAGTGATTCATGAGGGCCTTGCTTCTCTGCATGTTTACTGGTTAGCAGAGATGTTCTACGACTCACATGGCTTTGCTATAGTCTGGTGCTAAAGATGCAGACATAGCCCTTGCCCATGGCTCTCTGCCCTCATTTGTTCTGTCCTTGTGTTTCAGGGTGAGAAAGGGCCACCAGGGACAAAAGGAGACAGGGTAAGTCACATCTGCCACACCCCTTAGTCTGCAAGCTTCTTTGTAAATGTGCCTTGCATGTGTGTACAAGTGTGGACTTACTGTATTCGTACTGCTCACTGCACATTATGACAGGGTGACCCAGGGGAAGATGGAGGTCCAGGCAGACCAGGAACAGCAGTGGTAAGAATAACAACAATGATGAATTCACAAGGAAAGTGGTTAAAAATATCCTCCTGTGGAAAAGGCTATGTATCCTATTAAATGACTCATCTTTTAACTTTTTACAGCTTTTTGATGCCTTTTCTCTTAAACAATCTTTGTTTATTCTTCTCTTTCAGGATGTGAAAAAAGCCCTCCTAGAATTTGGAATTGAGGTCTGTACTGCCATGTAGTCTCACTCCCTGGTGGGTGGTCACTGTTGCTGTGGTACAGAAACAGCCCTGGGTGTGCAGAGAAATGAGTGATCATGAGATGTTTCTTCTCCTCAGATTCATAAAGTGAAGGAGACGGTGGACAAATGGCGGGACTTTGGAGCCCCCCCAAAGCCAGAGAAGGGACAGAGAGGAGACAAAGGGGAAGCAGGACAAAGGGGACCCCCTGGGGTTGATGTGAGAGAAGCTCTTATGGGAGATGGGGCATTAAAATAAACATTCACAAATTTTGTGTGGGACTTGCCTGCTGCCTGTGTGTGTTGGGGGTAGTGGGTGAGTCCATGTGTGTATTAGCGTGTGTCTGTGTGTGTGTGAATTTGCGAGGAAATTGATGGTCATCTCCATTGCAGGGGCAGCGCGGTCTACCTGGTGAAAGAGGCCAGAAGGGTGATCAGGGAGAACGCGGGCCCCAAGGGGCCACAGGACCCCCAGGGCGAGCCATTGGGGAGCGTGGCGCTGAAGGTCCCCCGGGGCAGGCAGGGGAGCCAGGAAAACCTGGTATACCAGGGGTTCCAGGGCGAGCGGGCGAGCTGGGCGAGGTCGGGCGTCCTGGAGACAAGGTGAGATCATAAACACAGGAGTGCATGGAGCAAAGTCATGTAACAACAATGATAACACTGTGTGTCTTATAGGGCGACAGAGGAGAGAAAGGGGACAAGGGAGATTCTGTGAGTACTGCCCTTGTTGTCCTTAAATATGGCCATTAATAAGCCTGAGTTTCCTCTGCTGGATTTTAATCTGTCAGAGCATAGCCACCTCTTCTGTTCTCATGGAAAGTGAAGATGGGACATTGCTTTCGGCTCTTGAAACTTCTTATCTCTTCTTTCAGGGGAAAGCTGGTGTACCTGGAACAGCTGGTCCCCCTGGTCTCAAAGTAAGGGGACATCTTGAACCTCAAGACACACCTAGGAGGCCCACAAACCAACAATTTATACACAGCTCATAATGCTACACAGCTCCATATATGGTACATGCCCATTGTGCAATACATCTACACATATGGATCACTTGTGCTCAGGGAATCTTTGCTGTGTGCACAGGGAGACCCTCCAGATCTGTCCAAAATAGGGTCCATTCCAGGAGTGAAGGGTTCAACAGGGGATCCAGGCCCAAAAGGGGAACCAGGGCTCCCCGGGCCTGTTGGACCCAAGGGGGACAGGGTGAGTCTGTCCCTCTAATTTTTTTCTAGAAAGGTAAAGCTATCACTTTAGGTATTCCTGTGTATGTGTATGTGTGTGTGTGTGTGTGTTTGCATGCACATGTTGAGTCTGCATGCATGTCAACTCTTTAAAAAACTGTTTTCAGGGTTTTCCTAGCGCTCGTGGTGAGAAAGGAGACAGGGGTGATGTTGGAGAGAAGGGCAGAGATGGTTTTTCGGTAAGTATTTGATTCATGGTGGCACATTCACTGAAGCAGGGTTGTTGACTGGGACTGTATGGTTTATGGTAATGACTACTACAGAACTAGTGAGACCACACCCTGGTCGATGTTCCACTCAGCTGTAATAAGAAATTGATGATAGTTGGATGGTTTTATTCTAGGGGTCTCCAGGAGAACCAGGAAAACCAGGACAAGATGGGAAACCGGTAAGATACAGGGCAGGTCACTATTAATATTATGCATGGTGAAAGGAAGGGAGATAAACTAAAATACTATAATTGTTGTGTTAATTTTTTTCCCATTTCATGTCCCAAGTGTATGTTGAAATTACACTTCAGAAGAAATTACTGCAAAACCATGCATGTTAAGTAGATCACATCTAATGTATGCTGTAATCTGATTTTTTTGTTGCGAACAATGTATAGACTGGTATTTGCGATGATATTACAGTACCAAATATGTTATTTATTTCTGAATGATAAAACACTTGAATGGGTGATATGTTTAAATCTTTTTAGTTATTTGCTCCACAGGTAACATCAGCCAGAGTGACTTGGTTCCCTACATGGGACTGAAACCCATGAGCAGGTTCTAGGGATGTACAGAGACATATGTCTGTTATTTAGGGTAGCTTAAATGGCATATATTATGACTTTACAGCTAGTCCTTTACTGAAGGGTTGAAAGACAGTGATGCAGTAAATGGGCTCTGCAATCTGCAGTCAGACTGATCCATCTGCATTTATTCATTTAATATTGGCATCATTTAACAGGATGTGACAAAACAATGACAAAAACAGAGAAATACCCAGAATGTTGGCCTTGATAGCAAAATGACCTCTTATCTATGAACAGGACTTCAAATTCAATTGAGTAAAAATAGAGGAAGACGAAGGTAGGTTTTGAGAGGCAAAGAGGCAGTAAGATCTGGTTCATGCTGTTTATTTCCCCCTGAGCAGGGCCAACAGGGGCCGGGTGGTCCTCAAGGCCGACCTGTGAGTAGCCCATTTTGGCGACGTCCTCTCTGGCTGGACTGCATAACAGAGCCCGGGGACTTGCTTTGAGTGCTAGGCCGGAACCTCCTTCTTTTCTTTGGCTGAGGCTGTGTAGAATACCTGTAGAAAGTAATAATTTGCTTCTAATTCTACTTTTAACAACTCAACCTCCCTGTTTTGTCCTCTCAACCACCCATCTCCGTCCACCCCATTCTCCTGATTTCTTTCTTTCACCTTCACCCCTGTCCTCATGCTCAATTCTGTTCGTTCACATCCTGTCCATGTGCCTTTCTTTTCTGTTACATCCTCATTCACACCTGGCCAATCTCTCCTGTCACTCTCATTCCCCATTGCTGTCCTGCTACGCTCTTTTTTATCCCTGCACTTCCGCCTTCCTTCCCCCTCATTCCCCCATCATCTATAACTCTCCCTTTCTTTCTTTCCTCCCTCGCCTCTACGCCTCCATTATCCGACCTGCTTCCCTACTTTACCACTGCTTCCTCTCTGCCCCTCATCCCCTCACTCTCTTCCCCTCCTCCTGGATGCTCCCTATCTCCTCTCCTCTTTAGGGGCTGCCTGGGTTCCCTGGAGTGCTGGGGAGACCGGTAGGTTGTCAGTTCACTTGGGGTCAGAGCTGCGAAATGCTGCTTGAAATGATTGTGGGTTTGTGGGAGACAAAATACAACTCTGGGAAACTCTTTGTTACCCAGCAGTGTCACATGACCAGGTCTGAGAATTTTGTATGCACCCATTTCAGCCAGTGAGCTCAATGTATCACAAGGGAGCTTTTTCATGAAATGTTAGTTTCACCTGAAATGTAACCGTATGTGTAAGTCAGCTCAAAAACTGCATGAATTATTATGTTTTCTGTTCACTTATAACTTTGACATGCCTAAAAGTAGAAGATGTGGCAGAGGTCTTTTGAAATTGTCTCAATCCAGGTTGAAAATAAGATTGAAATACCATTTTACACATTTTATTTAATGCTTTGTTTATTACATTATGTGAGTTCTCTTATTTTAAAAAGTAAATAAATTCAATTCATCATTAATGCTTTTTGACCATAGGCCACTGTTTGTGCATGACTTTGTACATACACACAGAATGAGCACACTCTGGAATGGGTACGCTGATTCTTTGGTGAATAGCCTGGCTATAAGAGAAGATCCATTTTTATTTAATTTAAAAAAGTTTAAACAGTCAGCCTCCCACCCTTCATCCCTGACCTATTGCATGTGGCTATTGCTACTGTGCATTTTTTTCTGCTCTTCATGCTGATCCTGCATACTGCATTTATGTGTCTATGTGCATATGAGTGTGCCTGAATCTACAGTACGTGTGAGAGAGAGGAGGCACATCTAGCATGTGTGTGCATGTGCATCCAGAGGCTGTTTGATTTGAGTGCTGAATTAGTGAATGTCAGAATGAAAATAGAATTGTTCCGCACAATCAATAAAAGTTGCCACATGTGCGTATAGCCGAAGCTGATAATGAGACAAAGAAAAATGTGGCAAGTGTACTCTGCTTATATGGTCAGGCAATGTTGTCTAGCAAAAGTATACATTTATTATACTGACAGAATGGCATAGTGCAAAAGGAAAAGTGCATGTGATAAGTGCTAGACAGATCTAGAGCAAACAGATTAGTGAATGTAGCATGTCTGCCGCTAAATCTTTTCAGGGAAATCCCGGAGAGACAGGAGTAAGAGGACAGACTGTAAGTACCGTGTGACTGACATTCATCACTCACACTCACATAGTCTTTTTCTAGCATTTACACACTCGCGTACTGTCACATACAGTCTCATCCCAGCATTTACACACACTCTACTTATAATTTCATTTTAATAGAATTATTGAAACAACAAAATTATGAAATCACAAACATCTGAGAGTTGGTATAGTTATTATGATAGTACACATGATGATAATAATAACACTAGTAGCATATAACAGTAATATACTATATTGATACTATCTGGATACAACCATATTGCACTGTATTTAAATAATCACACAGTCTTACTGTACATACTATTACTTGGTGTCATAGCAAATTATGATGTGAGCTGTGTATCATTGTAGGGTCCCATGGGAGGTAACGGGCCACCTGGGCCCCCTGGAGTCAAGGTGAGTACCGCTTTATCTGCGCAGACGTACATACAAATATCCTCGAAATGGTGTAAGTAGCTCTGATGATGTGTTTTCACTCTGTCAGGGGAACCAGGGAGAGCCAGGAGTGGGAGTCCAGGTGAGTTGTTAAATGAAATGCATTTATCATAAGATCTGCTCTGACACTACAACAGGGTGGACGTTTCCTCTTTTTAATACATAGAGACCCTGAAGCTAACGCATAGAGACGCTGCAGATGGGTACAGTATCACTATTTCTGTTCGCTCTTCTTCAGGGGCTCCCAGGTCCCCAGGGCAACATGGGATTACCAGGACCTCCAGGGCCTCCAGGAGCAGTAGTAAGTGAGCTAACATCTTATTGGTCAGTTTTTCTTTTGATGCACCCTATGTGGATTCTGATCCTGCTTGTCGGTGGTTATTGTGCATATTTACACTGCTATTTTTCTCTGATCAGGGTCCACAGGGGCCTCCAGGCTTGCCTGGACAAATGGTGAGTAGAGAACTGTGTAGCACTAACCATCAGTTGACCTGTATGTCTGCGTGTAGTTCCTCCCAGGCAAAGGCAGTGTGTGGGTGTTTGCTCAGTCCCATGTGCCCAGTGCTCAGTGATGTGTCTGTCTCTGCAGGGTGAGGGAGGTAAGCCGGGCGTACCTGGCAGAGATGGCGTGCCTGGCAAAGATGGAACCCCAGGACTACCAGGGAAACAGGTGAGTGAAACTCAGAGAGAGAAGATGGGCAAGTCAGATAAAGAGGATTTTTTTTCTATGATTTTTTTTTACTCAATCTGCGAGAATTTAGATTAAATATAACATTAACGTTATCCTCTTAATAAATTTCCTTGTTTTCTGGCATCTAATTCTGCGAGTTGTGTAAAGAGTTTGATTAAATTTGGCAGAATGTTGTGCTGATATTCAGGGATGATTAATTTTTTTCTGTGAGAGGTTTCATAATCATCTAAGACTGAAAATTCAGTTCACAAATTGAAGGCTTTCGTGGTCATAAAAAGTGGAAATTATTTATTGGGTCTCATTATTACAACTGACAACAAATCACACCCACTTTAAAACATCTACACTGGCTTCCCATTAAGGTAGGTATCAATTGCAGAATAATTTTGCCCACCTACAAAGCTCTCAATGATCTGGCCTCTCCCTGCGTCACTAATTTGATAAATGTGTGCATTCCCCCTTGCACCCTCCACTCCTCTAATACTGGCAGTCTACTCGCCACCCCAAAGACCCATCTTCGTAAATTTAGTGACATGGCTGCTTCTCTATGGCTGCTCTCTCTGTGGAACACCCTTCCAATGAACATCAGGACATTTAGCATTTTACGTTTAAGTGACCTTGGGCTCCAGAAAGGTACTGGCACTTTCGTTTCAAATCTGAACAGGAACAATCTGGACAGGAATAATTCCAAAGACCAGCGATGCAAAATATCAATTTCAGCGTGAAAATGCCAACAAAATAATTGCCACAGATTCAAACATTAACGTACCCCGTTAGTTGGCAGATTATTTTCTTGGCATTTTAACGTTGAAATTGTCTTTCATTACAAACGGAAGCAGTTGTTGATCACTTGCAGCTCCTACCGGCCGGCTAGGAGGAGTGAGGAGTTAGCACTCAATGTATTTCAATGGACAATGATGGAAATTAATTCAAATAAAATACTTGTCGTTGACCGATTTGCAAAATATTTGAGAATTCAGATCCTTGGGCTGCTGTCAGCATGCACAACAAGTATCAAACTGATCGGCCCAGTAGTATGCGAGATTAGCCGCGGACAGATACACAAACAAACACACACACACGACCAAACGCATAATCCCCTCCACGCTCTCGTCTGGCAGAGATAATAATAATAATCTTTTTTCAGTAATTCACAATAATATTTCATGCTATTTCTCGAAAACCGATTTTGAGAAATAACATCCTCCTTGACCTGCTAAATATTGCTGATTTATAGTCTGGCTCTCAACAGGTTTTTGTTTATCATATCTCATAAATAATCATACCTATAAATAAGGGAGTGTGGTTCAATCACAATGCTTATTATATTTTATAATATTCGGTTTAGTCACTGACAAAGAATCCTGTATTAAAGAGAGGTATTTATAATTGATAGCCCCATAAAAAATTTGAATACAAGATCTGTCCCTATTTGTGTTTCAAAATGACAGTAAAATACTACACATGATATACTATTTGTTTCCTTTTATATGTGCTTTATAGCTTGTGTATTAGAGTTGGTATAATTATATTATTATATAATTTAACAAGGTTGGGATCTATGGGTTCTTACAACACTAATGTACCATTAGATTGGACCCTGCTGGTTTTCAAGGTCAAGGTCATTTTGAGTCTCTAATTTGCCAGGTCTGTGCAGAAACGATTCCATAAATTATGCAAAACTTCACAGCTAGTATATAAAGTACAACAGTACCCGATGCAGCGGTTTAATATTCTTGCATTATTTTTTAATGTCACAGTCTGGGTTCATATTCTATGGTTTCTTCTCAGGGCAGTTTCCACACACACACTATGGTTTGCCTGGTATCTGTCATTCTCTAGTTTAGCAGGGCACTGTCTGTGATTCATGTTGCTTATTTTTCTTTCTCTTTTATTCCCTCCATCCCTTAGGGTATTGCTGGTCCTGTGGGCCCCTCAGGAGCAAAAGGCGAACAAGGAGACAGCGGACCCCCAGGAAAGGTGAACCATTGCGAGCGAGGGGCTAGATAAGGTCAATCCAGGGAAAGGAGACTATTTTTAAGCCATGCGTCCAAACATTTGTGTCTTTGCTGAGTCGTACTGTGTGTCATCCATGTTTAAAAAAAGGAACCAACCTGAATTAGCTACTCGCTGTCCCTCTAGCCATGCTTCAGTCAGCAGTGCCCCTGTAGCCATTTCACAACATATCACTTATCCTGGCGTGTGCTGTCAGCCACAGACGAGGGCTCGAACGGCTTCACTTCCTTGGTGCAGAAGCTGCCTGGTGGCGCGCACAAATTAGCGTGCCTGCACATACATGCTGCCACAATTTACACATTGTGGAACAGTGCCTCGGCCCCTGCTCCTGGCCTCCTGGGGACCTGTGGGGCTCAGACAGTGGCAGCGTGGCTCCTGGGGGGAGGGAACACACGTCGCAGTGAGGTCAGGGTAGAGCACTTCAGTCAGGCCTTACTCAGCCTGCATACAGATCACCAGAGCTGACCGTTTTAAATGTTTTTTTTACTCTAACAAACACGGGTAAATTTAAAAGCCCTCATACACTTGATCCATGGGGTCTTCACTCTGTAGCTGCAGCTCAAAAGCGCTAGAGAGCAACCAGGGACTACAGGGTCTACAGGGTTACATTATTTAAAATATGTATTTGAGCCAGGTTTGAGGGGTACCAACACACAAGGGTGCCGCATGTCAGAATGTGGAGGGCACTGCAACAGTGATGGCTCGACCTCAGGGATAAAGTATTTTCCTTGGAATACCAAATTAGCGTATTTGTTTCCCTATCTCCCTTTATTCTCTCTCTTTCTCTCTCTCTCGCTCTCGCCCTCGCCCTGACCTGTCCATGCCATCAAGTCAATTTTGTGATAGAATGAGCCCACACTGCTGTCAGAAAAGCATTCACTTAATACCTTCCATCACATTCTGAATATACAGTACAGCTCAGCTTCAGTATTTGGCTTCCCATGGCTTAGAATAGATCTGTCCAGGCTTCATCCCATTGTCTAGAACTGCCCACCAATTGGCATTTAATACTGATTGATTATGAGTGATTTGGATTCTTTTTGATTTTTTTGTTGAGTGCTGGCTTTTGAACTTTTGAACCATACACTTTATTTGTTTCTGTGACTGCTGAGTTGCCTTTGATAAAGCGATAAATGTAATGGTGTGAAAAAAACAGCCCTGAAGAACACCAAAGTTGAAATGACATAACAACCTTTTTCATTGTCTATGTGTGGTCTTTGTCACTAGGCTGTTCCAGGCCCTCCTGGTCTGAGAGGACAGCAGGTGAGTCCATTGTTACCGTTTTTACAATAATGTGATGCGATCACTCTGTAACTGATTGAATGTAGATGTAGTGTGGGGGTACAACTGGTACTGGTTTGAAGACATAATGTGTACTGACATAGTGGGGTTTACGCAGTAGAGACACATGGATGAAGCTGTGTTTTCTCTCATTGATCCAGGGATTACCTGGGCAGACATTACCAGGGATAGCTGGAGAGAGGGGACCGCCTGGATTGCCGGTGAGTAGCAGCAGTTCATCAAAAACAGTGAGCAGGTGTTGAGATCTAAGTGTTGGGATGTTAGACAGTGGGCATTCTGACACTTCGTTAACTTCCCTTTGTCCATTAGAATTAATTCCAAGTTTTTACTGACAAGCAGAGAACAAGAGTAATGTAATATAATAAAGACATTAGAATATTGTAACATAATCTATTTATAATCAAAATGAAGGTTATGATTATATAGCTTGTGCAGAAACCTTTTATAAATGTAAGAACCAGACATGGATATTTTTTTAATGTGGGTGCTTGCCTTTTAGGGAGTGAAGGGAGATAAGGGACCTGCAGGGGGCAAAGGAGAGAGAGTAAGTACAGGACAGGCTATCCTGGCTATTATGATGCTACATAATTGTACAATAATGATTTTTTTAAAAACAGTTACAGTAACATGATGCATTTGCATTTCTCTCCGTGTTTTAGGGAGTCCCTGGGGAGCCTGGAGATCCTGGAGATGACGTGGGTCTATTTTTGGTTTTCCAAAAATTCTGTCAGTTTACTCTGTCAGGATCAATAAAATCTGTCATATGTTATTCTTGAGTGAAAAAATGACTTGGAAGGTTGTCATTTTTGTTGGGTCAGGGTTTTTCTTGAAAGGTAGGTGGAGGTCTCTGTACAAAAGAGTCATTAAAAAAGGACAGCCATATTGCATATGTAGTGATGGCTATAAATTGACCAGGCAATCCTGGATCCCTTTGTGGGAGAGGGATGTCCATTTTGTGGGGAGTCTGAGGCTATTTGTCATGTCTTTGTGGAGGTGTTCTCATTTGCGAGAAATTCTGCATTTGGTCAAAGGGTGGTGTTGTGTGATGAGGTCTTTGTTTCCAAATGCACTCTTAATTTTGGGCCAAGGTATAGAGTCTTAAAGTCCCTCTCACTGAAGAAAAGTGACTGGACATAGGATGTTGTTTGAGCCAGAGTGATTTCCCATAGAGGAAACCTTAAAAATCTTATTGTGAGCAAATGACGTGTTTCGCTCAGTTTATTGTAAAAAATTATATTTTATCTTCAGATTTACGGTATTCGCAGATTTACGATATCGTTATACACAACACGCATTTATGTCATCGAGGTCATCGTAACATTCTTCGTTATTGGCTAACAAGAGGTCGATGACGTAAACATCTGTTGTGTTGTTTTTTTGATGATAGCGTAAATCAAGGGATAAAATTTTGAAAACCTTTTTTTACAATCATCTTATTTGCAAAATACATTGTTTGGGGAAAGAGGTTGTGTAATTGTTTGCTCATGAGAAGATATGATCTTTTAAAGTTTTCCTCTTGGTTGTTTCCAAACACTTCCTAGGTCCAGGCACTTTTTGAGGTGGGTGGGACTTGAACACTATTGTGTTCACATAAGAGAACAGGTAGTGCCATTGATTTTTTTTTCAGGGAAACTGGCAACATGGTGAACTTGACAAAATATGATTCAGGGCAGTGGGGGACTAGATCTGGTTCAAAAGTCAAGTGAGTTGGAAATGGGAAGACTCCTGTTGGAATATATGTTCCATGAACTGATAGGGGAGGTGGGTGAATTGTTTGGAATTTGGGAGGTGGAAAGGTGCATTTACGAGCTTGATGAAGGCGAGGGATTTGAACCAGTGGTTTGAGGTAGTATGACATTTTGACTGGCTGATATTGTACTGGCAGTTGTTTATAATGATGTGTGATTGTGGTTTTTCTTTAACATATTGGTCTGTGTATTTAGTGTATTATTGTATTTTTTCTTCCTTTATTACTTTTTGTTTTTTGGTTTATTGCTGTTGTTGTTACTGTTGTTGTGGTCTTGCTTAATATTGTGGCTGTCCTTTTTCATCTGTTGTTAATAAAGGAAAATTAAAAGTCAAATCTCTCTCTCTCCCCCTCTCTCTCTCTCTTTCACTATTTCACTGCTTTCCCATTTTCTGTCAGGGGCCAAATGGTTCACCTGGACCCAAAGGAGACAAAGTAAGTGAATTCTTTGTTTTCTGTTATTCTTTGTTCTTTCACTATTTCGCCACTGAGAACATGTTTTATTTTCCTTTCTTCTGGCCTTCTCTGCTACAACTACCGTGTATTTCTTCTTTCTCTTGGTGGATCAGCTGGAAACATGGTATGCTGTGCTTTGCTTTCACATTCTGAGTTCTTCCGCCTTTCCTCACCTATTACTCCAATTTATTTTTGACACTAGCTATTAGCGTAAAATTTGTATAGAGCTGAATGCACATTCCACATTAATTTGAGCAGTTGTGAATGATTTTCTTTAATATTGGCGCAAATAGCATTTCATTGAGATAAATTGCTTTCCTTTTTACTTCCATTGCTTCGCTAATATATTTTGTCCTTCTCTTTGGCAATAAATGCTTCTGTTCAAGACAGAAATGATGTATCAGCATTTGCATCTGTGTGTGTCTTATGAGGTTTTCTTTATGTGAAGATAACCACACTGCTAATGTTGTAGGGGGAGCGTGGAGTTGGGCTTGCAGGGCCCCCTGGTCAGCTGGGTCCCCTGGGATTGAAGGTGAGTCCTGTCAATGGCTTCTCATTTTTAGCTGTATAATGTGTGGACTGGGCCATCAAAGCATAGAGCTGAGCTTCACTAGCGATCTTTCGGGTGTAGCTGTAATTAATCACTTCAAGTCAAGAACACTGTTGGCATGTGCCTTTCAGTTCTTCTTGAGTGCCTGCCAGTCTTATACACTGACTCGGGTAGTTGATAAAGTTCAAAAGCACAGAGGAGAAAGAAATAACATTTTATATCCTCTAAAACTAAAGCTGAGTTTGGGAATAATCACCCTTTGTTCAAGGCTCAACAAAGACAAGCAGTTTGCACTACCAGGCTATGTGTGTCTGGACAAAAGAAGAAGGTTAGATCCTGCTGGCATGGGGCTGGAAGCTCTCAATGATTGGCCTCAAACAGGAAATCAACCATATATCCCAGACTCAATTTTCTGAGCTTTACTTCAAGTCTATCCAATCAGAAACTAGTTTAAAAGTGGTGCAGTCTTTTACAGAAAAATATTTCAAGGGGACCCCTTCTGGCAAACTTTTTCATAATACCTGTACACCAGCTGTACCATTTTATTTCAGAATTTTACCAAATGCTTCTGTTTTTTAGGTTCTCAGATCGACCAGTTCTATTTGTGATAACTATTCATAATGGTTTCCAAAATCATACTTTATTGCAGTAGTTTTACTGTATGTATGTATGTTTCACTTTGGCTGTGTTTGGTAGCTCATGCCATTAAGTGCATTTTACCCTTCCACACCTTGCCTGATGTTTGGATGCGGGAAACTCATTCTCGCAGTATCAATGGTACCACACACGATGCTGCACACAGTCAACCCAATTACCAACCATCCCAAAGTGCTTTGCGCCATTATGTTTGTAAATAAATGTCTTCTAAATGTGAATAACAAAACTAAGAATGTTTGAAATGAGAATCAAATCAGAGATATTCTTCATTTACCATTCTCATTTTGAGGTCCTGTCCAGTATTGTCCCTGATAAGAGAGAGTGAAAGAGTGCACTGACACTGTAAAAGGGCGAAGGAGAAAATAATACAAATCTAAATGTTGACTGTGATGATTTCCTGACTGTTGATGGAATTCCTGAAGCTGTAGTTGCCAAATATGTTCCAGATTAGCACAATAAATGAATGTTGGCAATCAAATGTAAATAATACATCCCTGTCCCACTGTATGTCCTTTGGACAACAAACCTACTGTATGTGTTGATATGTCCTCATGTCATGCATTTCTCTTCTTATTTATCTTCATACTGTTGGGCTTTAGGGAGACCCAGGACTACCAGGCCCCCCTGGCCCCCCAGGGCCCCGTGGAATTGCAGGAACTCCTGGTCTTGCTGGACTGAGGGGAGAGCCTGGGGCCCCAGGGCCCCCAGGGCCCCTGGGAGAGAGGGTAAGAGGGCCACACTGAGTCAACTTCCTGTATCTGCACCCACTGTCTACAATCGCCACTGAATTTAGTATTATATTAAAGACAAATTGAAATATCTCTGAAGTATTTTACAAAAGAGAAATGGTGAACTGGGTTTATAATGAGGGTTTGGGTTTCCCAGGCGGGCCGTGCCGTTGCATGCTTGAGTAATGTACAGGGTGGCAGTGTGGCATCAAACGACGACTGAAGACTCACCTCTTCAGGCTGCACCTCTCCCCATCCCTCCCTTCCCCCCCTGTAAATGACTAAGCTTAGGGTTGTAACTAGGCAGCTGTTTCGTAGGTGACTTAGGTGCATTAACTGTCTTAACGACTACTGTATTTTTTCCATAGATTGCGTTGTTGCCGTTCTCGTCGTTAGTGTTAATCAGTTTAACCATCAGGGTCCAAGTTGAACTATGCGGTTGTTCCCTGCACTTGGATCGGTACTTCTCTCTAGGGGTTTCGTCATACTTGTTCCTGGTTATGGTTATACACTTTGTTGTACGTCGCTCTGGATAAGAGCGTCTGCCAAATGCCTGTAATGTAATGTAATGTAATGTGTAACGGGTAAGGAACTGGCCTTGTAACCTAGGTCACAGCTTCCATTCCTGGGTAGGACACTGCCGTGGAGCAAGGTACCTAACGTGCATTGCTGCAGTATATATCCAGCTGAATAAATGTATACAATGTCACTGCTATGTAAAAGTTGTGTAACTGTCTATATGTTTAAATGGATTGTATGTTGAAAAAGTTTTTTTTTTAAAGAATATAAGCTACATTAATCATTCTGTCCCTGCTAAATGTCTACATGTTTGTTTTATCTATAACATTTATATGTTGGCCATTTACTAATGTAACATCAGCTAAATGCATTAAGATTTATTAAAAAGATATGTGAAGTCTGTTTAGATCAAAGTTTGGATGTATCCACAGTGGCAGTTTTTGGCTCTTTCTCCAGCATTAGGGCATGTACATATCTCACTGGGATGCCACACAGATTAGCTGTCATATTGTCATCTTTCATAGTGTTATCACATAGCGAAGAAATTCATTACAGTACGATTGAATTATTTGTGCGATTGGTCTGCCTGTCTTTGGGGTCATCTCAGGCTCCATCCGCCTGTGTCTCTGTTTGCTTTTGTATGCATATATCTGTCTGTATACACACAGGGTCAACAGGGATTTCCAGGAAGAGATGGTAACCCGGGACCTCCAGGTCCAATTGGACCACCTGGCTTGGCGGTGAGCAGACCATTAGTGTTTCCCTGAAAATATCACATTGTTGTGGCTCCCAAGTGGCTCAATCTGTGTGCAGAAGGAGGCCCATGGCTTAAGCACTTCTATTTCAAGCCTGTCTTGTGTTATTACACGTCTATGGTGAAGAGTTTGCAGCAGCGGAACGCAGTTGGCTTCACCCTGCCAGAACAAGTTATGCTCAAATTGGCCAGATCAACTGTGCCTAAGCACCCCTCATGCACTCACTAGCTACCTCTAGATCAGTAGTGGTTAGTGGGGCCTCTGTGTTTTAGGAGAATTCTGTGCCTAACCAAGGCGGTACTACTGCTATCACCCATTGTACTGCTATCCTAAGGTATACTGACCCTGAAACTGTAACGTAACATTACTGTAGCGTTCACAAGGCTGAAAAATTAGAAGAAATTGATCGGAGACTCATCCACAACATCGGGTGTGTCAAAATCACCTATCTGATAGATTGTTAGGAAGCAAGACCACACTGGTCAGCTCATTTAGCAAATGATCTGATAGACTATGGTAGTACACTGTAGTTTATAAACAATGGACACTTGCACCTGGAAGAGGCTGTGTGTTTGATTGGCCTGTGACTTTGCTGTCTTTGTTTTACTGTGTCACAGGGTTCTGCTGGTGCTGCTGGACTGAAAGGAGACAAGGTGAGAAAATGAAAATACAGATAAACGAGACAGTGAGATGCACCCTTTGAAGGACAACCATTTGCACAGTTCACATTCATGTGTGTTGTCAGTGTCTTGGAGTGGGTGCTGAATTCATGCCACTGGCATATACTGAGGTCCGTGGGGTATAGTGTACAATAAATGGTGCACCAACAGCACTCGCAAGTGTGCTAGTCAACTCTCAGGGCAGGCTTCCACACAGCAGGCAAAAACAGAATGAAAAACTCCCTTCCTCTGTTTGCAGGGGGATGTGGGTGTAGGTTTACCTGGAGCAAGAGGAGAGAGGGGAGACCCAGGTCCCAGGGTAAGATAAGCTCACTAAAACAGTTTAAGCTCACTGTCTCACTCTCACTGCCTGGCCGAGGCACCATGTTTGATTGAAGTTGGGTGCTTGAAGTTGGATTACGCAAGTTTGGAGTTACACGCTGGTTTGCATCAGAATGTGTATTACAGTGCTTATGTTTGTATGGCAGTGTTGTGCTGTATGTGTTACAGTACACTGCATTTCAGTGCTGGCTGTTTCTGTTGCAGTGTTGTGCGTGTAACAGTGTCGTATCTTTCTGTTACAGCGCTGTGTGTGTAACAGGGCTGTGTGTTTCTGTTCCCAGGCTGTGTGTGCATTAGTGTTGTGTGTTTCATTTCCAGGGCTATATGTGTAACAGTGTTGTATCTTTCCGTTACAGTGCTGTGTGTGTAACAGGGTTGTGTGTTTCTGTTCCCGGGCTGTGTGTGTCTTAGTGTTGTGTGTTTCTGTTCCAGGGCTGTGTGTGTAACAGGGTTGTGTGTTTCTGTTCCCGGGCTGTGTGTGCATTAGTGTTGTGTGTTTCTGTTCCAGGGCTGTGTGTGTATCAGTGTTGTGTGTTACTGTTACAGGGCGAAGAGGGGCGCAGTGGACAGGATGGAGACAGGGGACCAGCAGTAAATATTTCCCCATTTTTTTCTTTATAATTGCCCACTTCAGTCAGCCACACAAAGGGCCTCATGCTATTTCTTCTGTCCTCGACTGCACTCTCCTCTTTCATGCACGGAACGTTGGCATTCTGACAACAGAGTCCCTATAAAAGACAAATGTATCAGGCTGAGGCTGTAGTGCTCAGTGACCTGCCCCTGTGTTATCAGTGTTCATTGTTCCATCATAGTCAGTGAATGCATTGACCGCAGCTTGGGGACAGAGATAGCATTACTGCAGGTTAAGAGGAGGTTGAGTTGGAATTAAGAACACATGAATCTGAGTACCAGCCTGTGTTTTGATTTGTTATAGTGGAAAACTTGTAAATTGTTCAGCTTTTGTCTGCTCTGGAATCAAAGAACCCCACAGAATGTTAACAGTGACTTTCTACCGATACTGTAGCATTGTCTGTGTCTATTTTGTAAAGACAGTTGAAAAATACTGGCCCATTAAACAAGTGGAGAAATTCTGTCTTCCTTCTGCAGGATTTATCACAGTAATTAAAATGCCAGGAGTGTTTAACTCTGGCTAATTTTATACCGTGATACGCCAACTGCTTTGTGATCTTAGTACTCAGAGCAGGTGTTATCAAAAAGTACATTTGTATGGTATAGTTTGTTAATCACCTTTTTGTTTATCACTGGCTCTGGGAGGCTGGTCATGCAGCATTTGCAATGAGACTGATGCCACTGCACTTTCTAGAATGTGAGGCTTGACTGCTCACTGTTTTCTGTCTATTATTCACTCGTTTGACAGCTTCGACTCCACTGAGATAGAGCTTCAGACAGCAGTCCTTTGTCATTAACACATGGCTGCCCTCCAGTCTAAGTTCTTTCCCTTTCATCCATCTGCTCTGACTGACCTGTGGCCTGGGGAAAGTGGGCTCTCACTACCCCAGGGCACAGCATTGATTTTTTTATGGATACAGTGTGATACAATATTGGGCTGATGTCGGGTTTCTATGCCTACAGTATATTTTTGTGAATGTATTTGTATGTGTGTGCAACCCGTTTGTTACATTAATTGAGACTTTTCATGTTTCCTGTAGGGGACTCCAGGAACTAGAGGAGAGAGGGGAGAGAAAGTAAGAACAACTCCAGTTTTCCTCTTTACCTTGATATTCTGTGTCATTCCATTGTAATACAGTTCAGTGCTCTGGATGCCCTCTTGATTAGAGATGCTTGCTGTTGTTTCAGGGTGAACTAGGCACTCCTGGAGACAAGGGAGAAAAGGTGAAAATGTACACGTTTCTCTACATAAGTGTTTGTGTGTGTGAGAGCGAGAGAGAGAATATGTATATGTTTCTTTGTGATTTCATTTAGGGTGAGACTTTGCTGCTCAGGGGTGATCCAGGACCACTGGGAAATAAAGGAGAAAATGTGAGTGTCTATGTGTAGCCAGCTTTTTTGTGGAGTTTGGGCTGGCATCCCAGTCTGTGGTGACAAATACAGATGATGAATTCCAAGTTGCACAGAACAACTGCGCTGGTTACTTTTTACAGAAATTCTGGATTGCCTGCTGCAATCTGCGTTATATGTATATATATATATATATATATATATATATGTATATATATATATATATATATATATATATGTGTCATCTTCTTATGTACCACACTTTCACTGTTTCAGGGAGACCGTGGACCCAAAGGCGTGCAGGGCGAGAAGGGGACGAAGGGACAGGAGGGCCCCCCAGGGGAACAGGTAAGTTTGGATCTATGAGGTACCAGGCAGGATGGGAGGTCGTTTCCTGATTGCGCACACCCCCATTAAGAGCTGGAGGTGTGCGCTTCCGCACCAGCAGATTCTGTGCTGATAGTTTCCACTCAACGGTGCTGTCACTCATTCAGCTGTCTCCCAGCCGCTGACGCACACGGGCGCTCAGCACAGAGATCTCTTCCTATCTAGCGCATTCCAGATGGACGGCAGAGCCTTAATGAACCCTTTTAATCAGAGCCTGCTCTGTTTGTGTCGTCTGATGTGAATCACTCTTAATTATCAGGAATCGGGGTGGGGGTGAGTGTGTGTGGGGGTGTTGGGGCATCTCTGCTCTTTCAGCTGCAAGAACGTAACTGGTTTTCTCAGTTTATTTTTTATATTAGCGTAGCGTGAATGTGCTCTGGCATGAAAGTCATGTAAGTCTGTGCAGTAGCTGTTTCTTGGTCTGTGTGTGTGTCTCTCTGTCTGCCTTTTGGGTTATGTGGTGCACCTAGCTAAAAGAGGTGATACAATAGTTAGTAAGCTGTTACTGGAGTGAGGGAAGGTGGGTTCACAGCTGGCTTCCCTCATTATTTAAATGTCTTTCTTACACAGGGCCTCAGGGGGGAGCCAGGAGAGAGGGGCTCCAATGGATTCCCAGGGGCCCGAGGCCCCGGAGGACAGAAGGTGTGTAACTGCTGATCAGTACTGCCCAGTCTATACACGTGACTGACTAAAAAGCTTGCACCCCCCTGTTCCAAAACCCTGCTGAAACTCGTTGTTAAGCACTTTGAATAATGGCAACCGGTTCCATCCAGTCAATCAGTCAAGTTTGTTCAGAGTATGCTTTTGACACTTACATTCTTGTCACTGTGGCTGCAGGGGGAGGCAGGGCAACCGGGAGTTCCTGGAGAATCAGTAAGTAACCCACTGCCCCTAGTCTCCCTTCCTGTGCCTGCTCTTGACACATGTTGGTTGCTCTCTACAGTCTCTGATTGGTGTGAAATAAACTGAATCTAAATCATGGTGTTTTTGGTCCTCAGGGTTCATCTGGCAAAGATGGGCTTCCTGGGTTGAGAGGTGCCAAGGGAGAAGTTGGAAATATTGGGATTCGTGGACCCAAGGTTTGTCTGTCTGTCTGTCTCCAAGGGCTGATCTGACACCACATATGTTGCACATCAAGGAGCCGCCAGACCTTATCTCTGTATTTTTCCAGCCAGTACATTTTTTTATAAATTAAGCCAAATAAGATGAGGTAGCTAGTGTATAAAATACTAGTGTTTAAAATGATTTGTTTCTGTCCTATATCAAATATGAATGAATGTGAGTTTCACAGCTTTAGAACTATCCACTGTATGCCCTTATTCTGAGTAAACGTATAAGGGAATGAAGAAATGGAATTTCCACCAGTTCAGCTCAGTCGAGTATATAGTCCAGTCGAAATATTTTGAGCTTCTAAGTGTTGAATGGGTCTTTCCAGAGGCAACTCTACAAGACCGACTCTTTAAAGGGTGGAAGCACAGCCACTGCACCTAGCTGTCATTGGTCCAGATCAACCTAACAGAGCCTGACAGATTTTGACGACATCAGCCCATTGCGTCTCACATCTGTCTCTGCCTTGACCAGAGTGACAGATTCGTTGGTTGTCTGTTTTTTAGGGTGAGAGAGGGCCCAAGGGAGCTTGTGGAGCCGATGGGGCCAAAGGAGAACGGGTGAGTTACGGAGAGGAGATTGAACTGAGTGGGTGTCCTAAACCAGTCCATAATGCAGTTTGCAACATTTTCTCCTGTTACTTCTGCACAGTGGCCAGATTCTATTTTAAAAACAGTCCACAAGGGCCAGACATGTACTACATATGATTTATAAAACAACATATGAATGAGACATGTATATTGTTTGTATTATACATGTGTGTAAACAAAGTAGGTGCTTCCTTAAATGTATAGCTTATTATATTACATGGTGAATACTGTGCAGAAGCGGACCTGGACATAACATAACAAGTCATGACCTTGTGAAAAGGGTAAAGAGTGTTATTCCCCAGGGTTCCAGCTGAATACCCTTTACTACACATTCATGTTCGCTTGATGTTTTTTGCGTTGAGTGTGTGATGGTTACCTTCGGGGGGATTGGATATAAATTGTTTCAAACTGTCACTTTGTGTGTTCAGGGGGATTCTGGTATCCCAGGACGACCAGGGCTGCCTGGAAGAAAAGGAGAGCATGTGAGAGAGACACCCCCCGTCCCTCCCTAGACAGTGCTATTCATTCATTTACTAATTAAACGAGCCATGAATAGACAGGCCTGTTACAGATGAGCAAGATCTTATATCTGACTCACGTCTTGAATAGGCTCTAATGAGTTTGATTAATAATCAGGCTATCTGCCTGTGATTATTAAAGCTGTAGTCACACTCGTTCTTCTCATTTCCGGTGGCAAAGTCAGTGTGGGTCCAAGGCGGGGCAGGAGAAATAAACACTTAGAATGTCCTCTGCTGTTTGGTAATACGTCACGTGTTATTTATGAGACACCGCTAGATAACTCCCATCTTTTAAAATATCTAGAAAATGCATTTCCCCTTCACCTTTAAATAGTAACCACAAACTTAGAATTACGGGGTTATACTTTCTGGATACTTCTGGAATCAAAAATATGTTCTTGAGAAAAACCTTTTCAAGGTTATTTTACTGCACAACACGCTATAAGTGTAACCCTATAATTCTGAGACCTCTCAATATTAAAAGCATATATTGGTATGTCACGCAAATATGAACATATATTGAAATTTATAGTAATTATGACAGACATGAAAGTGGTATTTAAAATAAAGAGCTTGCAGCTGTGTGTATATGTGAAAGCATGTGAGTATCTGAAGTAGTACGAATGACAAGGCCAGAGACAGGTGGGTTCTGTGCTATCATGTGTCTGTTTGTTCCAGGGAGATATAGGGCCCGCAGGGGCCACAGGAGCTGCTGGAAAGGAAGGTCTGATTGGCCCCAAGGTGAGTTGTGAGAGTGAGACTGGGTAAGGGTGAAATTGGAAACCTGTCAGAAGGAGCACAGCAATAGGAATGAGAGAAAATGTTGTAGTTTTGGCTTGCTGCAAGGATGAGAAATGAAGAGTACTATGAAGTGTGTGTGTGTGTGTGCACATACAGTATGTGTGTGTGGACATGCGTGTCTGTCTGTGTGCCTCTATATTGCGCCTTGTGTAATGTATTTCTGTGGGTGTATTTAGGGTGACAGGGGATTTGATGGATTGTTGGGACCCAAGGGAGCTCAGGGTGAAAAAGGGGAGAGGGTAAGTCTCTGTCCTGAAATCTCTTTATTCTCTATACATGTTGCTGTTGTGTAGAAAGTGTTGCCTCTCATGCTCCCACCTCCCTGTCTCATTGCAGGGCCCTCCTGGTGTGCCTGGCCCTCCCGGACCAAATGGTGGAGATGGGGCCCCTGGTCTAACTGGTGCTCAGGGGCTCGCTGGTGCGAAAGGCCCAGAGGGGCTTCAGGGACAGAAGGTGCAGAGTCTCACACTGTCTCTCAGATACGCTGAACCAGGTCACTTTGAACCTGTTTGTGAAATACTTTTTTTGCTCTTTTTTGAAAATATTTTACCACACACCTTTGGATATCTGCCGCTGTGTGTAATTTGATTGGATTGTGATTCAGCACTGTATTTGTTCAGTGAATGGAAGTGTGTGTGGCTTTGCAGGGTGAACGTGGCCCTCCAGGCCCTGCTATGGTTGGCCCAAGAGGCATTCCAGGTATCCCAGGAGAGAGGGGGGAGCAGGTCAGTCTACCCACATCCTGCCTCACACTGGATTAGATACACTGTAAAATGTTCAGTGTTAAAACAACTCTTACCGAGTGCCTACGGTCTCTGTTAGACTCATATATACTTTGAGTTGAATTAATATTGGACATTTTACTATGTATAGTATTCTATCTGTTCTACACTATTGGAAATACAGACCCATTATGGGTACTGTAAATTGATGCAACACCATCTCTGTACCACAGTATTACTATGACACTGACCTTTGTGTTGATGCTTGGTGGTGAAGAGGCTGTATAATCTGTTGAGGCATGTAGTGGCGTAAGCATATGTGCACAGTAGGAGTGCGACCGAGATGTCTCCTCCCAAACGTGCTGTGACAGATGATGTCACATTTCAGGGGGAAATCGGTCAAGATGGTTCCAAGGGAGACAAAGGAGTGCCAGGCATGACGGTCAGTTTGTGTTAAAGCTGTAGAACACTCATGAGCTCTTTTACCAACGTGATGTTTTGCCTTTGTTACACAAGCTCTGCATAAAGCACTGACTTCAACATCCTTATGCCTCTTGCTGCTCTCTGTGTCCCCTACATGCTCCCTCTCTTGTTTACTCCTCCCCATAGGAGGATGAGATACGTTCCTACGTTCGCTCAGAGATGAGCCAGCACTGCGGTGAGTCTCAGAGTTAGTCAGCTAGGCATTCTGTGTGTGTGTGTGCGTGCATGTGCACGTGTGTGTGTGGACAGGGCAACACTTTTTCCATGTTTCCGAACATAGCCAGAAAAGTCATACTGTGTAGTAGTAAGGTGAGCAGTCATTAAACTGTAAAGCATCCTCTTAACCTGCCTCTGAGTCGCAATTTAACAGTGTCAATTTTTTTGTGTTTCAGCATGTGGAGGTAAGTTTTGTTCAGACTGAAAGCCGGAACAGGTGGGTGGGTAGCCTTGCTCAAAGCGGTTGTACATTGGACACTTCAGTAGGTGCAACATACAAAGAACTGAGTTTGCATATTTTAGGACCTCTGAAATGTTTATGAATGTCGTAACTTATGTCCAGTGTCGTAAGGTTCTAACCCGCCCCCCCCCCCCCCCCCGCCCCGTAAGGTTTAATAAGGTTACTGATTCCACAAGGTTCACCGTATGCCTAAAACACTCAGACACAGACTATTTCAACATCATTTTAAATGATAAAAAATTAACCAATTTTTCTATGGAAGATGAGAGATAATTAGATTTTCATGTTACTCCTCAACTGCCAATGATGCAGTGGTGTACCCTCTGGAAAAACAAACCTTAGTGGACCAGGGGAAGAGTCTCTGAACATGTGGAAAGCACCCCCATCTCAAAGCATCTCACTTCCTGTGTTCATTAGAAAGTGGAGTGATGTGGAATTGGATATACAGGAACCACTCGATCCCAGTTTATTAACAACAATAATTTGTCACATGCATGTAATAGCTTCCTATGACTTAATTGTAACTTACTAGTAGAAACAGACACCCTAAGGGTCTGTCAAGGCCAGAAGTACTGCTGATTTGGTTTTCCCCTTGACAGTCCATTGATATATTACTGATTGGCCAAAAATCCTACTTAAACGGTGTCCCAGGTTTAAATCGACTCCCTAATAGAGGGGGAAAATGAAAATAAACAGTACTACTGGCCTTTTGAGCCAGATCCGAGTATTCCCGACACACAGCAATGGATACTCTCCAGACAGTAAGCAAGACCAGCCTAAATAGGCTCATTAGCCTATTCTCACCATCAAACATTATAACGTTTTTAATGAAAAAAGGGGGGCGTTCCTGCCTTCATCCTATGGTGTGCTCTCCTTCAGGGAGGGGTGAAACGTCGAGCTGAATTAATGGCTCAGGTTCACCACTACGCTCCCATTCATGGGCTTACCCACTGTGGCAAACCAAGTCTGTTGACACCGGTTCTGGTGTACCTGTGAGCTTGTGTCTCATCAAGGGACAACAGCATGCTCAGACGGCTGGCTCGGTCAACCCCTGCCCTGCCGTGTGGTCCAGTGAGTCCCGTTGTCTTGGTGTGGGGTTTTTGTGTTTGTGTTTGTCTGTGTGTGTGTGTGTGTGTGTGTGTGTGTGTGTGTACTGACCCGTTTGGATGTCCTGTTTTTTTGGTCCTTGTCCTGCTTCGTCCCTGTCCCCTTCTTCCCCGTTCTCTCAGGTTCTTTCGTAGACTCGCCGCCCCGATCGGACAGCCAGTCCTTTCGGGCACGGCCTATCCCAGGGTGGCAGGTGCCCCAGCAGGGCAAGGAGGGTGAGTGTGTCCGTCTGTCTGACTTTCCGGCTGTCCTCATGCTTACCTCTCTAACTGCCTTTTGGGAAGCAAATCCAACCAGCGCATTACACATTGTTTCCGTAGGCCTCTATCTCCTTCCATGTGCGTCTGTCTACTCGTCTGTACTTGTTTTGTGTCCCGCTCTTTCCACCCTGTCTGCGTCCTGGGGGGAGGGAGGGTGCACTGCGGGGGGTTTCGTGTTGGTGAGATGTCTGTGGACACATCAGGGCAGGGAGTCACGCAGGTTTGCCGGCGCACTGTGCAAGAGCGAAAGGCGAGGTCATAAATAAGAGAGATCCGTCAACAGCCAGGGCCACCAGAACCAGGAAGCCCCAGGTTTTCTGCAGTCAAATGCACACGTGAGGGTGTGGCCAATGCAGAACAACACAGGACACATTCACGGTCAAAATGGTTGCATGCAGGCCAAAATGGCCGACATAGTTGCGACATCATGGAAATGTGCTACTTGTGCTTCTGCAAGAGGCGCAGTTTATGGAGGGTGGAGGTCTGTGAGAGGTGGATAAGCTTTGGAAAACATGATGCCGCTAATATTTGATACAGTCGGCTTGTATGTGGGCCTCAGTCTGTCAAGAAAACCATAAGCAGGCAGACAGGAGCACTGATCCCGTACCGTCAGATTGGGGTAGTGGGTGCAAAGGGGCCTCTGAACTGTATGGCACCCCCTGTGTTTTAGGGCGGGAACTACGTGTCGTAGTCAACACCAATGACCCAGACTACGAGCATATCTTCTCTATTGAGAACTATGATGATCCCTTGGAGGAAGTGATTGACTTCACCCCGACAGCCATACTCAATAAGGGTATTTAACCAATCGTGCGCCTTCGTCTTCACTGCGCAAGTCACACATCTACTGTAGTATCTTCTGCTTCTTCATTCTTACTATCACATCTAATGCTGTCTTATTCTAGGGAATGTAATGTTATCTGTTGTTTTACCCCAGTGAAACAGATTATTGGTGAGTGGTATGATATGAAACAAATGTATAGTATGAATGTTAATCTCTTCCTGTAGAGTTGCTATGAAGCTTATGTTGTGCTGGTACAGTATGTAAAGTCACAAACTACATCTTTGTAGCCTGAAGTCCATCAGCATTTTAACAGGCCTACAGTGCTATGAATAAGCATTTGCCTCCTTCCTGATTTTATGTTTGTACATGTATGTAATACATGTATGTTTGTATGTAATATATTGCATTTAACACAAGTATGTCTTTATACAATAATATGCTATTGTATAATTTAGACATGCTGTTGTTTGTGGAACTGAATGATATGCATCAGATTCTATTATACAGTGCTACTCCTAAAATATTGGATTTTACATTTGTGTTTTATAAATTGCTTCTTTCTACCTGAGAGTATGGCCTTAAACTGGTCTTTAAACTGATCTTTTTTAAAAGTATGTCTAAGAGAAATTGAATGGATTTTATCAAATGTTCTATAGAGCACACTGTGGGAACAGTTAGTATGGTAAGGATACATGGTAGGTGATGCCGTATGTGTAGCAACACTGATGTGTCGGATTATTATACCACTTAGCATCTTTGTGCCTGTTGTCTCCTTTGTAGGTGAAGCCAGCACTGTTAATCCTCTCCAAGGTGTGAGACCCAAGAGAGAGGCCCCAGGGGCAGGTAGCTAACCCCCCATCTCCACTCCGGAGCTGAAAGGGTTTCTTCTGCATGCCAGGGGCTTCTACATGCAGCATACGGAGGGTGATCTTCCTTCTGTCTACTGACCCAATACTCTGCCCGCTAAACTGACTTTACTGCGTTCTGCTAATAAAAGAAGTGAACATGTATGATCAAAGCTATAAAATATATAGTTTGAGGTCATGGGTGGATTAGAGAACTGATCATTACTGTACTGTTCCACAGTCCTATAGCCATTTTAGATTATGCCCATTAACTTCATAATTGTGTGTTGAATTGATGGTCCTGAAAGGCAGTGGTCTTGTTGTCTTGGTGTGACAACCAGGGATGTAAATTTGGAGTTCACAGCTTTAATAACACATATGTAATAACATGAAATGAAAACAGATCCAAAATACTGTGCAGTAACAACTCCCTGGCATGTGAGGACCAGTGTCAGATCCTGTCAGGACCTGTGGGACCTCTCAGTTTTGGGCTGCTTGCGTTCCGGGAACTATTTGCATGGATTCGGCGACTGTCAAACCGGAAGAAAAAAAAATAGAAATAGAAATCCATGCTTTGTATCCTAGATAGTTGCCGGCAGCACCCCAGTTTTGAACTCTCTGGTTTTACACATTGGCCTCCAGCAGCAGCAGGAAAATAACTGCACTGCTAAGAGACGATAGTGTCACAGACGGTAACCTCAGAGCTGTTTAAGCACAAAGAAGTTGATGATGTGAGTGACGGTGTGTGTGACTATGGGTTTCCAAGTGAGTGTGTGTGTGTGTGTGTGTGTGTGTGTGTGTGTGTGTGTGTTCGTACGTGTATTGAGGTGGTGTGTAAGGGATGTAGCTGTTAGAGATAACACTCAATGTTGTTATAGCTGTGTGGTATTGGATGGTGGCTTTCCATGCGGGTCTAATGCGACGTCTATCATTTCTTCTCACCTTCTGTCATCTCCTGTGCTGTCTTGTCTGCTTGTGCTCTGTGTGATTTGAGGTCTGCGATACACACGGCATGGCTGCATGACCTGAGGGGACCTGCCTCCTTTGCTTGAGATGGTGGGGGATGTGGGGTGTTTCCACATGCTTGCAGTGACATCACACCTGCAAAACGAAGGCATGTAGCTGCCAGCACTCTCTGAGTGTGACCTGAGTAGATAGAAGACCTTCTCACCTGGCATGTTCTGTTGCCCTAGAAAACGCCTGCTTGTTGCCCTTGGAGGAGGGGAGCTGCTTGCGGTACACAATCCGCTGGTACTTCCACGCCCTGGTGGGAGCATGCCGGCCCTTCATCTACAGCGGCTGCGGAGGCAATGGCAACCGCTTCCTGACCAAGGAGGAGTGTGAGGAACACTGCCTGGGAGAGAGTACAGGTAGGCCGCACACCTGGAACCGCACACATCCATCCCAAGGCCTTCACAAACTGGACTGCACACACCAAACCAAAACACAGGACTGAATACATGCTAGGAACTTACCTGCTGTCTCAACAAATTAGCTGCTCCCAAAAGAACCCTACACTTGTGTGGTTCACTACAAACAAACAAAAATCAAGCTGTGATTTTGCTAGATTTCTTTTCTTTTTCTTTTTTATCTTGTTTTACACAGAGTAAGCGAGTGGTTGCTGGCTGATGGATACTATCACTGTCGGTAGTGATAGTGTGTTTTTGTCAATGAATTTGCTAATGCTGTGTGATCTGTTTCTACATTATAAAAAAATTGCACCTTAAAGAAATAAATTGTATGTCACATTATTAATGTTTATTCCAACATCAGTAGATGTTAGTAAATGTGTTACTAAGGAGAAGGCTCAGAAGGGCTGCCAGATTGAGAAAATGAGACATACAGTGTAAATCTCTTATCTTTTCATGGATCATTTATGGAATTTTCTTTTCAATTTATTAAAGTTGGAATAGCCATAGATCATGACATATTCATAATGTTGTTAATGAAGTTATTGCTTTATTACTAGATCATATTTGATGTTTGATATTATCGTATCATCAGACAGAATATTCATAGATATTGTGGATATTTAGAGCACTTGTGTACGTACAAACGTCACTTCACATTTCCTGTGAATACACACGCTCGGGTCACAGAAGCAGGCCCTTCCTGTACACCCTAGGGGTATAATGTGGGGACTGGAGTTCAGCTTATCGTTACACAGATTAGGATGTTGCCTTGATGTCCGAGACACATAAAACACATAGATACACACTCTCTGGCTTCTTGATTCCTTTTTACAAGGCCTTTTAACTCACTTTTGATTATGATGATGACAAAACATTATGATAAACCTTCTTTGGTGGTCTTCTTCCACTGGACCAATAGTTGAGCAGATTGAACTGCTGTTGAGCCTTATCTGACTGTAGTCGGCAGTAATTGACCCAACGCTGATCGCAGCCATATGAAAGCTGGGTTAAAGGTTCTTTGAGGGGCATAATAAATGGGATATAGGGATGGCAGGAAGAATGAAGGGATGAGAGAAAATAGGGGAAGCGGAAATGATGGCATGAAAATCTGGTGTTTACTTATATCTTACTGTTGTGTTTTGTCACAGATTCGATGTCCGCCAGGGTGGGACGGTGATTTTCCATGGGTACTCTGCTCTCTAAACTCTCTAATTCTAAGGAATGCCAAGAAATCATAATGGAATACAGTGGAACCTCAGAGACACAAACTTCAAGAATATGGGTTGTTTGGAGCTCTTGAAATTTTACTTAAACTGAAATATAAATGCATCAATTTTAATTGGAATAGATTCTTTTAAAAAAATAATTTTAAAAAACAGGCTGTTATTTTGTGGCTATGAATCTTTTTTAAAGTTAATAATCAACGATTAAACACTCCTTAGATGGGATCTCATTAGAACATTTTTTTTTTGCATTGGGTTCCTGAAAGTAAGCACAATGGCATAATGATCTGTCTATAGCCGATAACTGTGAGCATAAAAAGATGCTACCATCATGCATTATGAAAAATAAAGACAATATCAGTTTGAAATGTCATAATTACAGAATTTATGTGTTCATTACAGTTACAGAGGAATTGAAAACTGTTGACTCAGAAAAGTTATAGGTAGAAGGATACAGGTACTGGAGTTCAGAGCAGGCTAGGGATGATTCTAGCCACATCATGATAGACACGGCATCAGTGAGGGAATATCGAAAGGAGAACAGCAGTCGATGAAAGAGCAGGCAGCTCCTGACTACCCAACTACCCAAACTGCTTATTGTAGGTATTTGATAACTGCATCTGTCAATTGGTCAAACAATGCATTAAAGCATGTGTGTTATTTCACTCAAGAAGGTACTGTTGTTCTCGTTTGTCACTTTTTGCAAATAACAGAATCTTTGTATCGAATAATAATGAGCTTGAAAAGGTGTAATTGCCTATGGTACGTCCAGGCTCATACCCTGTTTCACTGACCAGTAAGTCTGTGTCTCTGAGGTTCATATATCTGTGTTTCTGCTGTATCTAAAAATTATTTTGAAATATATTTTAAAGAAATATTTTACAGCTATTCATGTAAGCTGCTGTAGGTGAGCTTCATAAGCGATGGTGGTCTTCAGTTCATCTGTTCATTTTTGTTTCAGTGATCTACTCAGCAGATATTTTTGTGTGATCCATTAAGCCCAGTCATTAACACGTTGCATCTGTATTACAAAAATATCAAGTATTACCTCTTGTTCTTTTGAATATAAATACACTTTCAACAATATTTCTATGAACAAATTGATTAAACAAAGGTTATTTATTTGATAAGTTAATTGGCAATGGTGCATTTTTATGGCAGGTGAGCCTGATTCTGTATGTAATGATGTTTGTGTACTGTAAGGATCTGGTAGTAGATCATATCCATGCAATGAAGCTTTTCCTCTTTAAAGCCTTTTATCTCTGTGCACTTTCTGAGTTTCTTTTAAATCCATATAATTCACCAATATGTATTCACGCCTTTGAGTATAGTTTCAATAGAGCTCCATCTGGATTAGGAGCAAATGGATGGTCATCTGTATGTTCAAGAAAAATGGTGCTGTTGTAGTCCTTAAGCAAATAATTTGTAGTCCTTGGAATATAAGCAATAACTAAGCAAGTAGCCAATACTGCCACTTTCCTGAAGTCTTATGCGGTGCTGTTGAAATCCTTTTAAAAGACCACAAGAAGTTCTGGTCAAAAAGGTCCCGAGCAGTGTTGCAAATTTAAATATTTTTTATCTTCTCAATTCAGTTTTTATCATTCAGGGATCTCTCCTTATTATTACAATTCAACATTCTCCACTTGCCGTTTTACCACCAGAGCAAAACTTTGTGTGCTGTCTGAAGACGTACATTTAGTCAGCCTTAGTTCAGGCTATTTGTAATACTGTTTAATGAAACGTGTATCCCAAAGCTTGGAAAGGCAAGGCTTTTTAATTACCTGAGGAATGTGCTTAGTGTATTGGTGCTGAAGAGATGTCTAGTTAATGAGTAACGTCCACACAATATTGTAACAATATTACAATCATGTTGCAGTTCATTAGCTGGATATTGGTTCTTTCCAAATCCTTGCAAATGTACAAGGGTATCATAAGCGTATCAGTGGGGTAGCAAAATCTGTCCCTTATGTACATATATATTTTTATTACCTGGGGAACAATCTTGATAATATGTTGTTTTGATTGTTTAAAATTTCTGTTGTGTTAGTTGTGTTTAACATTGCATGTTTCTTTGCAAAAAGGTGCTATTTTTAAAATGTTATTTTTGTATTGTATTTTTTCAAAGAATGATGAAAGCTGATGTTTTTGTCCTGTCTGAAGATGAAAAACAATTATTAATCATCAATTTTTTAAATATGGAAAATAAACAAGACTAAAAGACAAAACCAATATTTACTGTTTCCCTGATGTTGTGATGTGTTTTGTTTATTATTCATATGGGCAAATTCAGTAGTGCTGACAAGAGCGCTTCTCTTCTGTCAGCTGAGGGGCAGCCAGCTGAGATATTACTGCTTCGATCTGTTGACAGTTCCACCTGCGTGACTCATTGGGAGATTGAAGAATTAAGCATTTAATCAAGATGGAATCAAACTAATTGCTTTAATTCATCTTTTATGAACGAAATCATTTTCTGCTCACTGGGTTGTACTGTGCATCCTATATTCAAAGGGCCCAGAGGGGGAGCTTTATTGGCCTTAGAAGGTGAAACAGGAAGAGAGAGGGGCATTCCCAACGTTGATCTAATGTGTCATCGGCAGTACACACTGTATGTTGACTGTTTGTAGATGTGTGCCAGGGAACATATGAGATAATATACAATATACAATATACAACACACAGACACACTTCATCACAAACCCCTGTGACGGTTACATTTACCATTTCTAACCCGATGCTTTCTGCTTTTTCGTTTATTCATATCCCCCTCTTTCTTTCTTTCTTTCTTTCTTTCTTTCTGGAATCACCAGTAGGACAAAGCTTTCACAAAGAGAATATGTACAGTATGCACTTGATAACAAGCTAGTGACAGGCACTAGACAAAAGGCAGTTTTGATGCAAACAAATTCCAAATGTGGGCTTGTTAAGGGTCGGGTGAGTGGGAAAACGGCAGTTAAATATTATGATTGAAGATATGGGAGGGACCATTGTGAACCCAGAGAGGAGATTAGTGACAAAATTAGCGAGGCGATGTAACGGGTAAGAGGGGTGGATGGGTGGAGGAATGGAAAAGGCAGAGTAGAGAAAGGGTGGGTACAAAAGTGAAGGACAGAGGGTGGGAGCCAATGTGGGGGATCAGGGAGGAGGGGTGGAGTGGCAACAGGATTGTGTTCTTGAGGGAGGTTGAGACAGAGGCAACCCAGCTGAAGATCAATTCAAGCATCAGAGTGGAAATCTGTGCTAGAGCAAGCAGACAGACAGACAGACACACACACTTGGCGCACAAAGACCCACAGTGGCAGAAGGAGACAGGCAGACAGACTTATCTGAGCTGTAGTTGCTTCACTGAAGGAAGAGTAGGACTTTTAAACTCACTGTGAAGAGCAACAACAGGTAAGTCCATTTTTTCAGTGTCAAGCTGAAGATTTTGTGTGAGAATGTACTTGGTTCATAAAACTGCAATGTGTCACCATTTGAGTCAAGAGTACTAGTTTTCATTTCACTTTGAGAACGCTACTTAATAAATGATAAAACTCAACACATGAACTGCTTGATTTACTCAGATTCTGAAATGTGCATAACCAGTTTCACAATTCAATGGAATTTCAAGTTTTCATGATATTCCTCTCCAGTGTGTCATTATATGTTAGCCATATTGCCTAACATGGATAGAATGGTAGAATGACAGGAGTTTCATTCCCAGCCACAAAAAGGAACCATACATTTTACCATCTGATGGTAATATGATATCAAATGCAAAAATAAACCAAATAGACACTTATAGACTGATTTTAGAGTTGAGTCTGAGTAATGATAAATAATTGTATTTTGGAAAATTAGAGTATCAAATATAAAAATGAATGTATGGTTGAAAAGGCCACGTTTTAAGTTTTGCAAGACATTAAAATGCACATTCTAACTGCAAGGAAAGGCTTACTGCGTAGTATGTATGTCAGGTGAATTCAAATTCACAAAACCTGTTATAACAACCCGAACTCTAGACACAGCAATGTATTAATCTTTTTCTCTTTCTGCTCCCTGTTATTTACCGCCTTCATTTTCTCTCTCCTTCCATTCTTTGCATTTTGGGTCCTGTGGTTCCCTCAATCCGCTCTTGTGCCACCCCTCTGGGTCTCATTCAGACAGCCTCTTTTTTCGGCCAGGATGCGAGGAGTAGGGCTGTGCGTCTACCTGGTGCTGCTCCTGACGGAGAGCGCGATGTGCCAGGGGAGGGGGCTTGGCGAGCTGCAGGGACTGCCAGAGGGAGGGGAGGAGGGAGAGGGACAAGAGATGGAGCGAGACCTGGTGTCTGTCAACATACTGAATCGACACGGACTCCTGGGGTCCTACCAGCCCGTCCCCCGCAGGAGCCGCTCACGTCGGCCACCGCCCCCTGCCCCCAAGAGGAGCCCCCCGGGGTCACGCTATGCCCTGTCGCTGGATGTCCCCACCAACATCCTCAATGTCCTGATCGACCTGGCCAAGAACCGCGAATTGCGCACCAAGGCCGCGGCTAATGCGGAGCTGATGGCTCGCATTGGCAGAAGGAAATGAGGACCGCATCCTGGCTGGACACAGGGAAGTGAAGAGGGAGTGGGGACGAGGATAAAAAATACCAGGGAGGGTGCTTGGGACAACCTTTTTCCCTGTCGTAGTTCCTGTCGGGTTAATTTTCCATGGATGTTTATTAAAAGTACAAAAATCTATTTATGTCACCCCAAGACAGCAATTTTAGCTGGATTGGAATTATAATTGAGGAGGGTTAAGGTCAATCGACATGTAGAGAAGTGATAGCTGCCCAGCTAACACAAAATGTTCTCACAATGTTAGTGGAATGTTTTGTCAGTGTTATAACACTGCCACTACATGGCAATAACATTGTGAAATGTTTTGTTAGCTAGGTGGTGTGATTGAAAATGCAATGTGCATAAATGCTGGCAAGAAAGTAAGAAAGTAAAAGATGTAACAAAAAGTCAGGTTTCAACATCCAACAATTTTTCCCCCTGTATGATTGAAATATGACAGTATGTTAACTCTGACAAGGGGATTCATTCTGTTTACATTAGATATGGAAACGATCAGGACAATCAACTGATTTTCCTCAGTATTGTAGAATATACAAGCTTTTCACTACATTACATTACATTATAGGCATTTAGCAGACGCTCTTATCCAGAGCGACGTACAACAAGTGCATAGGTTTCATGATGTAGAGGCGCAAAAGAAACACTAGAGTGAAGTAAGTGCTTTAAGCACTACTTAAAACTACTTAAAAACACAAAGCATAGGACGAGCAGGCAGGCAGACAGGCAGACAGACAAAAGCAAGCTGGGGAGGGGGGTCTTAGAATAGAGAATAAAATAGATTCTAGCAATGTTGCTGCATACTGGGTATATTACCTATGTTGCTCATGTATTGTAACAAGTGGAAAATATTGTAAATATTGCCTATAGAAATAAAACATTATTTACTTCCATTTGTGTCTTCAACATTTCTGACTACAATGCAGTGTTTAGCTTTCTTTAAAATCCCAGCTAATGATACAAAAAAACAACAAAAAAAACAACAATGAATAAGTGAATGGCATGTCACTGTGGTTGGACTGATCAGATATGGCAAAAAGCGGAAATTGCCACACTGTGTTTGTGCATCACACAAGGCCAGCCTACTGGTGCTTGCGTCAGCTGAATAGTGACTGATGTAAGCACAAAATAACAAAATAATTCATTAGTTGTCAGCATACACATAGATTTTATACAGTTGGCTAAGCATTGGTTTGCTTTGACACATCAATCAGCCAGAATAGCCAGACCTTAAATGAGCTGATGATTGATGTGAGTTATGGATGGTATCTTCTCCATCCATTAACCTTTTTATCCTGCTATTCAGTTCATCATTCATATGTTGCAATAACTATTTATTTATTTGTTTATTTGATGAGCAAACTACTATTAAACATTGGAACATTGCCATAAAGACATTTCCAATGCAGAATGTTAATAGCCGGGGATAATCTCAATGAAAAGAGATATAAAGTGCATGTCTTTTCTGTAAAGCATCAAGTTCCTACAGCAGTTAAAAATGGACTGGCATTCAATAATAATTCTATAATTTATTTCTTTCTATCTTTCTTTATTTTTCTTTTTTTTTCTTCCTTTCTTTCATATATTTCCAAATTTTGCTCTCTAGTCAGCCACACACGTCACTTGCACTTTGGGCCAATGTCCTGGAGGCTGGACATTTAGTTGCACCTGAAATTAGGGCCAACAAGCTGCCAACAGGTGCCTGAAAATGAGCCCAGGAACTCCTTATATGGTCTGTGGCTTGAGCCAGCAACCTCAGTTGTTACCCTGTCTGCTGCCACAGTGCATTTTAACTTGGATAGGAAGATGTAAACAATTAAATGAATGTAAAATATGAGTCACAACACCCCAGGCGCTATTTTATGTAGCCTGTATGGATTTTTATACAATGGATCTGACGGATGGGGACAGCTTGTTAGTTAACCTCGTGTTTTTGTGTCATCGTAAGGCAGCAGTTTGACTCTCTTTTTGTGTTCATGGACACACAGCACACCGACATTCACCACATTCTGAGAGTTGAGCTGCTTTCAGCACTTGGAAGATGTCAAAGATAGAAACTTATGTTTGCTCAAGTTTCACAGATTTGTTTGATACTTCAATGTGTCTTCAATGTTTGTCAATTTTATTTTATTTATATCTTATTACTCTTGGATTCAGGCGCTGTGAATCAGGAGGTCCGTTTTCATCTCAGACTAAACATAGGGCTATACAGTACATCAGACTAAATTCATCACCATATTGTGTCTAATTATCATTTTGAAAATTAGATATATTTCATTAAATAATTAATTTTATTTATTAGTCATATTGCTATTAACTGGGCCACTGTAGCTACTGGGTTGGTTAGCTCAACCTTTTCAAGATCATTGAGAACTATTTGTTATCCAATGACTGTTTTTTATACACAGGGGTGAAACACTCTATGTGGTCATTTAGGCCCACACAATTCAAATATATGCGGAGGGTGTGATTTATTCTGGGACACTTTGGGGCCACAAAACATTATTGTTTTGGGCCAGAAAAACCCCTAGGACCAGCTTTGGATTTATTTGTAATATAAATGGCCTAGCAGGGGCAATGAAGATTGATTATTGATTGATGCAAATGTTTGTTGTTTATTGTTCATCTTTATATGAATATATTTGTATGTTAATGATGTGCAAACCTCCTTGCTGACACTAAGAACAAGCCATGGTTTTGTCCATTTATATATTTCACCAAATGATTTAAGTATTCTTACTGCTGATCCCCAAACAGGGCTTAAGCCACAAATCCTTATGCATACCTATGCCCTGTCTGTAATGATTCATTGTCTGACCCAAACTCGAGGTCAAGATGAAGATGCCACTGAGAATCAATAAAGAGCTGCTGAAAGTGACTTGAACAACAAGCTACAATATTCCACCTCCAACTGCCAGTTCACTCAGCAAAGTGGTGCTTCAGTGTACTGATGTGACCATTGTCTGTTATCATATGCAGACAGGGCTGCACATATTTGGCACGTAACTGTGGGAGATGGTCCTCTTCTCTCAGTCCACCTTTGAGCAACATCCCCCTTCAGAATCAGAAATGTTACCAGAAATTTCCAGTTCTGTGTGGACGACAAAAAGATTTATTGACCCTTCACACACTAATTGTAAGCTCAAGTGCTATAACATATTATTATATATTAGATTCCTCCATCAAGTATCTCCAGCTGTGAAATGTATTTATTTCACTCATATACTGAACCAGCCCAGCAGTGTGTCTGTGTGTCTTATTTGGTAATTCTGTCCTATGAGGTTTGTTTATGACTGATGAACTGAAAGCTAAATGCATTTTAGCATCCACCACACTCCTGTGCACCTTGCCCAACCCACATTGTGTATATTAACATGCTTGTAAATCAGGATTAGAGAATGACAGGATGACATTTTTGTGATTGCTGGCACCAGTGGCTTGTGTACCATGAAGTTGCAATGAGGCTATATGTTGGTTAGGCGCAGCATGTCTTCTGAAAATGCATGAATTGTTTCTTGACTAGGTTCAACATTCAGCCATCAAACATAATTTTCTCTTCAGGAGAGGTTCATTTAAAAAGGAAACAATTTTTTTTTTTTTAATTAAAAAAAACATTTTATAATTATGTTTATGTGAAGAAATAAGCAATCACATGTACAGTATGCCGCTTTGCTTTGATGTTGACATGTCATCACTCACCTTGACCCAAAAGACAACACTCTGCTGTTCTATTTAAATAATCTACAATATTTACCATAATAACTAACAGACTGAACCTAAACTGATTCAGTTGGTGGTCACAGCATTGAGAACAGAAGCATGGTTCTCACATCTTTGTTATGTGGTGTGTCCTGGTTAGAAGTCACTATCTTCATTGTGGTTGTGCGGATGATCAGAATTTTATGAAATGATCAAATGAAATTTGGTCCTCTTCATACTGTAGACATGACCAAGTTGCCATTTGACTGAGCCAGCATGTTATTGCATGTGTTCTTTACATATCTAATTTATTGAATAATGTCATTTACATTAGAATAGACTCTAAAAGTTGACATCCTATAAAATTAATGCATTGCATACCTGTTCATAGAACCACTGTTATTTAATCTATGATACCCACAGGCAAAGTACAGTGGATAATGACTGGAATTAAAATATCTCGAATGATGGACAATAAATCTGCAGTCAGACTGCTATTACCTAATTAGGTGGGGAAAATCCTTTTGAATAAGTCTGAACCCTGAATTAATTGATCTGACACCCCACAGAACTCCTGACCACAGTCAGTACTGGGGCTGTCACGATTGAGTTCTGTGCATCACCAAAAGCTATTGCTTTGGCTAAATACCCAACATAGGGCATTTAGCCAAAGCTCCATTAATAAATAATTTGAATTCCTTATCCAATTTGCATGGATGCATGCTGCATTTATTCAAAAATGTCCCTATTACTAATACTATTGCCCTATTAATCCCACATGGGATTAATTTTATCTTGTTGGAAGAAAGAATGTATCAAGCCGAAGAGCAGTCCATGATGGCACCATTCTGTATGGTTTGTAAAGCTACTATCTCTTCCCAGACCAAAACTGCTGCTTTAACACTGCAGTTATGGCTCCCCCTGCTGTGATGTGCTGGTACCATCCTCTAATAGCAGGAATATCATACATTACACGTTTTTCTCATTTGCTTAACTACCCAGGTCTGGTTGGCAGCAAGCTAAAATACTGGAATACACATTTACTACATCTTACCTACTCCCCCATGTAAGTGTTGCTATGGCAATGAGCGCTGGCCACAAATGGAACCACTTAATTGGAATATTCGTTAGCTATACTGCATCTGTCAAAGGGTATCAGAAATATAAACCTTTCATTTCATAGTCACTAAACCACCTGCCAGTTTTTCTTCTCAATATGAATGACCTGAGTCCAGCAGGAGTGTTCGAACTGGGTCATGAAGAGGCCAGATTGCAAAGACTGTCTCTCGGTAGGTGTGTGGTAGATAAGCTGCCTGCCAGCATGACCACGACCCACAATTTTGGGAAGGCCTGAGCCTACACCTCACTGCAGTACATGCTGTCATAATCAAAGGCACAGCAGAACACTTTCTCACAGTTGCTTAGATATTCAGGCCTACGCCTATACACTGTCAGCAATGCTCAAACAATCACCTGTAAATGAACACACTAACAGCCTGACAACCATCTGCACAGTGGCTCATCAATACTGCGTGACACTGAGAATTACATCTGTATGATGACTCTGGCACTGTAGCAGGACTGAAAACTATGTAAACAATGATAAAAAAAGGACAGGTATGATGGGAAGGATGGTTGTGAACATGAAGAAACTGCACAGTAAAATGTCCAGTGTGAGTTCAACTCTTACAGATGATCTTTGGTCCCACTGTGGTCTAGCATGTTTTTTACAGTGTGTTTGCTGATCACATGATTTTGGCTTGAACTGCCATGACTCTGAAGGACATAATTATTCTCCCATTTACTATGGGATATCATCTTCCCAGCTCAGTGTAAGGGACTTAAGAGGTCCCCATTACAGGTCGATGTGGTAACCCAGGGAACATTTGGCAGACGCTCCTATCCAGAGCGACGTACAACAAAGTGTATAACCGTAACCAGGGACAAGTGTGTTGAAAACCCTAGAGGGAAGTACAGGTCCAAGTGCAGGGAGCGACCGTGTAGTTTAACTGTAATCTGATCAACACAAACAAAAGCAGCTTCATCTAGGTGTAGTGTAGAGAGGAAAATCTAGCTACATTTTGTTGTAAAGTGACATTTTTGTAGCTAAGACATAGACAGGCTATATACATGTAAAACCTGAGCTGTATTGGTGTTAACCTAGTCCGTTTACATCAAAAAATCGCCCAGCCTAGATTCCTATCCCTCCCTCCTAATTTCATTTGCTTCACAAAAATTAAACTTGAAATCCTATGGACGGTTCACTTTGAACTGAACTTGTGTTTCTATTAGGCTAAGCAGTTTTTTTGTATAGAGTTGACGAGTTACATTTTTTTTGGCTGCATGGTGAAAAACAGTTGTAAGCTATTTTATAAAGAGGCAATTTAAATAAGAAATGGACACCCTCCAACTATCTTGTTGATTATTCATATGGCTGTCAGTATGATAATGATTATTTTCATTCTCAAGGTGAATTACAATGGTACCTGAATACAACACACTTTTACAGTGACAGATGCCTCTAGTTTGAATGTGAAGGTTACATTGGCAGGAGAAAGCAGATCACATTATGTGACATGTAGAATGTTGCCTGAGTCCTATTCTCTGAACCTGTAAGTGTATGCTGGGACATGCCCTTGAGTGACCTATATTGCCTAAAATTTTGTGTAAATCGATTAAAGACAGAAAATGCATATTGTAAGGCCATTAGTTTAAACAGCTAAACAATATAGATAATTGTGCCTGAAATTGTTACATAGAACTTGTGAAGGACAAATATAAAATAACTAAATTTATCTACAGAGTAAAGTTATGAGATTGGTATGAGAATCTTATAAAGCTTTTTCATGACCAAGAAGATGGTTCCTATTGTACGTGCACATAAAGACAAAACTGTCCATATGTCAGTTGAATGTTACTATTCTTGAACTTTCAGTGTTGCTAAGGCCTTGTTTATCGGGGGAAAAAGGTTAGTCATAATGCTGATTCATGGGTTTGTTGCTTCTCACACAGAGTGTTGGCGAGGCAGGAATACTGCCACATGACTCTGCCGTCTGTCTTAGAGTTCCCCCTGCTGCCTGGACATGCACACATGCACGTGTGCGCATGCGCGCACGCGCACACACACACATACACACACACACACACACTCAGAGACAATCATCATTGACAGTGATTTTATAGTGACCTCAGCATATGATAACTGCTGTTTGAAGACTTTGGTCATTTGCATATTTACTTCATTATGTCTGTTGTGATTTGCCTGTGCACAACAGATTTATTAAAGCACTCTCTTGGGTCCCTAGATGCTTATAGAGCCTAATTCACATATGCCATTTTTCATTTTGCTCAGCCTCCATTTCTGATTTTATTTTGCATTTAAATCAAGTAAAAAATGCATGAAGGTTTGTTTGCGGAACTGATCTACCCTTCTTCGGTTTCAGAACTACCTTCAGAACTACCTTCACTAGTTGCGTTTGGTGAAAAGCTTTCTATACAAGAAAAATATGGCAAATATGACCTCTGATGCTTACAAAAACAAACCCCAAAACTTATAGACTACTCAAAACTGGAAGCATCCAATCCTTGTTTCACAAGCTACAATCAAAACCATTGCTGAAGCTATGCAGTTATGGAATGATGGAGTGAAAAAGGATTGGGAGAATGGGAGAGATGGAGAGAAGAGAACAGCAGTGGGTGGCTTGGTAAAGGCAGGGTGATGGAAAGAGGGTGGGCGGAGTTAGGAAGGGATAGGAGGGAGAAGGGAGGGGATTTTTTATGAGTGGGTTGAAGGACAGGAGAAGGGGAATGGGAAAGGGAGGGATTAGGGGGATTGAGATGTGAGGAGAGTGGAGGATGGGACTGTGAAGACATGAAGAGGTCAGTCGAAGGGATGACTGGATCAGTAGCAGATGAGGAACTGAAGGGATGACTGGATCAGTAGCAGATGAGGAACTGAAAGAATGCACACAGAGGGATCGAATCACCCTTTAAATATGTGCAACAACAGAATAAGGGAAAAGTAATTTATTTAGCTCCATTTGTGATTGAGTACCAGGTCTTAAAATGACGACTGATATACAGTAGCTAGCAGACCAAATATGTTACCTTTGAATTGAACAGTTGGTGGTATTAGAGTAAGAATAAGATTTGAGCTGAAGGAATGGCTGATGGGTAACTATGAATGGATTCTGAATTTCAGTTATTAAGCAGTTAATCATTGGAATGAATGTACAACACTGTACAGTCAGGGGTTGCTTTTCTCCTTTTCTTTATCTTCCTCTCCATTTCCCAGTCATTCCTGTGTTTAAGGAAAATGCACCGTTGTTCGTGTGTGTGCATGTGCATGTGTGCGTGTGTGTGCACATGCATGCATGTGTGTTTTAGCCATGCAGGCTTCTCCCCGAACCAGCTGTTATCTCATATCTCCACCATTGCATTGCATCTGTGGGTGGTAGTGGGTGATAGTGACGGTACTGTTTTCTAAAGGACGGTTTTTATTGGAACTGTTCAGATAAGATAAGCATGACGTGATTATAAATTTCACATGTTGATGTAAATGGAAAATGAGCATTATGCTTGCTTTATTAGCCACAGTTCAACTGATTCCCTAAAGACTTGACTGCTTGTGAGCAGATTCTAATTAGAGCAGGTTCAGTGTTTGTGTTCTGAGAAGGGGTACGATGCTGGGATTATGCAATTTTACTACTTGTTTAAGGCAAGACGGTCTGAAGTGATCATACCAACACCATGCACATTATCAGTACATACTGTATATTATATACTGTACTGCATAATATCATGTACTGTATAATATCATGCACATTATTATACAGTAGATGGTATTATGCAGTTCAGTATATTCCTCTCCTGTCATCCCCTCACTGGGGCTTTTTTTAAACTTCGTATGGTTACCATGGTATCATGAGTGACTGAGTGCATAGATACAGTAGATGATTTTATATACGTGTTGCCACAGCATGGATGTGTATGTACATTACATGTGAACATTTCTCTGTTGACGGCATGGTTTTTTGCCGAATGAGAACTGTTCATGCTTGTCTTATAGGCTATATAAGAAAAGAAGAAAAAAAAAAATCTTCCAGGTGCTGAAATCTTACTGTTGATCATTAAAAATTGGATGTTTAAAAAAACAAAAAAAAAACAAAAATTGTAGCCCTTGATCCAAGTTGTTTTATTCCTGGTTTGCGTGTAAATTACTGCCATCTCAGTGACAGTTTTATGCTGTAAATGTGTATATGGTGGACAAGACATATGGTTTATAAAGACACAAACACACACACACACGCACACACAGAGACATATAAATATATGTGTGTGTGTGTATACATTCACACACAGACATTAAGTATCAGATAGAGAATTGAAAGAGTTAAAGGTGAATGGTTTTTTACTTTTAATTGGAAATTGTATCAGGAGATTGTATAGCCCTGACCTTTGAAACAGCAGACTTTTGTGTCAAGTTCTATCAAAATAAGCTTATGACAGTTCCGTGCTCAAATAACTGTTCTTTTCTTGCTGATAGCTCTTATGTGCAGTACATTGCCATTCTTGCAACCCCCATTTTCTTTCTCTAAAGCTCTCCAGGGCTCACTCACCCAGTCATTCTTGTACTCCAAAAGAGATTATATGGTGGTATCAAATTAAGATGTAAGAACAGGAGTAACCTTTGTAAAGAAAAAACTATGATTTATAATTTTTGCAGATACAATTGCAGATACAAGCGCTAAAATTGCATGCGCATACTTGAGTTCAGATGCAGGCCAAGTCATTATGTTCTGTCTTTGATTCTTTTGTATTAGCGACTGTGGCATTTGTGCCACACTTTTCCCTTCCAAAGGAATTTCAAATTTTGGTAATTAATTAGTTTATGAGCAACTCAATTTTTTTTCCACAGCCTGCTTCTATATCTCATCGAGAGATAAAATGTTGAGAATGTATAACAATTATGTCTTAATAGAGTGTGACTGTTTCATCTGGTAAAGCAGGTGCTGTAGTTGGACCTCGCTGATCCCCCGCCCCCCCCCCCCCCCTCGTCTCCGCTCGGCTCGGTCCCTGCAGTTCTGACCAGTTCTGCCCAGCAGCAGCTGGCTGCCCGTGGGCCCTGGACATGCCTGCTGATGACGCGCTGCCTGGATCGCTGGAGCTGTAATTGTGTCCCACCCAGTATCTCTCCACTCTCTAATTGTCTCTCTTCACACCCAGATGCCGTTTTCAGCCTGAAAGGAGAACAGAGTGCCGCTAAATTGCACAGCTGAGGAGGAAGCAGAGAGCAGTGGAAATGAGCCAGCGTTTCAGAGGGAAGGATGGATGGATGGATGGGTGGATGGCACTTTGAAAAAGGGCCCTCCACTGCATCTAACCAGTCTCCCACTCTGCACAGGCTGTGATGTTACCTCCACTCTCTGTCCCTCTAAGTCTGACAGGAGTCTGAGCATGAACTGAGAATGAAGTCTTTTAGATCACAGGGAGCTGAGTGTCAATGATCTGCTCAATGCAATGCCCTTTATAAGTGAATTCAGTAGCAACATTTGTAAATGAATTCAACTTTTCCTCTGAGAAGCAGCTAGTTGTGGGTAATGGCAGTGATAATGTCAAGTAGGGAATCACGCACATGGCTGCACTTGCATTAAAATTGCTAATTCAGCTGACTGAGACAGAAAGATTGAGTAACTTAAAATGCCGATGACTTCATGGTCTATCAGAGCTCAATTCAGAATAATAAGTGTTTTATGAATACTGTAGAAGCATTAGAAGGAGCTGCTGTATTGTGGCGCTGCTTCCTCTACAGTAGACCTGATTTTGGTATAGTGTGTGTGTGTACGTGTGCGTGGGTGTGTTTGTGTGTGCGTGCATGTGCGTGAGTGTGCGTGAGCATGCATGCGTGTGTGTGTGCATTTTTGGTTACTTCACTGTAGTATCTACCATTCTGTTCCAGTTATAACAGTATCATTTGACCATCTCAAGTACAAACATCCACAGCTCCCTACCCTTACTTAACCTTTCCGTTCCCCTAAGGCCTTGATTAGCACCCAGAATAGCAGATGAGCAAAGGTCTATTCCACTCTTTCTGATTTATCAGCCTCACTTTGATGCAGTGGTGTCAATGGTGCATAAGGAACAGGTGTGCACTCTTCCGATCATGAATCCCTCCCTCATACACACACACACATACACACACACACACACAGTCTGCAGGAGAAGACACGGCCGCTCTCTGCGGAGAACAGAAGGACCAGGACAGTAAGAGAGGGGGCGGGCTTTGACGGATCGGAGCATGGGTCATTCGCTGTCAGAGGAAACAGATGGGGGGAAGTGGGGATGCTCTGAAAGGTCACTGTGCATCTCATCCCCTGTCTGTCACCAGGTGCCCCTGTGGAGATGTCAGATGAACATTGTCTAGAAATGTATGGAAACACACACACACACACATACTTAATGCATTCTTAAATGTGCAGATACCTGTTTTCTTTATTATCAGCTGTTTACTGCATCTGCAACTGCTCCTTGACTTTCAATGAATTGGGCAGTCAGCAGTGGGCCTTATTGTTCCAGAGTAGAGTTGTCAAGTTAGTCATGGTCTTGCATTAGGAAATGGATTGCAGCCCAGCAGTAAAGGTCAGCCAGCGGTGAGATATTAGAATTGGGTGGGGGCTGGTGTTAGAATACCTTGATGTTAGCTGACTGTAGCTAGCCTCCACACCCTGGTGGATCCTATGCGACATGAAGGGATTCACATCTTGCATTTTATCTTCTTCCACGAAAGAACTAATTTCACAGGTCATTAAACGTGAAACACAACAGAAAGCACGCATATACAAGTGTACACAGCATACAATAGCCCATGAATACAAGCTTTGTTTTAGCTCTGAGAATCTGTGTGAGGCACAGTAAACGGATGTTGGGTTCTCTAGACTTCCCACCACAGGGAGGTGACACAAGCTTGTGAAGTCTGTCAGCACATTTCATGCAAGGTAAATTTAGTTCTAGACGCAATCAATAATTTAGAGACCTAATTGGCTGCGCTGATCAAACAGCTGGTTCGGATGAAGGGTGGGGGAGGTGGGGGCACTGAATCGCTCCGCCCACACCCTTCTCAGGGCCACTTTGCAGTGCGGCTGTCACAGCACAGGGGAGCACGGCAAGGGCAGATTACACCACTCACCCCCATCGCTCAATGCTGCTCTTTGCACAGCCTCACCGGACCACGCACTTTATCTCCCTCCAGTCATCTCTCATCTTCCCCTTTCTCCATCTCCTGGCATCCTCCTTCTCAGAACCCCAACTCAAGGTTGGGTCCACACTGCTGACACTGGAGAACTTTCCAGCACTCCTCTCATCCATCTCTCCGCCTCTCTCTTATGTCTGCCCACGCTGTCTCAAATTAGGTTTCTCTTTTCTTTCCAAATCTTTCAGTGTTTTACTGAAACACTCCTTGGATCACCACTGTTTGCTTAACTGTGCAGGTTTCACTGTAGGAAGATGTGGTTGGATGCCATAGTGATATTTATAAGTGTAGACCACAGTTGTAAAAATAATTATTCTGGTGGCTATTTATTAGACTGCAAATATATTTGCCTCCTCTCCTGCAGGCCGATCCTACCAGATGGCCTCCCCCCCAGGGTCCCACAGCTGCTCCTTGGTTCTCTCCTCATCACTCTTCACACTAAATCACTTGGTCCAGTTATCTCTGCTCATGGCATGCCGTTTCATCATCATCGCTATGCGGATGACACAGCTCTTTTCTCATTTTCTCCGTATGACACCCAAGTTCAAGAATGTATCTCTGCGTGCCTAGCTACCAATACAGCCTATATGTTCCCTAACCACCTGAAGCTCAACCTGGAGAGGACAAAACTCCTGTTCTTCCCAGTGAAGGGTTCCCCATGGCGTCTCTCTGGATAACCGGCTGAGCTTCTCTGGACACAATGCAGCAACTATCCAGTCCTACAGGTTTCCCCATCACATCATAGGCAGAATCTGCTCCTTCCTCGCTAAGATGCTACGTGGCTACTTGTATGAGCCCTTGCAATCATCCAGACTTCTGTAGCACTTTGCTGGCCAGCCTGCCGGCATGTGCCCCCAGGTCCAGTACGAGAATGCCGCTGCCTGCTTGGTCTTCAACTTCCATAAATTCAGATATGTCACACCACTTTTTTTTTAACACCCTTCACTGGCTTCCATTGGCTGCCTGTATATAAATCTGTCACACTGGCATACTATGCTGTGAATTGTACTGCCCCTTGTTGTCTTCAGACAATGATGACACCACACGCTCCAACTAGACCTCTCCATTTGGCAACCTCATGCCAGACAGCCATGGCTGTTCTCTGCCCTTAACCCCCAGTGGTGGCATGGACTTCTCCAAACATTTAGAAAAGCTGATTCGCTGGCTGTCTACTACAGGCACAATAACCTTTTCAGAATACACCACAATGTTACTTCACAAAAAACCTATTTCTCCTTTCTCTTGCACAGTTCTTGTAAGTCTTGTATGTACTGGTAGGTCTTGATAACACTCATATGACTTTTTAGTTCAGTACACGTAGATTGAGGCTTAAGCTATGTATTTTATTTGGTACTAAATGTATGGGACTTTTGAATGGTTTCCAATGGTTATGTGAAGTGTGCTTTATGTCATCTGGCTGTTTGGTCTGCCTGACTGGTGCAATTCAGTGCAAGTATTCCAAAGTTGATAAATAAATGAAGTAATATTGATTGATTTTATAATACGTGTTGTGCTTAGTTTGAACAAACATGCTCTGGTTTTGTTCAAATACTATGCAAAGTGTTAGTGGGTGGGTTACTTATTTATCAGTGCGTGTGTTTGTGTGTGTGTTTTGTGCGTGTGTGTGTGTGTGTGCCTGCATGCTTACGTGTATGTGTATGTGTGTCCAGAAACAAGCATATGTGTGTGTGTGTGTCCAGTGCAATCCCTGCTCTTGTGGGAACTTTTTCTCTTTAAAATCGCAGGCTACCCATATTTCTATGTGTAGTCTGCTCAGAGCATTGCCAGCCCCACTCAGCTGCTGAGAGGATCAGTTACAAGCTGTTCAAAATTCACCTATGAGATGACCACCCTCTCTTATGACTGCATACAGCATATGCTGAGATGCTGAGATAGGAAGAGCAATGGACATGCAGAGATAGGAACCGCATGATGTGTACATGAGTAATGTGAGTATGTGCATGTATCTGCTTGCGTTTGTGTGTGTGTGTATGCTTATGTGTGTACAGGTTTTAAGTAAGCTCTGGCCAATAGTCTACCAGGAAGAACTCATCTCTTGTCCAGCCAGGGGCACAAGAACTGAAGGCAGGTTCTTTGATGTTACTGGAGGAGCTCTAGCCCCGAGGTCTTCTCCAAACCCTTCTGCTATCTGGCAGGTAATTGCCACTGACCTGCATGTCCCTGGCATGGTATGACCTCCATGGAGCTATAAAAGTATGACCCTCAGACGCCAATGTGAAGACCCCTCTAGTTCTTTGCCTCGGGACTGCGTGACGCGTAACTCTCACTTTCTCTGGGAAGTGGGTGGCACCTTTGAGCCAGGCTCTTTATGCACGGAATATCAACAAGCCCTGTGATACACACCCCATGATCACTCCTCCTGCTGCTGAAGGACAGAGCTGGCAGTTTAGTACAGCCACCAGCTGACAGCTTTTAGTCAAACCAGTATTTTTAGAGGGCGACTGAAAGGAGAATGAGAGCACATGCTATACAGCTTTTAGTGAGGTAAGTAGTTCTGCACATACCTAGCCTTCATAGAAAGTGACAAACTGCAGCTGATATACTACACCATTGTGTTGCTTCTAAATGCCTTCACTTATAGCAATGTGGGCAGCCATTGAAATTATATAATATGTAGATTGTGCATTTGAATTAAGTGTGTTTTTGTTCTGCTTACTTCTAGACATATAAGTAGCATTATATTTGACTGTGGTAATTTTAAATGCCTACCACATATCCATTTTTCCCAAACAGTATAATTAAAAAATATATATCTTTGACACACACATGCACAGTTGCATGCAATATGCATGCACATCCTCACACATACACATTCTCTTGTGTATATGTCTGTATGTCTTGTACACAAGAGGGCATGGGATTATTTATGCATTTATTTATTTATTTATTTATTTATTCCCTATGTGCACTTGCAAGTTGCCTTCTGTCAGGGAAATTTTGAGCTCCATGGCTGCCAAGAGAGCTAAGAGATGGCATGTGGGCATTTGGCAAGGACTCTCATTCCCCCACTGATTTGCATCCATGTATGACATTTGCTACTGGGGATAACAAGGACACGCCTCTGTATGTAACTGTGCATACACAGAGGGACCCTCCAGAGCCAATAAAGGCATGTATCAGTTTGAGAGGAGCAGGTAAAGCTGTTCAGAGCAGAGCTGGCCACAGTCATGTGTGGCCAGAACAAGCCCTAGGCCAAAAAAGGTTTTTTATTATTTTATTTTTATTATTTTGTACGTTGAAGCACAACAAAATTGTTGTTGAGGGCCACACAACCCTTGGCCCGGTGCTAGTTGACAGGTAATTTTGGTTTCAGAGAAGATTGACAAGGGGAGCTTTGAGGAGTTGTGAGTAAGGTGCTATGGGCAAGAGAAGAGCAGGTACTGATAGAAATAGGTCATGGAGACCACCCTGTTCTGCCTTCCAATTTTAGCATTTCAAATGCAGTCCCAGCATCTTTACTGCCACTCTTAACAAGCTTCCACTGCTGTCATATCCTACTGAGGATGCCGAGACTTCAAGTGTGACATCCTGCTAGCTATCTCAGCTGGAGGTCCTGGCCAGCGAAGAGCCTTTCATTTAAGTCAATGCATGTGCATACAGGTGAAGTGGCTTTCTTCACTGTGTATGTTTATGTGCATTTCTTACATGTGCTTATCCTCCCTGACAAGGAATGTGTTCGCCTCTTAATCTTCCCCACAGTGTGAATGTGTGTTCGCTTGTGAGTCTGTGGCCCTGACTCTAGTGTGTGGATTTTGTCAAGGTCATCCCAGTAGTTATTAAATGCAGACATAGCCATTTTCCTCTCTGCCCTTCATGTCTGTATGTATACCTATTTGACACGCAATTTGTCTCAGACATCCTCTCTGACCTATTACATATCTTTCTGCTTCATTCTTAATCATTTTCCCTCACTTTCTACCCCTCCCTGTTCACCCAATCAACCTCCAACAAACTTGGTTATACATCTATTTGCTCTCTCTCTCTCTCTCTCTCTGTGTGTGCTCTGCATATAATGTTATATCTCATTTAAGATATATGTAAATAAAGCCTGGATACATTACCTACTTTTACTATATCTGTCTGCAGATTTGTACATTGGTACATCTATAAAGTTGAGAGATTGCATAGAGTTTCTGAGTTACCGCGCAGCCTATGGTGTTGTCAGCATACGTGCATTTATTAAGACGGATGCAGTGCACCATGAGCCAGATCTACGCTCTGCGCATGGACAGCCGTGGGCAATCCTGGAAACTGCATTGAAACGGCTTTTTTATTGTAATATATTTTTGAATTTTAGTCTATTTCCCCAAAATAAACATGAAATGTGCCCTTATACATAACGTGTTCAAGTACGTGTACGTTAATTTAAAGCAAGTATCAGATATGAAATTAGAAAGAAGGGAGACCTTGAGGGGTTTTGTCGTCCTTGTATCGCGAATACCTCCAATCCTTTAGATTTCCTCCTCCTACTCAAACACTCAATTTCCTCTCGTGCAACGCCCCCACCTCCGTTGCCTGCAGATAGTTCTCGTATTGGACGAGGCAAGGAGCGCCTATTTTCCCTTCACTTGACAGCGCGGGTACCCACTGCATTGCTTGTGTTGTGAGCAATGCGTGTGGGATACCTCACTCATTGTAAATTCTTTATGACATGTGAGACAGTGGTCACCGCTCTTTGCAAATTCCAGAATTACAATACGTTTAAACACAGCAAGACCCACAGTACTGCTGTTATTCATTATTTTGCATATTATTGTGAAGGTTCTTCTTACCCCCCTGCCGAATATATGACAAAACATTGGCGTATTTATTCCGGTCACGGTTCCCGCGGACAGGAGCCTGTCCTGAAAATCACTGTAGTGAATCGGGTAGCGGAGAATCAGCAAGCGGACACCTGCAGTAGAATGTAGCGGGAATTCCCTGTTTTTGTCGAGAGGAGGTGAGTTTCACAACGACTTACTCAGTATATTAAAAAATACCATATACAATAGAGTGGTTAATTCTTTGTATGGAATGTTACTGAAACAATTACTGTCGGGATGTAATTACACTGGGTACATTGTGCTTAATTCCAATAGAACATAAACTGCTTTTTTCCGTGGTAATAGTTGATGTGCTATGGATCTTGCAAAGCGATGCTTTAATAGGCAATCTCCTGTAATGTCTAAAATAGTACTGTGAGAATACAGCATGTAAGGAGCACTGCAGAGTGTAGCATGTGAAGCATCGTTGTAAAGTGCATAGAGACATGAGGCTACGCTACTTTCACCTCAGAACTATGCAGATAACGGGCACAGCTACATCTGGAAATATAATGTTCCTAGTACCTTTGTTGGCTGATTATTATTATTGTTGTTGTTGTTGTTGTTGTTATTATATTAATATTAATAATAATAATAATAATAAAATAATAATAATAATAATAATAGTAACCGAATGTGTATCATTAACCTGTGCAGTGCCAAGATGCATCAAGTTGTTACACATTTGCTGTTAAGACTTGTGACTTAAATTAAAGGTCCTATTTTGTGGTTAAAATGGATAAAGACACAGTATAGACTGTTGCCCTGTTCCTGATCTTGGCAGAAACTTTACTGAGAGAAGGTAGCTTTGCTTGGGATCTCTTGGGGACCAGCTTGGAAAATATATTCTCATAAAACCACAACAACAATGCAGCAGCTGCCTCTGTGTGCATGAGGGGGGGGGGGGATTGAGAAAATATTTTGTGGAATTAGTTTCATGCTTTCTACTACCCTACATATGTAGCTTGTCTCTGTTGGTTCCATGTTGGCTTCTCCTGTTAGAAGCTCTGTGATGCAAAAAAAGTATTACCCAGTATTTGAGGACTGAATTTAGAATGCAATTGTGTTCCTACTTGGCGATCACACCTGTCTTGTTGTATTAAGTAATCAATCAGATTGTAGTTTGTGATTGTGCCTTTGGAGTGAATCTGCAACAGAGCACTTCAGTGGTGACAGTAAGGTCAAAAGTAAGGTCATGGCTGGTTCTCAGCTGGCTCAGATGACATGGCTGTGAAAATGGAGCTTTTAACCTGGACTGCACTTTTCTTTCTGGAAAGAGGTGGCAGAAAATGAGAGCATGTGTAATATAAAAACAGCAGAAGGGGCAAAATTGAGGAGATGGAAGAAATGCACAAGATCATGGAGAAATTGCAGAGGGATTGGAGGCAGGTGTGGGAGTGTGGGTAGAGGAAGTGGAGAAGAGATGACCATGACAGAATGAAAACTCAATAAAATCTGAAGCATTACGAAAGAGCTTGGATCCAGTCCTGTTTCTCTGAGGGCTGGAGTGTATGCAGGTCTTTCTGTTGAGAGGTCCTACAGAGCTTTCCAAAATAGCCATTCCTTTCAGTAAACTCTTGCATCTGCTTTTTTCGTCAGCGCGGATCAACAAGAATGAGATGAATGACATTAATTGTGGACTAATTGCCTACTAGTGCAGTGCAACTTCATCATTTATCTAAGTACAGTATCTTCGGATTCAGCTCTGTAATTTGTCCACAGCCAGGAAACAGATGACTCAAACATCCCAGACATTAGAGTCAATCACTTTTCTGTCTGCCTTTGAAAATGACAGAAAACTCAAATCATATTATTAATATCATGCTTGCAAGCCATGAATCGGCCACATGCTTCATTCAGTTCCATGCAGCATTTTATCAGAAGAAGCATCCATATTATTAGGCTATGTTGGTGTTTCATTTTTCAGTGGTATTATATTTAACATAACATAACATAACATAACATAACATAACATAACATAACATAACATAACATAACATAACATAACATTATTGACAATTAGAGGCCATTCAGCCCAACAATGCTCACCGTTTTCCTACCACTAAAGGGTACATTGTGCTTATTGTTTATCTACAAAGTACATGTAGATAGTATCTAGCGCAATGTCAAGCCTGGTTTTGAAAACCCCCATAGAGTTTCTGCCTCTACGACATGACCTGGCAATATATTGCACACAGTGACCAATCTCTGTGTGAAGAAATACACAACATTTCCAAAAGTATGTAGACACCTGAACATTACACCCATATGTACTTGTTGAACCTCTCATTCCAAAACTGTGGGCATTAATATGGAGTTTGACCCGCCCTTTGCTGTTGCTCCACTCTTCTGGGAAGGCTTTCCAGTAGATTTTGGAACATGGCTGTGGGGATTTGCTTCCATTCAGCCACAAGAGCATTAGTGAGATTGGGCACTGCTGTTGGGCATACAGCCTGACTCACAGTCAGTCACATCACTTCAGAGAACGTGTTTCCATTGATTCTGAGTCCAATAGAGTTGTGCATTACACAACTCCAGCTTGGGAATCTTAGGCTTGTGTACGGCTACTCGGCCATAAAAACCCATTTCCTGAAGCTCTTGACAAACAGTTCTTGTGCCGACATTGTTTCCAGAGGTAGTTTGGATCTCTGTAGTGAGTGTTGCAACTGAGGACAGATGATTTTTACGCACTACATGCTTCAGCATTTGGCGGTCCCATTCTCTGAGCTTGTGTAGCTCCCCGCTTCACAATAACAGCACTTACAGTTGGCTGAGCAGCTCTAGCAGGGCAGACATGTGATGAAATAACTTTTTGGAAAGGTGGCATCCTATGACAGAGCCACATTGAAAGTCAGTGAGCTCTACAGTACAACCCATTCTACTGCCAATGTCAATGGAGATTGTATGCTTGATTTTATGCACCTGTTAGGAATGAGTGTGGCAGTAAATAGCTGAAACCACTAGTAGGGGTGTCCACATACTATTGAAAATGTAGTTTTCTTATTAACATATTTATTTTATTGAGATAACTGTTATGGCAATCATTGTAAGCTTACACACTATAGGCAAAATCAATGACAAGATCCCAAATCTGAATCTCGTATCATGTCAGCTTTAAATTCAATTCATTTTCATTTGTATTGCGCTTTTTACAGAGAACTGCCACAAAGACGCTTTACAGAGTAGCAAACAGAGCAAACACCTGGCCTGAACGCCCAAATGTAGGGGGTCAACTGAGACAGAAAGATGTTTTCAAGCCAAGACAAGTAAGACATGTTAAATCTGATATTGATTTTAAGACTTCATGGCCTATAATGCATTTCATACACTCCTTTTTGTTAAGCACCTGTACCATTGTGTATCACTCAACCTGCTTCCCCTTACTGTCCTGCACTCTGCTGTAATCACACCCTCCTCTTCATCCTGCACACTGCTCTCTTCACATTTTACTCATCATTCTTTCATCCCTTTCCTGTTCTACCTCCGTTTTCTTCATTTTCTGTCTTCCCTCATGTTTCACTCTCTTGACTGCCCCCCCCTCCCCACATAGATCCTGTTCCTTGGGATTGTGTGTGTCTGTGAGATAAGAATCAATGCTCGTCCATTACCCCTAATTGTGGAAGAGCTGCAGTGGTGTGACAGTGTTCTGAGGACAGTAGGTGTGATGATCATTGGTTTGTTGAGGGAAGGAATAGGATGTGTGTTGCTAAGGGAAGGAGGAACTCTGCTAAATGGAAAAGGGGTTCTGCTGAGTTGCCCTGGGGAAAAGGGGCTCCAATGTTACTCACAGAAATGACCACAGCAGTCTCGCTACAGCCGAAGCCACGCAGGCTTATTAGGAGCCAATTACTGACCCAGCAGAAACACTCATGCAGATGTATGGTACAGTATGGGACCAACACAGCTTGATGGATGTGTGACATTTGAGATTCTGTGTGGGGCTGCCATGGCGCTTTAGGGTGAAATAGAATTACTTTTAAAAAGCTGAGGTGAGTATATTCACATTTTTTCTCTCAGTTTACAAACCTGAAAATTATAATGTTGCTGTCTACAACCAGAAAGCTGGTCAAAATAGATAGTGGTCAAAAATGTCTAAACACTAATTTTAAGTCACTTAATAAGGCGTTGGGCCACTCATTTTTATCAGAAAGGCTTATAAGTCAATAAATTCATGTCTTGTTGAAAGAGGTGGAGAATACTGTCTCATATGTCATTCCAGAATCTCCCATAAATGCTTGATTGGATTCAGATTTGCTGCCTGAGAAGGCCACGGCATATGGATAACATCATTGTCATCCTGATCAAACCGTTGGGTGATTGCACTCAGAATCATTACGTAGTGATTAGCATTGACCTTGCCTTCTATGGGGATGAGTGTACCCATGCCAAGAAAATGCCATTTTTCTGGCATGGTGTGGCTGCCCTTGTCACCTTACAAGTTTATGGATGTTGACTCAATGGTGGGTCATTCCATTTGAATATACAGCCACTTAAAGGAATAGCTGCTTACATGAATGCGAGATAGCCAGGGCTATTCTAGTTCTGCAATCCAGAAATATACTGACTTTATAATTGTAATGACGTAACTATCTGTCTCATCAGCTCTTATCATCAACTCTACTTCATCTCTTCAAATCAACTGACAAACACCACAAAATTCAATTGACAGACACTACCAAATTAATTCAATAATTAATTTAATTTAAAAAAAAGCAAAAATACAAGAGAGCAATCAATATAAGAGAGCAATCAGAAAGCAATCACATATATCAAGTATAACATGGGTACACATATACAATTTCTTATTTTTTATATATCAGTAATTCCAGTGGCCATCCACACTTGTTTCATTTCCAAAATCAGCAACAAAGCTAAAGTTAAACAGTCATGCGAGTAAACATTTTAATTCTGCAGGTGGCTTGCCTGATTTGAGATTAACATTAATATGTGTTTCAATTATTTTCAATCACGTGTCTTCTATTTTTGAATTCTCAAAAGTGATTGTCTACCATTTCAATTGCAGGATCCTCTCTGAAATCAGGAGAGCTCAGACTTGCAGACTAAAATTGTCCTCTGAATTGACTGCAGTGAGATTCCCTTTTTCTCCTGAAGTCCGCCTGCTAAGCTGTGCATCTACACTGCTTACACAGCTTGCACAAGCAGACTGATTGATCAGGATGCACTAATGTTTGATGAAGCCGAGTATCACGGAAATCCCTACCATTGGTGATGCTGTCGCCAAAAATATATTTCCCCCTTAGGCCCCCAGAAGGGCCTTAATAGTAGGGTAATTAAAACGATGACTTCACAGCACAATAATTTATATGAGAGCAGCTGTTTATTTAGTAGATCAATACATGAGACCTGTCAATGGTAACTATTGATGGTGTTGACAATTATAACTCCTCAATGGCTGTTGTTAATTGAGATTTCTTTCAGTTAAGTGTCAAATACAAAAATTTAACTGTGACAATTTTCAGGGGGCGGGGAGGAGGGGGGTGTCTGTTTGAAATTGTCCATATTAAACTCACAACCCAATTACACAAGCCATATTATGTATGTTGCAGTTGAATTTACAATATAAAAGGCATTCATTAGTTGTGGCACAGTGATGCTATTGTTAAGCATTGGTACGGAGAATATTTTTGAATGATTTAAAGATTTGATTCTAGTTGGGGACGCTCTAATCATTATCAATGAGCACCAATAATTAACAGGCAACTCCTGGTTGAAATGCAAAATTTTGATTTAGTAGGACTTCTTGTGACTATTTGTAATCCAGTTTCTTTGTTGAGGGGCAACTGGAACCCAGGAAGTCGAGTCATCAAAGAGTCATGAGAGTGTGGATTCCTTACTGCACAGATTGCACTTTGCAGCAGAATGTGTTATCAAATCCGCCTTCTTGGGAAAGGGTAAGCACTCAAATGCCTCTGTTTAACTCAGGTTTCTCACTAGCTCAGGTATTTGTATTCCTAGCACAAACAGAATCGCATTCAATGGCTGTGGATGAAAGCTCCCTAAGGTCCTGCATTTCATGTCTCACTGTGGGAGTGAAATGAGTTCTGAAGATTCATCCATAGCACCTTCCCTTGCTCCACAACACAACAGCCCTGTGATAGGCTGTTTACTGTTTACTGTGTTCACAATTCGGAAATTCAGAAATTCTGTGCCAAAAAGGTTTTTATCGTGAGGGAATGAAAATATTTAACGAGTTGACTGAAAGATGGTTTTCCATTCACATCTGGGACTGTCTATACAGGGCTCCATATTTCTGTGTGGTTCCTTGGGGAGTATTTTTTGTGTTACCACTGCAAAAGCCTACCTTTTTCATTGGCACAGGTTTCAAGTAGGCCCTGAATACATCAACATACCAAAGTATTTGTGTTATGCAGATTGTGTTAATCCAACCTTCACTGTCCATTTTCAGAAACTGATGCCATAAATTCCAATTCTTAAAAAATAACGAGATTGTAGTTGTGATAGGGACACAAATTCCATATTGATTCTACAGTGGTTTCTAGTACTCTTGAAATGTGTACAATAGAATACAAAGTAGAAATTTTGTTGACATTTTCACAAACGGTATCAGTGTAGAATTCATAACTTGGCATTCATTTCACGGTTGTAATCCGTCTACAGATTTTTGTATGTGATTATTGAACTCAAATTGTTAGCTTAGATAGGATTATTATATTTTTTGTACCCTTGGGCAGAAGAAAAGGTCAAACCTTTTGTAAATCTGTTACATTAGAGCTCTTACCACTGCTCACTCTGCCAGCATGATAGCTTTTCTCACCACAGTGAGAGTGCAGTGTACGGTGCAGCGGCAGTATGGTTGCGGAACGTGACATTTTGTCCACACCGTGGAGCTGAAATCTTGAGCTGTGCTTTGTGGGAGGATGTATTGGAGGTTCAGCGTCCCACAGGGGATGCTCACGCTGAGGGAGGAGCCATCTGTATGTCACAGTAAAGAAGCGAAAGGATTGCTGGGCACAGTTTTGCACTAGTGGCAAATGGGGGCAACGGACGAAACCACAGGAGGCTCCAATTGTTGTCTTATAATGCGATGTGCTGCTCTGTGGACTCAGACGGACATGGCTTTGGGGCTTGCTGCGAGAATAGGCAAGTGAGAGATAGTGAGAGGAGAGGCAGGGGGAAGGAGTGATGGATGACTGGGAGGGAAGGAAGTGTAGATTGATGCAGAGATCAGTAATTGCTAGAGAAGAAGGGGGGAATGTTTCTCTGTCCGGGTTGCACTACCTCCATCCATCTCCATTCTGAACACATCCACCTCTCTCACTCCTCTCCAATCACAGTTACCATCATCTTGTCATCTCCCTCTCTTTTGCCATCACAGCAGTCATTTTTAATCTTCCTGCCTCTCACATCATTTTCTTTTTTGTTATTGTTTGCGTCTTCCATTTGAAGTGACTTTCTATGATTTTTGTGCTTTACAGAGTTCTTGCCCCCGCCCCCACATGTTTTGGGGTAGTAATTTGGCAGAAAGGCAATCAAAGGACAAGGAAAGTATTGTAGTACCATATATGCAATAGTGTGTGCATTTCCTATGTGGGCATTTGTATAAGTGCATTTTGGCTCATTAGGCACTGTAGAATTGTGGGTTAAAAACCTGAACCAGTAATAAGCGATAAGTGTCGTAGGAGGTGGCAGTGAAGCGAAAAGAAAAAAAAAACTAAACCTAGCTTGTCCAACCTTCTTCAATAAACCTATTTCAAAACATAATCCAAATGAGAATCAAAGTCTGTAACATGTACTTTACAGTCTGTGTTCTTCTATGCTCCATATGAAGGGAGGAGACAGGGGAGGTTGTGACATATGGCAGTAATCGAGTGTTGGGACAGTGGCTTCTATACACACCTACCCATAAACAAGATCGAGCAACATAGAAGAGGAGCACTCATTGCTTGACTTCACTTTTTGATGCGCTGTCATCACCTTCCATCCCACCATCAATATAAGGCTTGACCAGTAGCCCCAATACAGAAACAAACAGTCATGACCAAAACATTAGAAGATCAAGCTTAATGGATGTCAATGGCATTATATGATTTTTTGACAAATTAAACAAGTAGCCAGTTGATCAATTCCATATGGGCTGAAAAAGCTTCTTCTTGTGATACATTTGGCAATTGTATTGCACCTACTCCTGAGGTTGTTCCTCATCATGTGGTCTTGTTTTTGTATTGCCCCTTGTTGCCGTTGCAGTGGGCAGGTTGGCAGCCTCTTACTTGGAAGGCCTGGTTTAAATCAAGTGAAAACGTCACCTCTTGACCGAGCATGCGTAGTGACAGTCTGATTGGAGTGTTGGTTGGTCAGGTAATAACTGCTCCCAGCTGCTTCTGGGAACTGGAGTGCTGGCAGTGCGGCCACTTTTCTCTTAAGTCCGTGAGTATCCTACAATATTCATAAACCATTTATATTTTTAGTCCTTTTAGTACATAAGGATGACAGATGGTCCCATAAAACTATGACTTTGCTAGAACTGAAAGGCTATTCGGTTATAAGAATTCTGGACACAAGAATTTGTAAGAGGCATTTTGTGTTTGACTGGTTGACAATAATGGCACACCATGTGAGGCCAGTGATTGTTTTTTCTTTTCTTCCTGTCCAGAGCTGGCCAGCTGCCAGATTTGTGTTGCACCTGCTACGAAAGCTTCTGAATTAATTCAAGGGGGAAATTAAGGCTTTGATCGATTGTTTCAGTGCAGACATTAGTAGTATCCCGGCCGGCCATGAATCAGCACTCCACACACCCCTACACTCCTTCCTTTCATTCCCACCTATTGTTCTTTTACTCTTTTCCCACTGTTACTAAATCAATGTCAAAGATGCCTGGCTCGCATGACCCTATGAAGTGCTGTACTGGCAGAGCTGTAATAGTGGCAATGAAATTTAAACGTGACAACAGCAACAACAATAATGGACAACTAATCCAGAGTTTGTCAAAAAGGGGTCCCAGCAGGGCATGAATGAGACCCTACTTGCAGTATGAATATACCTGAATATAGTCACATGTTCAGTGAAACCTTAACTAATATTTAAATTTGAATTTCACTTTATAACACTTCTGCTTTTCATGACTGATATTGTCCTTCTAATGAATGTGTCGCCCTTCATTTTTCGTTTAGTTATTTCATTATGTTAATATTTTACGCTGTTTTGATGTTTTCCTTTACTAATGCAGGAAGTAGACTCAGGCAGTTTAGTGTCAAACTCGAGGATGCATATCATTGCGCAACTTCTGATGTGGGCGTACCTGCAGACAATAACATTAGGTTGGTTGTAGAAATAGTGTTGTATGACTACTAGCTAGCGAAACCAAAAATGTCTGAGGACGAAAGAGATTTCATTTTTGATCATGGGATTGTTGCGCCCTATCGATTCGAGTCGGAATACACAGAAGAAGAGCTGGCTGATTTGCAGACTGATTGTGCGAGAGTGAGAGCGAGTCAGGAGCGGGCCGAGATTGAGGAACCACAGGCTATTCCCAGGACAAACGGCAACTGGTGGTAGATATCCTATGTATCACAGACAGATGCGATAGCGTTAGCCAGCTTAGCCAGCATAGTACCTACCTTGAGCGGGTTGACCAACGATGGGAAAACGGTGGGTACAGCTCCAGGCTTCAGGCGATCGCCTTGGTAGTCGGTGCCTTCAAAGTGGTCGCTGCATACCCTTAGTCCTTGTTTGCGAACTTCTTCAGCTGTTATGTTGGGGTGTCTGTTTACATCCAGCCATGTCTGGCACAAAGTTGCATTGCGTGGAAAACTATGAAAATGTGCTTTCAAGGCAAGTTTAACGGGGGCATTATAACAACTGGGTACAATGCTCCTCATTATTACACTGATATCACTAGCAGACGTTAGTTTGTTCGATTTCAACGCTAAGTTAACAGAATGTTTTGCTTCGCTTCTTCTTGATTTTGCTGCAAAACAAAATCGAAGAAGAAGAAAAAACCGGAAACTGTACTACTATGTGGACTTGCGCTAAAAAAAAATAGGATTTTGTTTCTAACGTTAGACATTTAAATTGAAATAACTAATCGAAAAACGAAGGGCGACACATTCATTAGAATGACAATATCAGTCATGAGACGCAGAAGTGTTATAAAGTGAAGTTCCCCTTTAACTTATGATTAACTGTTTTATCCAAAAAATTGTTAAATATGCTACAAGTAACACATCTAACATTTAAAAAAATGGAACATAGCACTAATTAACACATTCAAATTCTTTTCAGGTAGTTTTTTAATATTTCTACCAAGACTGACTGACAAAAATGTTTGAACCTGAGATGCATAGATTATTTGTTATTTTTCTCAAATAGCACTCCTTCTTGGTGTTCATACTTGACCATCAGCTCCGGCAAATGGATTAAAACCTTCTGTTTGTTACTCATCCACAGGATGATGGTTTATGGCTCATTTATGTCATGCTAATGGCAGTTATTTATGATGAAAGAGAATGAGTGGCTGCCTCCACCCACCCTGTGCTGCAGAGAGTGGCTCTCAGCAGGTATGACGCTTGTATTTGACTTGTGGCTGTTTATCAGTTGTGGCCCTGAAACTGGTGAGTGTTAGGTGTTAATGGATTACACTGCCTCAGCAGCTGAGGCAGACTAATCCAGGGCATTTTCCAGGATGTAGCTCTTGGGTTTACTGGGCCTTATATTGCCTTTTTTCTTCCCTTCTCTTTCCCTTCTACCTTTAGCAGATAGTCTACCAAGCTGGGGGCTGGAAGGGGATTCTCCATGCATTTTGACATGGACTTCAGTATTGTGCAGATACGTTAGGGAGGTTATGAATTGTATGATGATGCATCTTCATTAATCATACTCTCTCCCCCTGGTCAGCGGAAGCAATTACCTGGGGTCACAGGACTCTCTAATGATCCATTTCTCTAACGAGGGAGTTAATTAGTGCAGGAGCTGCATGTGGGGCAGGTGCACCTGTGGTTCACACCAAAGCAGGCCCTGGTGCATCTGTCATCAGTTGCTGTTAGGTCTGCAATAGGAACTGTCTGCAGGAAGAAGGTCTGATCTACCATCACTGAGCCCCCAGAGCTCATCCAGGAGTTTACACTAACTACCGCTCTTGAACAGGTATCACTGTGAATCAACAAGGTCAAAATATGTTTATTAAATTCTTTCACTCTCTTTCCCCATAATGGTGAGATATATTTCTCCATATGGATAAAGCGAGAGATTTGTGTTTCATTTTCTCCATATCTCTCTCGCTCTTTTTCTCTCTCTCTCTCTCTCTCATACACACACACAGACGCATAAACTCAAACGTGATGTGAGTTTTTGTTTATTGTGATTTGGTGTGCATGTGTGAGTGTTGGGGGTATAAGAGGTGGGTGTATGAGTCACTCTAACAAACAAGTCTATATATGGTATTTATTCCTGTCACTTTAACTGTACCAGATTGATTGCTTGTTATTCACCACAGAAATCAACAGTGTAAATTAGTGTAATAGACAGAGACAGATACATTTTATATTTAGTATCTTCTCACAAATATCTTCTCATATGAACAAGGAGCATTTTTCAAAAGGTTGAGTAAGGGTCAAATTAGATTATTCATGCAAAGTTAGTCCTCTGAGCCCATATTCTGGTAATGCCTAATTTCATTTTGCTATCATTTATCATTCATTATCATTACTTGTTGATTTCCATTTGTCTCTGTGGGGCAATTTACAGTGTAGCAGCGCTCATTTGAAATATGAGGGTGACGTCACCCCCTGGAGTCAAGATAAGAGGTTGACTGGTGCCTTTTGTAAGGGCCATGAGTCTTTCATGCAGCAAATGAATTATGTTTCCTGTTAAGAGCCATGATGTTGTGAAGCTAGTACCTTCAATTCTTACTCAGACAACACATACAGCTGGACTGGATCAATTTTTGCCTGTCTGTTTGAGTTCGCAATACACAGAAAACTGTGAACCCCCCAGTCTGACACTGTCCCCCAGTTGTGAAGTTAAACCTTGCTGTTTTTTCTGTCTTTTTGCAAAGTCACATTATTCACAACCAGGCTGTGGGGCACTGACTTCACACGCATGCACACACTCAGGCACGCACACAAAACACGCACGCACACATTCTCGCACAGATGTTTCAGATGCGCCTGGAAATCCAATGCGAGTTGGCAGTTCAAACCAGCTCACTCTCACAGGCAGCAGTTATGTCACAATGCATTCCCCAATGAGAGACCTGGGATAAACAACACAGTTAGCTTTCAGTGGTTTCCTTGTCAAATTTTCCCGACTATCCATTTCAGACACAAGACCAGGGGGCAATTTTGTGTTTACATACCAATAGCATCTAGACAGATGTGCAACAAGGCTGGGTTGGTATGCAGCGCTTTTTTAGTTTTACCAAAAAACAGCCTTTGTCTGTAAGTCTAGAAGGAAAAAGTGATTTTTGCTGACTACCTCTTTAGGTAGTCTGACCAGGATCTCTCCTGCTGTGCTCAGCACTGGCATGAATGATCTTTCTTAAGGGGGGGAGGCTGTTGGCAGGGAAGAGGCTTTTATATCAATGGTGTCCCAAGTGTAATTTTGAGCTCAGTATAGATCTGAATTATACCCTGTATATATTATGATATTGAACAGGTCTGGGATTTAAAATGACATTTCCACTGATGGAGTTGCTCATTGAATCACACGACGCGTTGCTTATGGTAATGAGATGCATGCTTTATTGAACTTAATGGGGCAGTGGCCTTTTCACAATAGGTCAATGTTTTTATCCAGCTTTTGCATAGTTAGTATGACCACTATCTTGCATTTTCAGGATGATCACATTTTTTATGGAGGAAATATGGCACATCATTTATTTAAACAATTATTATATGATGCCAGTTCCATACTTTTATATGTGCAAATGAGATTTAACATATTTACTTCTGGAAAATATTATATATTTTAGATAAATATATTTTTTGTACATTTAAAAAAAATGTTTCTATATATTTTAATTATTTAAGTTTTATTACTTCTTCAGTAAATCAGCTACAGCCTGAACGCATTTTGTGAAATACATCAGATGAACAGTGTCACTGAAAAATGAAGGTGTAGTTACATGTTATTTTAAAGGCTATTCTATAAAATACAAAATTTTCGAAGGTGACATCATAAAAATGTGTTGCCGTGAATAACCACTGTCCAGGCCCTGCGCCACTCACATCAGCAAGCCGTTGAGCGGCAAGCTGATCATTGCATACTGTAAAGCAATCTTTTGGATACATGACTGAGCATCTACATCCCGGCTCTGCACAAGCCTGTCCTAAACCTCTGATGACCACATCGCCAGTGGGCACCCTCGTGTGAACTGGGATCGGAGCAGATGACGAATGTTCTGCTTTTTGCCGTGACCTCTTTGCTCCCCTGTCTCAACCATGGTGACAGACAAATGTTGTGTTACACTAGCTCGGCCACTGCCTTTCAGGTCTGTCTGTTATTTGTAGTCTCGTGTGTGAGAACGGATCGTTTATTATTGTCTGTGGGTTACAGGCTGGCATGGTGCTCAGATGACGAAAACACATCTGAAAGCAAGTGAGTAAAGCTGAAAACCTGCTTTCAGCCCATAAAAATGATCCAGAATTGTTTTGATTCTGTTGTGAGAACATTCATCACAAATGGTATATCATGACAAGAGCTTTCTTAGTCTCCCTATCTCAAGATGAAGGACCCGCAGAAAGTTGTGTCTGAGTATCTCATATCATTGTGATGTCATCAGTAAGTTTATCAAGCTGGAGCTTAAGCTGATTAGTCTCTATGAATGACTAATCAGTTGATTGAGGGTATGTTTATAGGCAGGTGTGATCTGGCCTTTTGCACTGCATTAGGGTGCAGTACTAGGATTATCCTGCAGGAGCATGTTGCCTTGTGTGGCAGAGCATGGGAAACATTTTCTTGTTGACAAAGCGTGGCTCTTTTGGGACGCCTCAGAAAAAGACAGAGGAAGCAAGGGGATTTGAAGCACTTACAGGTGAGGCCGGGGTATGGATAAAGGCAAAGGAAATCAATAGAGACATTGCCTCATTTTCTGGCTCCCTGAGGTGGTGTGTTTACATCTTGAAAACAACATCAGTCACTCAAAAGTCTGTCATCATTCTGGGAATTCAGATTCCATTTCGGATTGGCTTCATTGGCATGGTGACACCAGTTGTTTTGTGAGAACCCATCAAGTGTGCATGGGAGAATCACTGTAGGCAGGAAGAGATGCACCACATTGACCTACCATTCTCCGACATTGCTTTTCCTATATACTGTTTTTTGTTTCTGTTCTTCCCTTTTTGTTTTCCATCTCTGTTATTGCAGCTGCTTTTCTGAGTAGCACTCAACAATTTGTCTGAGTTTCTGGGCATATCCCCTCTCCCACACTGACTCTGTCTCTCTCACTTCATCTTCTGTTTCAGGTCAACTTCCTCTTTTTCAGTCTTTAGTTTTTCCTTTGTTCTGAAAATATGTATTTCTGTATTTCTATATGTGTCCTGCTCTATCTCCCTCCATCTATGCCTCTCTCTCACTCACCTCATCACGCTCTTATTTCCACTCCCGCTCTTTCCCAATCCCCCTCTCTCTCTCTCTCTCTCTCTTTCTCTCTCTCATGCTCTCAGTGTAGTGAAGCGATCAGGCAGTCTGCTCACGAAGTATGCCAGCTGGAAATGTCTCTGTAATGAGCTGAGCACAGGACTGCAGCACTTAGCTCTCTTGCTCTGTCTCTCTCTCTCTCCCACCTTCCTTCCCTATGTTCTTCTTTCTCTTCATCCCTCTCTCCATCCATGTACCTCGTCCTCCCACACTCTGGCTCAGAATCTTTTCCCTTCCATCCCTTTCCCTCCCACTCTCTCTCTCTCTGTCCCTTCCCCCCCCCCCCTTTTTATACACATAATGAAAAAGAAACACTGCTATGTTTTCTCCCTGTCCATCTCTCTCACCATCCTCAAATCTATCTGTCATACAGTCTGCCATTGCATGGCTGTGTTTGATGAAAATAAAAGCTTTTTGGACATTGGCAATCAGTTGGATTCAGCTACTTGGGTGCTGATCTTACTTCCCTAAAGCATGAAATGAAACAAAGACTTTCATGGCTATGCGATGTAAGACTTCATGAATTTTAAATTCCATTCAGGATGGTTATCAAACACAGGCCATCATGTCAAGAATCACTGGAAAAATATAGTTTATGACTAAGTCTTGGGTCTGAACAGGCTCAGCACCCATGGTCAAAGCAGCTGACACTAGGTTAAACTCCAGACCAGTTGCCATGGTAACAACGAACAAAATTGTATCTTTGGCTGAATTTTTTTTTTTTTTAATGAAGTGGATTTGTCCATATGATATGATTTAATAACAGGAAGCAATCAGTGGCAGTCTTGTTTATGTTGTTACACTATTAATATGTTAAATAGTAATTGATGATAAAAAGCCAACTGAACCATGAATTCATGGTTGTACAGAGAAATTAAAATATGAATGTGCCTATACTTTAAGAAAAAAAAAAATTTGTCAACAATTTTAAAGATTACCAGCGTGTAATTACATTACATTACATTTATTTGGCAGACGCTTTTATCCAAAGTGACGTACAATAAGTGCATAATAATTACCCTACATATGCTGCTAATTAATGCCAGATTTAGTAAATAAAATATGGTGCAGCATAGTTCTGTTGTTTACTGCAAATGAGAGAAGGGGTGATGATATCAGCACAAATATTGGGTGTGATTTATGTTAGTAAAATACTATCATTATTCATTTGCCCTGATGTGGTCTGGGAGGCTGAATTAAAATTAGTCATACAGTATATCGCATATATCAGAGAAAATATCTCCAGTGTTTGAATTACGGGTGGAATTGGGGGGGGTCTGACCCCCTTAATTAAGACTTGGACCCCCCCCAAAAGAGGTAAAAACAACAGGTTGGGGGTGTCGAAACATTTATATATCCTTTTTTACCTGTAATCGTTAATATTACAATATATTTCCCGTCAGTGGCGTCACTAGGTTGGTCCCTGGTGATGCCACTGATGGGAAATATATTGTAATATTTACGATGAATGATTATTCTCTAAGCATGCAAAACACTCGTATTTTCACAGGCATTGCTAAGGGTGAAACATCTTACATTTATCAATGTGGAATTGTGCAGAGCTTTTCTAAGCCTATTTGCAGCTTCTCAGAATGCTAGTACAGCGATTGTTGCTTTTTCTGATTACATAAGGATAGCACTTGTATGAAACTGCACGAACCATAAAAAATCCTATTTTTTGGGGGGGTTTAAAAAACTGCATTTAACCATCCGTTAATTAATTTAACCATCTTGATGTTTATGTTCCTGTGGTCTGCATATGGTTAGGTAGCTGTTTTATACCAGACATCTTTGCTTGGTTGTAAGGCACTCGCTTACCCCCTAGTTCCAGCATGGTTGCGAAGGTGTTTGTGTACCTGCCATTCTCTCTGTTGTATAGATGCTGTTACAGTAGGTGCTCTGGCACAGTACTGTGCTTTAAGAGAGGAAGCATCTGTGTAATGATCCCATCATGTTCACAGACAGCTGGAGCACAATAAACACCTCACCTGCTGGTAGTGGAATATAGTTCATGAGAAGATAATATCCTCTCTATTGGACGAGGACTCGGTCCATAGGATTTCCTCTGAAGCATTTCTCCCTCTCAGGTGCAGTGTGGCAGTACATTTAATGGCTATGCTCAGTTTTAATGCTGATTGAAAGGCACCGTCGCGTTCACAGTAAATGTTTTGTGTGTCAAGCATAATAAAATGTGTTATCAGTTTATTGTCAAATTCTTTCGACTCATTTACTGTTTTATACTCCAGCAACTGAAGACTGGTGCTATTGATCCCATCTGTCTCACTTATGGTATGACATAAGGGCCTATAAAAATCTATAAAATATTGAAAGCTTAAGCTTGCATTTCATCTTAACCTTTTTGGCAGGGACATAACTCTTCTCTGTGGATTTATGATCATTGGTTCCATATTTGCTTGTTGCAAACGTCAATCCATCTCCATCCCTGTTTACATAGCTGCTTTTCCTCAGATATGACCTTTGACATGACCTTAAGCCCATTTTTCAAACTTGTATCTTTACTGGATGAATTTGCCATTCTTTAAAGCAAGCTTAAATATTTAATACCCATGGTACTGTATTTACCTGAATGGAAAACTGTCAGAAACACTATAATCTCCCTCTGGTTCTCTGCGTCCGATTTTATTTCTCCCACTGCTATTGCATTCATTTTCTGTTCTGAGCGAAATCCCAGAGTATTATCCAAGTTTTGCGTGCCCACCATTAAATTCCGAGTGAATCTATTTTGATGTATGTCATTGTTGTTGAGAGCATTCAGTCATGCTTCAGCTGTTGCTTGGCCCTGGTGTCTACCCTGACCCCCAAACTGTGTCCCTGAAATGACAGAGGGACCCCATGGGATGTGTGTGTGTGTGTGTGTGTGTGTGTGTGCACGTGCGCATGTGTTTGTGTGTGCATATGCCAGCATTAGGGAGAGAGAGAAAAAAAGAAAGAGAGAGAGCCTATCTTGGATTGGACACATGGATGTTTTCTCCATCCATCATCTATTACGTGTCATAGTAGGTGCTGCATAGGGTTCTATGAGCACTTTGCTTGCAGCCATAATGAAGGAAAATGACAGCAAAGAACAGCAAGTGAGACAAAGAGGTATACCGTGGAATGTGTGCAGTATGGAAATATTAAGGAAGAAAGGATAAAAAGAGAAATTAAATAGGTTTATGCCTTTATCTGCTTTCAAATATTTAATTTACCTCATTGTCTTCATTCCTGTGCAATTGTTAGATAATTTTACCCAATTAGTTATTTGTCTTTTTCATTTGTTCCTTCACAATTTAACTGCTCATTTACATAAGATTCAATCAGAAGGTATCAATACATGCAATATGAAGTTTAACCTAGAAATACGTTAACTGTTTCACTGTCAAGACAAACAATGCGATTCCCAGAGAAAAAATAAATGCATTTTGGATTATCTGACAATTGCTCTGTTACAGCAATGGGGTTTATGGTTGCAGAAGTCTGCCTATCTAATAATAGGTATAGTTCATGCTAGTTATTTGTGTATATGCTGATTGACCAGAGGGATTTGTGGGTGATGTGCCATATTTAAGTGAGCCAGTTTGTACCTAAGAATACTCTGTCCATGACTACACATACAGTGTGACTGTGATTATGAGTGTTCTGGTTTCTTTACAGGCGTTATAGTCTGATGTTCAATCAATCGATCATCAGCGTAAAGACTGTTAACGAAATCTGCATATGATTTACACTTCCTGTGTTGTAATGGTGCCGATAGGCTGATTCTGATAAATATGTAAAGCTACTGGGAAAACGGAGCACACCTGTCTGTTTTTGGGGCGCAGATAGGAAGGATTTGCATGTGAATATGCATATAGGTGTTTATAGATGTGTTTATGTGATTGTGGGTTTATGAACCAGTGACTCCCTGGTGGCTTGTTAGCAGCTGCAGGCTGGCTGCGGAGCTCCCATATGCTCTCTCCATAGAGGGAAAATTACCCCACCTCCTCCACGAGCGAGTAGCACTTCCACAGCTGCAAAAACACAGCCGGCCTCTGTGTACCTTCACTCACATCTGCGCCACTGTGGATAACACTGCAAAATACTGTCCTGTACCAGGCCTTCTGCACTCTGCTGTCCCATTGCACCACAATGCAAGTGTGACCTTTCAGCTGGCCCTGCAGCTCTGATAAGCCAATTCAGAAGATTATTAGTTTCAGGCATTATTCCACACTGTGATGACCACTGTGTGAAGAGACCTAATTGCTGGAGAGTGAATCAGTGCTTGAAAGCAGATTGTTGCTCTTGAAGCAGAAATTTGCAAACAGTATGTGATCTTTGTGAGTGATTCTGCACTCTGTGTGACATGTGTACCATTACTGACTGGCTCACTGTAACTGTCTCAACATTTTACGAACGACTCGGCCCTGTTTGTGTCAGCCAGTGCCCCTCTAAATCATTATGACCTGTCTTCGCTGTCTTCTATTTTACAGAAATCTGTCATCTTCATTTTCCTGTCTCATTGCCGCGGCCTGGGAGAAGAAGAGGGAGTGGCCTTTTGGGCGGGGCATGGGGTGGCGTGGCTGTAGGCCTTGCTATGTGTGAGGAGGCTCAGGTAAGGCCATGGAGACCGAAGGCTACAGCCACCTCCTGGAAACAAGCGATGGCATGGGGGGTGGAGAGGGCCTGGAAGGCCCGGGCGGGGCCGGTTCGGACACCGGGTGGTACCTGCCCTACCCCGTCAGCTTCCAGGTGTCCCTGACCAGCTTCCTCATGCTGGAGCTGGTGCTGGGCTTCAGCAGCAACCTGACCGTGCTGGTGCTCTACTGCGCCCAGTCCAACCTGGTCGACTCGGTCAGCAACATGGTGACGGTCAACCTGCACGTGCTGGACATCATCGTGTGTGTGCTGTGCCTGCCGCTGACCGTGGTGGTCATCCTGCTGCCGCTGGACGGCAACCTGGCGCTGCTGTGCTGCTTCCACGAGGCCTGCGTCACCTTCACCAGCATTGCCACCGCCGTCAACGTGCTGGTGATCAGCGTGGACCGCTACGACATCTCGGTGCGCCCAGCCAACCGGCTGCTGACCCCGCGGCGCGCGGCTCTGCTGCTGGCTGCCGTGTGGGCCGTGTCGCTGGCCGTCTTCTTCATCCCCTTCCTGGAGATGGAGTTCTTCACCGGGGCGGACGACGAGGTGGACGACCCCAACCTGGCACCCCTGTGGCAGAACAGGACGCTGCTGTGCGTGGGGGGGCAGGGGTACCACACGGAGCTCACCATGTACTACCACCTGCTCCTGCAGGTGCCCATCTTCTTCACCGCTGTGGTGGTCATGCTGTTCACCTACACCAAGATCCTGCAGGCCCTCAACATCCGCATTGGCTCCCATTTTAGGAGGAGTCAGCGGCTGAAGGGCTCATCCTGCAAGGGACGCCGCAAAAGGCGCAAGAGGAAGGGGTTAGTGGGGGGAGGAGGGGGCTCGTCCACACAGACCAGACACCTTTCCCAGCCCCCTCTCATTCCCTCTCCCACTCCAACCCCTACCTCACCACCTCCGCTCTCCTCAATTCCCCAGATCGCCTCTGATAGTGGAGCCACTCCTATCATCTCCCCTAGTGCTGCCCCTACTCCTGCACCCACTCCCTCTCCTGCTCCCGCCCCCGCCCCCGCCCACGCAACCATGGGCGTTCACGCCTCGGTGTCGGCCATCATCGCGCTGCGGCGGGCCGTGCGGCGGCACCGCGACCGGAGGGAGCGCCAGCGGCGCGTCTTCAAGATGTCGCTCATCATCATCTCCACCTTCCTGGGCTGCTGGGCGCCCATCTCCGTGGTGAACATCATGATCCTCAGCCTGGGCCCCAGCGACTGGCTGGTGAGGCTGCGGCTCTGCTTCCTGGCCCTGGCATACGGCACCACTATCTTCCACCCGCTGCTCTACGCCTTCACGCGGCAGAAGCTGCGCCGTGCGCTCCGGAGCAAGGTGAAGAAGCGGGTGGTGTCGCTGCTGCAGGTGGACCCGGTGCCCAGCGGCACCGTCATACACAACTCCTGGGTGGAGCCGCGGAAGGGCCGCCGCATGCGGCTGGAGGGCAGCGATGCCACTGACCGCTGCCTCACAGAAGCTGTGCGCGAGTGAGAGACCGAAGAGAGAGAAAGACTGAGGGGGCAGAGAGAGTGGAACAGAGGGAGAGAAAGAAAGAGAGTTAAGGGGGGAATAGTGTTTATGTTTGCGTGTGTGCTTTTATGTGTGTGTGTGAGTGTGTGTGTGTGTGTGTGTGTAATTTAAATCTTGGTGGTTTTAAGGAAATATAATCCTTCTGGCATTTGTGTAGACAAATGTATGAAACCAGGTATGTACAGGTGTTCTAATTAAGCCCTGCTCTCATAAAAGCCCTCCTTGTTTGTCACGATGATTATCACATCATAGCCACCTCTGTCCCATGGCCCTTATTTCATCATGATAACCATTTAACACACTATCATACACTGAGCGTGTGCACAGACATTCACACGCACACTAAGCTGGTAGGTCTTAGGTGCTCAGTCCTGGTTGTGAACAGCAAGTTTGTTGAACACAACTGGAGGCCTGGTGTTCTTGTGTCCAGTAATTACGACCTTCATTCAACCACTTGTCAGAGTACTGAGATAGTTTGTCATTTTGGTGGTTTTTACACTAGTTTTTCCCAGCCCAAGTGTCCATCTGTAAAAATACTCTCAAACACTTCAGTGTATGGTTGGATTTCTGTAGTGTGCAACCAAATATAAGAGAAAAGAACAATTAGTACAAAAACTGATTTGCACCCCCAGCAAATGCAAACAGCCTTCAAGAAAGCTGGACAACCTACAGAAGGACTCCAGTACCAGGACTTGGCACCTCTGCAAAGGACAACCATGATAAACATTGCATGGGTACCATTTTAAATAGTACCTGACAAATGCAGTCTGAGAAGCATGCAGAACTATCCATGATACCCTTATACAATATATAACCAGAAAACAATGTAGAAATTACTCATGCCTTAATTTCTTTTGAGCCTGTGATGAGTGACACGTGTTGGAGATGTGTGACAGGTATGTATGTGTACATGCTGCAATTGAGCATTAATGGGTCTGCGTGTGTATCAGTCTGCCGGTATTTGCTGAATATACCAAGACTGAACTGTCTCTGTCCATGATGAGCAAAGAATACTTCTTTTACTGAGGTGTTATGGTCCTGACCTGCTGAGTCGTCATGAAGAATCCTGGAGTGCTCCTCCTGGAGCATTGGGCCCTCTGAGACTCCCAGTCATCCTCCTGCAGGCGGTGCCTGGACCATGTCAGACACATCTGGCATCACAAGGCCTTCTGCAGCTTCCTGATTTACAAGTTTCTGGTGGAGGGCGGAAGGTCTATTCTGTGCGGTTGAGTCTCGCATGTTTTAAAAGAACAGGCTTGATAGCTCCTTCCTCCTCATTCACACTCATCATCCACCACTGTTATTTACAGTCTTCTTCACCCACCTGTTTTACCAGGACTGAGGGCAATCCCAGAGGGTGGTTGCCTGGGTGACACACAGTGGGAGGAGGTAGGAGCTGAGTTATATATAGAGGGTACATATAACTGTGCTCCTATGTAAATAAAGCTACTCTTTCCTGAAGGGTATGCAGTGAAAATACATACTCACTTTACATACATACTTACTTTACATTACATTGTAAAGGATAGATACATACTGCAGTGTCACAAAGGGTGCACACACAAACTCACAGAAGTTTTGAGATAGATACACATACTGTATGGCCACTGTGAATTCTTGTCACCTTGGATTCATCCTGTTTTAAGTAAATAATTTGAACAAAAAGATGATATTACTGTGCAATGACATCCTCTCGTATCCTGGCAATGACAGTTCAATGTATTGACTTTTGGAGGTGCTTAGCACTCTCTTGAATATGTCACTGAAACACTCTTCAGATATAACCAAGTCAAGGAGACAGAACAACTACATGAATGAGTAATATCCTCCTAAGGCCCACCAATTGATTTTTCCCCTGTAGGAGACAGCAGTCTCCAGACATGTTCTGCTACTGTGTTCTACTATGTTGAAACTTACAAGGGACATTCAGTAATACTGTATATACAGTATATATACAATGAGCTTCATAATGTTTGAGACAAAAACATCTTTTTTCTTGATTTAGCTCTGTACACTGCAATCAAACAATTCACGTGCGGTTAAAATGCACTTTCCCAGATTTTATTTAGGGGTATTTTTATACATTTTGAAATCTTTATACACACCCTTCCCTTTCAGGGCACCATAATGTTTGGGACATATTAATGTAAATGAATATAGTCACATTTAATATTTTGCTGCATATTCTTTGCATACAATGCTTGAAGTCTGCAACCCATAGACATTTCCAGATGAGTATCTTCTGGTGATGCACTGCCAAGCCTGAATTGCAGCCATCTTCAGCGCATGCTTGTTTTTGGGGCTAGTTGCCTTAAGTTTTCTCTGAAGCAATTGGATTCAGATCGGGTGACTGACTTAGCCAGTGAAGAATTTTCCAGATTTTGAAAACCTCTATTGTTGCTTTAGCTGTATGTTTTGGATCATTGGCTTGCTGTAGCAAGAAGCCCAATGAGTTTTAAGACATTTGGTTCAACTAGAGCAGATTAGATGCTTCTTTACACTTCAGAATTCATTCTTCTGCTGCTATCAGCATTTACATAATCAGTGAAGACAAGTGAGCCAATACCTGTGGCAGCCATACATTGTGCCAAACCATTACACAACTGTAGAGGTCTTTCATGGGTTCTCTGGCCCATTGTGATCACTGAGCTGAGCAATCCTCTCTCTTTTCTTAATTATGTTCCAAACAGTTGATTTTGGTGAGCCTAAGGTCTGGCCAATGTTTATGACTGATTTTTTCCTATTTCTCAGCCTCATAATGCCTTCCTTGACTTTCATTGCCAAAACTCTGGTCCTCATGTAGACAAATGCCAATAACATGCTGCAAAGGCAACCAAGAATCAAGACTACATTGTGAAAGCTCTCTCATGCCTGCACTAAGGAAGGAATTGAACACACCTGACTAATCAGAGACACCTGTGAAGCCATTTATCCCAAACATTATGTTGCCCTGAAATGGGGGACTGTATAAAAAAGTTCTGTAATTTCCACATGGTAAAACCAAAAATGTATATAAAAATACCCTTTAATAAAAGCAGAGAATCTGTACTCTAACCACATGTCAATCGTCTGATTACAAATCTGAAATTGTGGAGTAGAGAGTACAAATCAAGAATTTCTCCTGGGTCTGGGGAAGATAATAGGCATTGATTGCAGAGTATATCAGACTCTGTACATGGTGAAACCTCTGTAGCCATTCCATCTCTCCGAGTATGTTATCAAGTTTTTATGAAGTAATTTGGTTTATTTACGACTCATGGAATGATTACGCAATCCTTAGTCTGGAGGAGGCTGGGATTTGAAGAGACCTCTATGCCCTGAAGAGCTATTGACCCACTGGCCATACTTCCTGATTCTGTTTCCATATAACATGAGCACAGTCAATCAATCAATCAACATGACTCTGCTCCTGGCACTGCCTGGGGCAGTACTTCCATATGACAGATCACCATCAACACTTGGATGGTGAGATCATGTATGTTATCAGGGATATAAATATTAATGCTCTCGCAACTGTGGACTGGAACTGAAAGTGAAAATGCTCCATTTTTTTCATGCCAGAATTTCATTTTTAGGTGTGGAGCTTTTCGTATTCAGTTGGGTTGGGTAAAAAAGCATCATATATAATGTATTTGTGTTGATATATGTGCACATTTATTCACATGTATATGCAGATCTGTTATTGTACATGTAGATTTATATTGTGTTAAGACACTGTATTTCTTTATTGAGGAAAGCAAAGTCTGTATTAAATTTAATTATTACAACTTCTGTATTGTGCTGTGGTATTTAACCCTCACCCTGCCATTGCCTTAAAGGTTCATTCAGAGTATTTCTGCCTTGCTGTTCTCTTTATCTCACAGACTATCCCATAACAGGCAGTGTCAAATACACTGTCAGACTGCAAGCCAGAAAAAACAGGATCTCATTTGTGTTTGATATGTGTTCAATGTTTGGATAGAGTGCTGCAGATCTGTCTCCCACTGTGAGAACTAACTGCCGCAGTGGGGCACTGCAGTGAAGTTTGGTGTGTGTGGGCTATCTCTGCACTGAGTGAGATGCAGTACAGAAACCTCTCTCTCTCTCTCTCTCTCTCTCTCTCTCTCTCTATCTCTCTCTCTCTCTCTCTCTCTCTCTCTCTCTCTCTCTCTCTCTCTCTCTCTCTCTCTCTCTCTCTCTCTAGTTTATATGCTGTACAGTACTACAGACCTGCTCTCACACATGCACATACTGTACAAATATAGAAATATAGAATGACTCACGAGTATGCACACATGCACACACATGTGCATAGGTGCACATTTACATACTGTGGGTGGCATAACTTGGCTCATAGTGAGTGGGAGCTGCACCCACAATGCACTGCTGTTTCTGTCTCTTAATGACATGCTAATGGGAGTGCAGTTAGCTCATGACTGTAGCAGATATGAAGCGGCATGCATCTGAGGGAGACACTATTAATGAGCCATTACAATTAATAAAACTTAGGTGGAACTGACTCCGCCATGTGTGTTGGCAAGAGTGCATTGCTGTCAGAAAGCATGGTTGGTTATGGTACACATGTTCTTGGCTTTCCAAATGTGTAGGCTTGTCAGAGTGTGCGTGGTACCCCAGTGAAGGACCTGAGTCTCCAAGAAGCTGCCAGCTCTCTCTGTCAGATTCCTAAATTTAGAAACTTGTCCCAGATTCAGTTCTTTTCCCCTCTGTTTATCGCTATGTTACACTTAGCTTCCCCTATTTTTAAGTTTTTTGCAAGTGCCATTGCTCAATACTGACACTGCTTTGTTTTAAGATGGCAGTGAAAAAAGAGGCTTTGGTATCTGTAAGCCAATGTGATCTTTGCTCGTTCTCTTCCACCTGCCTCTCTTTCTTCACTTCATTGTACCTTGATGTAAGCATTGCTTTTCTAATTATATACTGTAAGAAAGTTCTTGCGTGGGTGTGGCGGTAACTGTTCATTCTAAATTTTGATTGTACTCTTTGCCTAAAAAAAGCTACATTCATTTAATAAAATTAGAAAGGCAATCAAAGTAATAACAGGGATGCAGTTGATCATGGATAAAACAGATTAGCTCCCATGCATGTACACACATGTGCACACGCACACACTCAACCACGCACAATTTCACTCACTAAACCAGCCTTTCTTCTCCCCCCCCCTCTCTCTCTCTCTCTCTCTGTGTCTCTCTTACTCTATCCCTCTCTCTCCTCCCTTTTCCCCCTGTCTCCCTGTCTTCCCCTCCCCCATCTCTCTCATCTCTCTTATCCACACATCCCTTCTGGTGCAAAGGGAGCGCATCTGCAGTGCCAGTGGAAAGAGGAAAGTCACCTTGAAGGACAGAGAAACAAAGAGACAGAGGGAGCAACTGAGGAGAGAGAGGGGGAAGATAAGGAAAAGAGGGAGAGAAAGGAATTCTGGGAAAGGAGAGTAGGAGGGGGCATGTGTACAGTGAAACATCTCACTAAAACATTTTAGGGACATGTGAGTCACAGCATAGCTCAAGGGTCTGAAGTTGGAATCTCACCTAGTCCATGTGGATGGTGCACACTTCTGCCTGATTAGGTGCAGCCCTCACCTTGACAGTCTGATTGTATTCAGAATAAGCAGACTGAAATGCCAAAGTAATTGTAATAAATGTAAATGTCAAATAATTGTTTGATCTCAGAATAGTATGGCAACTTGTCTAAATTATATATGTCCTTAAGTCAACTGGTGTAGCACATTTGCCAAGTGGAATATCGTTCAGCAACATTGCAATTCTTTGTAATAAAAACAGAAAGATGCTTAAGAGTGGCGTATACGTATCACACCTCTACCTACTCATCCCATTCTCACCACCGACCACTCACTGCCACCCAATCTATTTGAAAGGGGCTCCTTGACACTTCTAGACAGAGAGACAGATCACCGCCCTGGACTTTTTTCAAGCATGCTTCAAAGATTTCTTTATCCAGAATGAAATTACTATATTCAAATTTTACACATTCTGTAATTCTTATTTATACACCTGGGTTTATACACAGTGAAATGTACTAAGCAGGTAAAACTGTAAGCCGCCATCCAAAACCCAACCTTACCATAGGGCTTCAAACGCTATGCAACACTGCGACCCAGTGGATGGCGGTAATATTAGAGATAGATTTTTTTTTCTCTAGCAGATGTGAAAAAGGAATGTGAGGGGCTCTGTTTGCCCCAGCCTTTTGACAGTTAGGATGGCAAAATGGGAGGGCAAGGCATCTGTCTCTGAGGTTTGCAATGGCATTAATAACCTTAACTACACTTATGACTATCCGAGATGACATAAAGGGTCAAACGACTGCTTTATTATTCATGAAACTGATGAAGAATTGAATTTTAAAAGTTGGTTTGCATTAATTTGTGTATTAAATTAGATGGATTTCCAGCGAAAAATTCAGATTGGAGGCAATACCATGTCTTCAAGGTGACCTATTCTGGTTAGGCAAGTGAAGCAATGCAAAAACAATCAGTTAATTAATTCATTCATTCATTCTGATAGGTTAGTTGTTTAGAAAAAATATTTCGCCTATTTCGCTAGGGTTACATGTTTAGACTACAAGTCACTACTATCTGTTTGCAGTAATGAATGTTTAAACATGCCAATAAAGAGTTACGTCAGGAGTTTGATACGTTGTAGGTTCTATGGGCTACCAAATTAACATTTCGTGAAGGTAATTGTAATAATATTGTTAGATGGTGAATATTTCTGATAAGAAACGCAATACATGCCACAATTAAGTGGTTGATGCGAATTTTCCTTCAAATGAAGCCCTCGGTCTCGGCGCCGAAATAGCTCAGTTGGGAGAGCGTTAGACTGAAGATCTAAAGGTCCCTGGTTCGATCCCGGGTTTCGGCAGGTCTTTTGTTTTAAGTTGTGGCATTCGTAGTTGTGCAACTGACTCGCACTAACAGTGACATTACCGATGATACGTAACAGCGAACAGTAAAAAATATATATATATATCGTTTTTAAACTTAATTTATGTACACACGCGCATAATCTATTTACTAGCTAATTAACCTTTAACACGTAATTCGCCTTCTTTTGTATGTTAAAAAGACAATAGAAATAGAAATCATGGTTTAAATGGCCACAAGGGGGAGCTATTCGACAAGGCAGCAAAAATCGCCTGCAATCTCTGGCAGTCATGCCTTCTTTATTACACTAAGTGGGTACAGAGTCGGCACAGCTGTCAGAGAGGGGACGTGATTTTCTGAGAATGCTAATTAGAAGGGAAGTGTTTTCATCACTTTCTTTCTACTACTGACACCATCTGGCCCAATATGAGACAAACTTTGGTGCATTAATATGAATATGAAATATTTGTGATGATCTGTGATTTTGGACAAGTACTGAAAAGGTTTTGCCTTCTTGTTTTACCATGAATGTATGTCGTTGTATAATATCATGTTTCCTTAATGAGCCACATAAGGTGAGGTCACCTGAAGGAAAATGGATGCAGGTGTAATGCAATGTGAAAGGCATCTAGATTCACTTAGATGACTCGAAATAGGTTCGTTCATAATTTGGTGATTCATTCTGCAGGCATTTGCCTCACATTTTAGCTTGTGACCAGCCTTTAACTGTCCCACCCTTTCGAGTGCTTCCTCTGCCTGCTCGCTGCTGTTGCATAATGCTCTGATAAAGGACTTGGTGTCCGAAATGCATCATCATCGCCCGGCTCAATAAACTGTTCAGAACCCAAGGGGGCTGCAGAAGAAAAACCTTCCAGGAACATTTCAATACATTCCTTTCCTCCACATGTCCCCCTCCTCCCCCACACACAGAACGATGCTGTTATATAACTGCTAAAATCTTCCCTTCCCCCCAAACATCTCTCTGCTTCTTACCCCTACACTACTCCCCACCCTTTTACCACACCTCTCTTTTAATGTCTCCCCTTTCTAATCCTTCATCTTCCTACCCTCAATCCTGTATTTTCTATCACTAATGCATCCTTCTCAGTCCTGTCTGTACTTTTTGACCTCTGTATTCTATATGGTATAGTAGCCTACTCTTAAAGGGAAACATCACAAAAACAGTGCATTATTATATATGAATGGTAGATCAGGTATAATGGTAAAGGGCAAGTGATACTTGAAAAATAAATACAACAGTTAAAACAGTTAAAACTGTGATGTGATCAGCTATGCTTTGTCAGACCAAAAACTGTCTAAGAGGAGCACCTAACAGCTGTTTATTGTAAGCCATAAGAAATTATTTGTGAAGATTAGTAAATAAAGAAAATATAAAGAAAATACATTATACATGTTATCCATGAAATCTCATATGCTATACATGAAACTTCATATGTCCTTTGGACAGATAATGGAAACCAGATATCTTTTAAGACCAGATCTGCATAGCCTGTTTTGATAGATCATGGAACTGACCCAACATGAAAAGAAACTAAGCTAACTGGCAGATGCATACATTTCCCAGCACTGTCAGTTATTAGCAGATGAAACAAAGGGCATCTTGTATGTGCCCTGGAGTAGTGCATAGTCTCTAAATTGAGCAGTGCTTTGCATTGTGCAGATCTGTGGTAAAATAGGTGCTGTGGAGAATGTGGGTATTCACAGCATCTGATAGGAGGAGACGTGTGTAAAGATAAGAACTGTAGCTCACAGGCCACTGTGCAAGTGCTTGACAGTAGAAGTGTGATAGCTTTGCAGCCCACAGGTGACAGGAACTAACCTCAGCTGCTGAACTATTGCAGCACACACATGGATAAAACAGAACTTACTACGGACAGGTGGATCTTTTCAGCCGTACAATTATAAGAAATGCTGAAGCAACAAGTATTCAATCTGTATTATATTTAAGAAGCACACTTCCTGTATATCACACTTTCTTCACCTTTCTGTCCTCTTTCACAATATTTTCCACCCCCGTCCCCTTCAGAACAAAAAAAAATGGAATTGAGATTGTGTCTGTAAGTACTACAGGAGTAACAGACTGATAAGTGTTCTTAATGCATGTACCTGATGATAATTAGTTATGCCTAATTACAGATATGCTTGACAAGTCAAGAGTGGAAGATCTGCTCTTTAACTTTTATTGCTGTCTTGTTTCTTTCCCCCCATGTCTATTTTTAAACGTCATCATAGGCATGTGTTTTTAATGCATCCTGATTTCTCAGAACATTTTATATGTACAGCACTGGCAAGATTCATCATAACACCCCAGGCCTCTGCCTCCTGGCTTGGATTCTGTTTACTGGGGCCACTCCTATATGAGTGAGTATATTAATACTCACCTTGCCTATCAAGGAACTGGCAAAGAAAGGAAACATCTCTCTGCTCCCAGTGATCTTTTCACACACACACACACACACACACACACACACATACACACATGCATGGACAGGCATAGGCACGTGAAAGAAGCAGCGATTAGACCATTCTTGATCTCAATAAAAGTCTTATCTACAGCAATCATTATATCATCAACTGTTTTGGTATGACCTTTGTCACTATGAAAGTGAATGAAATGAGGTGGCGTGACATTGCAATACTGGGAGCTGACATAGACTGTGACATGACGTGTGTCCATGTGGCTAATTTTCCCAGACTTTGAGGTACTGCATTGTCATTTATGTGAGATTTATTATGTTTGGTTTCTGTGTCCAGAACTGTGAGACAGAGGACTGAATGCCATCACACCTTTCCCATCTTGTGGAAATACTGTATCTCCATCCCTTGCCTCCCGACTGCCTAAGTTTACTCACTGTCACCACAAATTGCTTATCTCTTCCATTCTTTTAAAAGAAGGCTTTATTTTTGTTCAGAAAGAGAACTTTGAAAACAGGAACCAGATTTCTATTTCTGGAAAATGGCCACCCACTGTATTTGCATAGTGCGCTGGGCAGGCAGGAATGAATCTGTCCTAACAAAAGGCAATGGCAGTGCAGTTTTATTCTATGGCTAGGGTCTGTGTGACTGTCAAATTATGTTGTTGTTTTTTTCCTTTTTCTTTGGTGTTTTTCAAACACTGTGTTGTCCAGTCAAATTGATTATTTAATTAATTATTATTGATGAATATTATTGAAAATGTGGCGCTCACATGTTTTTGGCAACCAGGTTAAATTAAGTATTTGTTTTATCTTTATTGCTGGAAGTCTTGTGTTTGTGTTATGTGCCCAAGTATTTTGCATTTAGTTTCCTTTTTCCCATTCAGGAAATAGATATTGCAATATGACACATCATAATTCACTTGTAGATAAAATACTTTAAGGTTCACAGGCTCATGACTCTGCATAGATGACAACAACAAAAAAACATTGTGAAGGATCAATAATTAATAATATTCCAAAAGTGAGTATTGAAATTCTGCAGTTGTTCAACATCGTTAACCGTAATTATTATTGTTAATAATCATTAGTGACCATGCACAATATTTATTTCACTGGAATAATATAACTATAATAACATTTAGACATTTCATGCAATACATGCAATTCTCCTTGTGACTTCAAAATAATGTTTAAAAAAGACTGGACATTGGAACATTTACCATTGCTTTCCACAAATGTTGAAAGCTTTAATAGTTTTGTCAACACAGTATGTTCATCTAGCACTGTTTAAACAGATACCTTGTAAACCTGGCATTCTAGACTGCAACTGTGATTTGATGTAGCACATGGGTCATTGGAGTTATGAACTACTTTGCTCTAGAAGATAATCGACTTCTAGGCCTCTATAAAAAATGGTCTTATCACAACTAACGTTAGCAATCCCTTACACCCCCAAAGCCTGTAGTACATTCCCATTTGTTGGTGCAAAGAGGTAATATGCATGCATGTATGTATATGAGAACGATTTGGTTTGCATTTTAGGCCTGTGTGTATTCAGAGGCTGTGTTTTATCTAAACAATCAGGATCAGGATTTTCCTGGATTTGGTCTATAGAGCAAATTAACAGTTTAATTCTGATGTATGACTGAATAATTATCACAAATCATCAATGTATTAAGACAATATTCAACAAACCAAGTTTCAAAACAAGTGATAAATTATATTTTATTAGAAGCCACATTAAAACTGCAGCCCCATAAACAACTCCAGGCATATAATCGATTTATAAAATAAAGTAATGCTTGACAAAGTCCAAACTGCCAGCTAATTCTTTAAAAAGCTTGATGCCAACAGGCTTTTGTGCTACTCGTTTTAGTTCTGGCACAAACAGCTGTGGGCATGCCTGCTCTGGAGGTATTGCTACATTTACTGTCTTCAGAAACACTTACATGTCTGTCAGTAAATCAGAGAATTAAGGAATGTAAATAAAATGTCACATTTCTACACATAAATATAAAATCCACCATATAACTTCAGATTTTTAATGTGCCAGATTCCAGACTGAAACCTCTCACCCATCGTGTTTATTTCATAGCTTAATGTACTGTTGTTATTTGGATTTCCAGACATATAACAACATGTAAACAATCCATTTGGTGTTACCTATCAGACAACAAAAACAGAAGTCTCAGCTAAAATGACAAAGAACGTGATGGTTAAAAACCTGTGACAGTTTCCAGACATAGATATCACAGACATCCACAGCATTAGACAGCCATCATCATGCAAACATTACAGATGACATATTTCATGGCATCCATACACTTCAGACATAAAGCATAAACACAAAACAAAAACAATGTCTGGTAGAAATATTGTGTCGGTACAGAAAAAAAGAAAATACAATGTTCATTAAAAAAAAATAAAAATCTATTTGGAGAGGAACTTGCTTGTTCAAATTAAGTAGGACTCAAAGTATGAAAATGTAAGTAGTACTGCTTTAAAATGGTGTTTGAAGTATTATCAGGGAGTGTCCACAGGGAGGGAATTGTTAATGGAGAATAGCCATTAGCTTTACCATGAAGCCTCAAGCTGTTTTCAGCAGTTCTTGGAAAAATGAAATCATTCCCATGGATTTGAATAAACCAGACTTCATGAACTGATCTGACAAGCAGGCCAGCGTGTGAATTGTTTCTGGACCAGTCAACTCACGAGGTTGTGAAGAATATACACAGAGGAGGAATCATACATAATAAAACTGTATACACACAAGCACATGTTGACATGTTAATCTTTTGTCTCTAATACTTTTCTACAAAAAGGATTGTAGGCAGCTATTCTTCTCCTTATTGATGCCATTACCATTCTAGTGAGAATCTATATTCTGCACAAATCTGCAACATAATAAACCACCAACGCGCCCTCCACCCCCTGTCGAAAAAAGGGAACAGAATGTGAATTATTCATAATTGCTTCCAGTGAAAAGGGTTCTATTGTAATACTATAATGTAATGAGTCTTTTCAAAGCATAACTACCCCACACACTCTCTCGCACGTGCAGTTCCATAAACTGGAGGGCTTCTGCGTTGTATCATTTATTTACTTATCATTGTGTTGTGTTGTTTATATCAATGGTAACTGTTTTATCCATGTTATTTGCAGTTCGCATCATGAGCATTCTGCTTTCATCTCCTTTCCTTTCAGTATTTACCATTGCATGGAGCTTTAAAGAAATGTCTCACAAAGTGTTCACATTTTAACAGTGTGATATATTTTGATACCCTTAATACATTTCAGAAGGCTGATTCATATCCTGAGCAGAATGTTTTTGATTGGCAACGCACTTCCTTGAAATGAGGATATGCAAACCTGACCTCTCACAGATAGGTTAATTCATATTGAACATGTCTCATGTTCCAGACTGATTGTAACAGGAAGCTTACAGGGGGATATCACCGCGGCAATGACTTTCCGTATTTGTGTTGTGCCTCATTTATCTGAGTCCTCTGGCTCAGCAGCGCTGTGTGTCAGCTGAGCAATCTGTCACAGCCGTGCTGTTTCAGCTGTGCAACTGCATGTCTCAGCCATGCTATTTATCTCAACTGCACTACCCATTTCAGCTTTGCAATCTGTTTCAGCTGTGCTATCCAATCCCAGCTGTGCTACCTGTGATGTGTTTAGATCAGCCTGTGATGCTGTCTCTTTCTGTCCATCCACCGTGCAGTCACCATTGGTGCCACTCAGGAAGACATCGCTGTGACTCAGGCCAGCTTCCTCCAGGGCGGATTTGGCCTCTTGCAGACCTCAGCATGACTCTCACCCACACAGCCCCTGTAATCCCTGCCCGTGACCGCTGTCAGGGCCCCAGCCAGAGCCTGTCGACAGATAATGACACGTGTGTCCACACCATATCAGCACCTTTCATTTAAAAGAAACTGCGACTCGCTGATTATTCACTTTCAGTGGGGCTGGGCTGTGTGACAGGGATCATCTCTGCAAATGTCAATAATTTTAAGGTGACATCACCACCTTAAAGGGGGAGTAAGCACTGGAATCTTCATTACTCCCCCAAGCCAAATATTGTTTATTTATTTTTTTTAATGGCTGGAAGAAAGCTAGGGTGTGTGCAGGTGCTGAACACTGAGTGCAAATACTTGCAGGGTGTGGCAGCATTTTCTATGTGAGGGCACATACTGTTCACTTATACATTCCCAGCTGAATAAAATGATTACACAATGGATCAGAGAGTGATTTGTGAAGGAGAAAGGTCAGTCCAGTCAATGCCAGCAAGAACACAGTTCAGCCTTTCTCTGCTGTGAGTTCATACTGTGACCCAGCTATGTACGGAATGCCAAGGCCAGAGTTTATAGAGAGGAATAAATTGAGTATGCTGCTCATCACGCGTATGCATGTCAGAGAGAGAAAGAGAGACAGAGAGAGAGAGATGGAGAGAGAGAGAGAGAGAGAGCTAGATGACGATTTAGGCAATAATGTATGGAACAAAAAGGATTATGTAGACAGATTAGCTAATGGTGACACAGGCAGACCGGGTCCTGATGAAACACAAAGCTATCACATTATGGGTCACAACCCAGACTCATACGCTACCTCTGTGGGCCACCATAGTTCACAGCCAATCTGCGTCATTCCTCCCACACAGACAATGGCACCACCATCATCATAAGCCCACAGTATACACACACTCGTTTGCACTTACACAAGCGTTATATGAACAGATAACTTACCAACGTACCAACTCCGTATAATCTTCTCTCACCATGAGCTATATTCTCTGTAGTGGCACTCAGCTTAATACACACACTCTCTCTCCCTCACACACACAATCAATGTCTCCTGATTAGGACAAGGTGTTTCGGTTTGAAAATGGTAAACCCTGGCATACTTTACAATAAACTAATCACAAAATTTATCTTCTGAAGATCAGAGAACAGTCTGACGCACTACAATCACAGCCACTAACTCATCTTAACAGGCAATTTCATTGTTTCTCAAAAATATCTACAGTGTCTGTACTTTCATGACTATCGTGTAAAATGTGGTCTGTGTTGTTTTAACCTTTGTATACCTGCCTGCAAAGCAAATTTCCCTCCGGGGACAATAAAACTATTGATTGATTGATTGATTGATTGATCTTTGTCAACCATCCTTGGTTTTTTTGCAGTGGAATGGAATAAATAATAATAATAATAATAATAATAATAATAGTTAGTATTATTATTTGGCCATCCCTCACAATTTTTTTTTGTGCTTCCTCACAAAAAGCTTTGTTTGGTCCTGGAACTTAAATACATTAAAGACATTAGCGTTCAGTGAAGATATGGCTGTCATATTAACAAAAGACAGCAGAAATGGGTGATTAGGTCCAGGGTATTTTCTCTAAAGAAAAACCAGAGAAGCTTGGAGCTTGCAATACGTCAGACAACTTGATGAGTACATATGTATCTCCACAATGGCCTGTGAATGAGAAAGAAGAACATCTATTTTAGAGAATTAAATCTCAGAGGTATAACACTGAGTAAAGCAAGATATCTCCATAGAAACAAGTACTTCTCCAATTGGCTCAACTCTGGAATGCTCATATGATGGCATTTTTATTAATAGTTACATTAATTGGTAAAATATTGTAGCCTGCGTAAGGTTGTATAAGCCTTCTGGGCATATGGTTCAATGGTATAGTGGGAGCTGTATCATAATTATGCTGAAATCATGTTTGCTTACTTTTGCAGTTCCCTGTGTTTTTTCCACAGGGGAAACAGCCCATTCAACAATTCATTTAAGCAGCAGTATTTGTCCCATCAAATCAAAGGTATGGAAATTATGTTTACATTATCCATCTTATTTGAACTTAAACAAGCTTAGCATGACAGAAACACTAACAACACAAAACTCAAATATATAAGATCTGAGTAGAATTTAAATGTAAGAAACCAGCTGCATGAATGACAAATGGAAATCAGGTCATATGCAAACGATCCACGAAGCGGTAGTCAATTAACAACTAGGTAGAGTGGCCAAAATTACTGGGCTAACATTAAAGGTGGATTGTAATACATGTTCGCGTGTAAGGTGTAGGTGAAATCGTCCTTCAATCATTTGAACCATAAACTCGACAAACTACAAACTAGCTGTTTCACATAACCTTTACACTTCAGCTATTTCCTGTGTGTTTCCTCGTCACCCAATCCTAGGTATTCGTTCTGACCTGAAATTGAGCCGATGATATCGCTTCTTGTAAGTGTTACTTATTACCATGTTGAACTGGATGCAGTGACAATAGTGTTCGTTGCATGGCCTACGTATGTCAGCTGGGGCGTGTTGGCGAAAATCAATACAAAATCTGAAAAAGGTAGCTAGGACACCCGTTGTTTAGCGGTGAATGTATTGTTGTGACTGACGGTCTTTTTTCAAAGATTTCTTTTTTCAAGATATCTAGCTTGATCTTTGCAGCCTCTTGCCGCAAATTTTGTAGCCAGCGTACATAGGAACTAGCATGCCCATGGTGTGCAGTACTAGCCTACTCAGCTGCAGAAATGGTTAGCAACACTTAGTGACTTGAACACTTATAGCCTTATAGCCACGTGGTTAACAGCAGACGCTTTAAGGATCGAACATAAACGGCATCTGGCTCCATTCCATTGTCAGGGTAGTGATCTTATTTCACATCTTCTCTAATTATTAGATGGGTCGCTAAAATAAGCTTTACTGTTCTGGTACAGTCGGATCCACCGCTTTGTAACACAGTGCTTATTGGGTCAGATAATTGCTATCATCGTTTCATTTCAAATTATTGCCTACGTTAGCAAGCCACCTATCTTGACACTCAGTTCTGGCTCAATTGAAATTTATTTTGGTTTTATTTCTTTCTTTTTTGCTAGCCAACTGAACCGGACTATAGTCTACTATGCAATGGTGCCACTTGGCTGTCATAATAGGCCTCCCAACGCTAATTTAATCAGTCCATTCTGTGTGCTTCAGTCACAGGGATCTCTTTGACATTGATTCTGGTGGTGCTAGTGTTTCAGCATCAGGTGTAGCGACGGTGTCCTGACAGCTATGACCTTGTGAGCACAGAGGAATACTCGTATTGACATACTCACATGTCTCCAGAGAACGTTACTGTGTAGCAAAGGCGCATCTGGGCCCTGGTTTGTGCTTTGTAATAGGAGGACTTGGTTGCAGCATCTGGGTGTGTATATCCATACTGAAATGTAAGTGCCCTCTCTCTACTCCCCAGCGGTGTAAGGTTCCTGTCATAAAGGTGACACTGGGGCTCACTTTTCAAATGGCGGCCTTGCCCATCTCCTCCACCCATGTGCTTCTGTAAAATTAATAAGCTGCTTAGGGGCGTGTTCCACTGACTGCATCACTTTGTTGAGTTGTGTGGTTCAGTGCTCTGTGGGAAGGATGTGGTGGGTGCAATTGGGTACGTTTTTAAAGGTGGAGAGGATGATAACCATGAGTGTGTGGTTGTGCCTGAACAGACAGTCATACACCCGCCTTGTCAAAATCCCCAGTTCTTTGGGCGTGATATTTCAGCGATAGGCGACATGCAAGTCATCCAGCCTCTTGTCTGTTTTGGCCTAAGTATTATCAGTATTTGTTTCCCATGTGATTTTAAGTTAAGAACACTTTAGTGGGGATACCTAAACAGAGATAACCTATTTAAAATATAGAACTGAGGTAACTAGACTATAACTCTTCATGGTCAGTCATAAAATAACCATAGTCACCATAATTAGAATTTTGGTTGTTTTTCTACAAAAGTCATCAACTGTACATAGAATTATGTTAGCAGAAATTTGAACTGTTTAGCTTAGATAGAGATATGAACTCATGTCATGATGTTTCATTTCTGTAAAACTGAATCAACTCAAGCTGAAGTGTAATTTATATATATATATATATATATATATATATATATATATATGTGTGTGTGTGTGTGTGTTTGGGTTCAACCTGTACATGTGAGTCGTATGAAGGCTTTTGGATAGCAATCCATGTATTGTGAAGCGTATGGCTTGTATTTCTGACTGTCATAGCCTGTGAGAGATTTTTCTTTTGACATTGGGACCTGTGGGATGCTGACCTTGTGTCATGGCACATATTTGCTCCGCATGTGAAGATGACCTCTAGGCCTATTGATTCCTAGGTTGGTACATACAGTATCCTGTATGAAAGCAGTTCAGCAGCAGACAAAGTTGCTATTTCCCCCCTACTTTCAGAGTTTTGTTCTATCAATGATTCAGTAATATTAGCGTTTGAAAATGTATGCCAAAGGCAGCCTTATCTAAGGTAACTAAATATAGTGGCCTGCTGGGGAATTCAGGATCAGGTGCCTTGTTCAGTAGTGCAGCTGCACAGTTCTCCACCCAGGATGTGGAACCTGCTACTTATGTCTTACTAGTGTGGCTCCTTGGACACGGATTCACACCTCTGCTTCTGGCAGGATTTATATTTATGAATTCAGAACAGACCGTGGTCTGCCTCATATCTCAGTTCATAAAAAGGATTAGTTCAACAAATATCCTTGTTTGTATACTATTAGAAAGCTTGTGTGGATGCTCAATGACCTGAATTCCACTAAGATTTAGAATCCTGCTAGTAAGTGCAAGGTCACAAATACCAAACTTGGACTAATCAGGGAGTAGGATAAATGTTTTTGTTTGTTTGCTTTTGTTGGGGTTTTGTTGAGGGTATGCTGTGAAGTGTGTTCTGACAAATTATTTGTACAATGTGCTCTATAAATACATTTTGATTGATTGATTGTGTCCTCTGGGCAGACTGGCATGTGTTGACAGGCAAAGAAATATCTTACTTTAGTCGCCATCTATCTTACGTAAGGAAGGAAACCCGTGAGCAACTACAAACTTTGGAGTTCTGAGAATGAGGCCTGAGCAGCACGTGATTTCTGTGGCATTTTGCTTCCATCTTTTAAGTGACTCCAAACGCTCCCGTTCTGCATGGAAAACGAATGTGTTGAGTAGGCTTTGCTGAAAGGAGGTCAGTGGAAATACAATGATCCACTCACTGCCATTTGCTGACACTGTCCCCGGGCCCTCCCCTGAACTCAGATACCCAACAGTGACTATTAACCTCTGCCTTTCTGTGCTGTGGGTCACTGGTTCCCAGTTAATCTTTGATCCTTCTGATTTTACTGTACTGATTTTTCCTGCATGCAGTTAGGTTCCAACTCCTATTGTATGTTCCTAAAGGCACCAGGAATTTTGGAACTGAGCAGAAGGGGAGGGCAGTAAAGCAGAGTGGTGGATGGGCGGATCTTGGATTACGGTAAGGGACAGGAAAGGTCAGGACAGGTCAGTGTCACTGAGTTTCCTTGCGGGCACATGAGAGTGGCATGAAACAGAACGAGGAGGTTTTACAGGTTGCTGCATCAAAGGAGGGGATTGAGATAGACCCCATACTGTTTGTACAGCCCCCTGAGTCGGATTATCAGAAGAGCCAGTTCCTGCATGCTCACTCACTGGCACGAAAAAGTGCTTACGCAAGGGGGTCTAATTCCCTCTGGGGCTAGGTGGGATAGTGGGGAAGAGTGAGAGAGAAGCATCCACTCTGCTGCGTGGGTGACTTCAGTGCCTATGTCAAATTTGACAAAAGTCTGGGAAGGCTTGCCACTCTGCTCTGTGTGATGTGGCAAATTGGGCACGGGGGGCTTAGTCAAGGGGACTGAGGACAAGGGCTGTGGATTCTGTATGGGAAAAGCACTACATTCTCTCTCTCTCTCTCTGTCTCTTTCTCTCTCCCTCCCTCCCTCCCTCCCTGTTATGAATGTTTTTGATGAGGGACCTTTGGGTTTATATTTAAACTCTGCACTCACTGTCAGCAGCCAAAGCTATTCTCTGGCGCAGTTGGTAATTAGCCTCTTTCTCCCTTTATGCCATGCTCAGGTTTTTATGTGCTCTATACTGAGGGCTACACTTAAAAACACAGGAGCCCGTTTCAGTGTCACTTTTTTGAAGGTTACACAGGTTATATTTATATCTGAGTTAATTGAGCATTTGAAATATTCTGTAACTTTTTATAACCTATGTTCTAGAGGAATTAATTTGTCTCCGGGGAAGTGGGCTTTTGTAGATTGAAAAAGAGTATTGAAAGTCTGGATGGTGTTCATATAGAGAGGTGTGAAATGTACCATTGCACAATTGTTTCATAGAATGGTTTATTTTAAGTCGTAATTAAATCATTTATCAAAATTAAATACCTATATTTCTTACCATGGGGCTTTCTGTATGTGTTGGGAATTAAGTAGGGATGATCCTCGCTCACACTGATGGCCTCCTAATTATGTCTTATGATTATTATAGTCACTGGATCAATTTCAGAAGCACGCTCCAAGGACCATGGAGATGGAATGATACATGCTGCCGGAAACTTGCGCTAACTTGCAGATGACTCCAGTTCATTCCGAGCTCCCAGCCCGGCAGGATCTGTAGCTAAGCGTTAAAAGTGCAGACACCAGGGTGGAGTCCTCTTCTTGAGGGTAATGAAGTACCCGAGATCACCTTTTTAATCTTTGTTCAGTCCCTGTTTCTGCTGAACTGGAAGTGTAAGGAACAGCGGCCATTACCATTGCCTGTCTGGCTGTTACACAAGGTCGGCAGTGGATCTGATTCAATAGAACTCCATGTTCAGACTTTTTGGACCTAAGGGCTTGCAGTTCATGGGAATGTGGTTGGTGTTTGGCCAGGTCTTGAGACGGCAAGCTCAGCTTGCATGCAACTTTTATTGACTCCTCCTCTAATTACCATTTCCTCTGTTGGCATACTCTCCCATCTGTGGGTCTTGCGCACTCATCCTCTCTGACTGTTCTCAGACATGGCATTGCAACACAACCAACTTTCTTTCTCTTTTCTCTCTTTGATCCCTTCCTCCGCTGTGTTTTGGGACTTTTTTCTGTGGGACAGAAAGGTGTTGCACAACTGTTATATGGACTCAGCCCAACTAATATTTATAGAGTCAGTCAGGCTGAATGTTTAAAGAGAAGATTTATTTGGGTGGATGTGCTAGTTCAATAGCCCTGGTCTGTTCCCCTGCTGTGTCAGGGCTGCTGTAACCGTACCAAAGCTGGAAGTAAATGCGGAACTGAATTTCTGGGAGACTGACAGACGCTGGTGTGGTGTCACAGCAGGTGCAGAGGAGACGTAGGAGTAACGACTCAGGGGTTATGGGTTTCAGTCCCTGTGACAACACTGCTGTTGCGGTATCACTTCAAGACACACTTGCATGCCGTAGAAAAAGAACCATATTGCTTTAGATCAACGTCAATGACACCCAATAGCTCTTTGTTAACTGTGACCTTCGCTCCAGTTTCTGTCCTTGTTGTAGACGCAGGGGTATTCTGTATGGCCATTTTGGTGGGCAGTGTTGGCTGGCACCTGACAGGCCAGTCTTGCAAAAGGTCTAATGTGACTCCATTCGGGTCTGGTTTCCACAGCTGGCCTGGCATAGGGGTGGAAATATGCCATGAAATGATGGGGGTGGGGGAGGGCTTTAGGGAAGGAATGACTTGGATTCGCTGTATGAGGACCCAGTCATTTTTACATCATTGGTCACCAGAGCTGGCTCTCAGACTGAGGACTGCTTTGTCCACGAATGTGGACTGGGGAGAAACCTGAATTGTGTGGCCATTCTGAGGTTGTGGACCTAAATGACCATAGACCAGTTATGACAGCAGCTGGCTCTGTTGGTCACATTAGTCTTCCCTCTATTTCTCCTCTACAATCACACTACTGTTTATATGGCCATTTAAAATGTTCTGCTCTGTGTTCACATTGTTTACAGCAAAGTCCAGCACTTTAAGTGCTTGCCTTCGTCATTTCAGTGTTTGATCAGAGTGTTTTAAGAGTGAATTTCCTCATCACCTTCCATAATGCGTCACATTAAGTTAAACTGTGATGTAGGCCTTGTGTTTGTGGGTAAGGGAGTGTCTGTGAGTCCACGGACCTGGAGACGGCAGGGTGGGCGTGACATTTCCGGGTGACGCTGTGACATGCTCGCACACGTAGCGACACTGCGGTGTCCTGATGCGCTGGCCTAGCCCGTGCATGCGCTGTTTCGCGGGCGGCCAGGTGTGCTGAGCCACCTCCTCCCTGCCTAACCTGCTCCCAGCCCAGCGTCACAAACCCTGAATCACCCTCCTGCGCACGTCCTCACGCAGCGTCACCAGCACACCACGACCCGCCGGCTGCGCTGATGGCTTCCTGCTGATTTCTCACTGTGCTGACATTGCAGAAAAGGCTGCAGCCTGCCTCACAGACTTTGAGATCTATGAAGCATATGAACTTCAGTGACTACTTTCAAAGGAGTATGTATTAAGTAGGGGTTAAATTCTCTAACATGTTTTATAAAGGCATGTACTGCCGGAGCAACAACCTGGTAGATATTCGCAGTTAGTTATTATCAGCTTGCAATTAAAAACAGAATTGTCTTGATTTCATAAAACATCTGTGTGTGCACGCGTGCGCGCATGCGTGCATGTGTGTATGTGCACGTGTGTGTGCCTGTATGTGTCTGTGCACGTGTGTGTGTGTGTCTGTGTGCGCGTGTGTGCATGCTTGTGCCTGTATGTGTGTATGTGGGAGAGAGAGGAGAGAAACTGTCGGTGTGTGGCACTGTAATGTCCTGCCAGTGCGTCTGGCATTGTTTGCGTATCACATTCAGTGTCTCGGTGTCTGTATTTTTCCATTGCTGCCATTGTGTTCCCTGCGTCCTTCAGCTGAAAGTGTAAGGTTAGTCGTGCTCTGTGTCAGGTAAGCGCCCCAGCCCTCCGGTACGCATCCAGTTACTATAGCTGTGGCTCCTCATCGGAAAATTCCAGACTCTGCATCCCAAAGCGGGTGAGCGGGAGGGAGGGAGGAGGAGGAGGATGTGTGGCAAAAAGCCAAAAGAAGGAACAGAGACAGATAAAGGCTGCAGAGGAAGTGACGGTCTCTGCCATGAAACACACGGTGAATAATACTGAATTGTGAGGCTAGCACTCAGGCTCACTGCAGTCTGCAGGCGTGAGCTGCTGGACTGCACAACCGATGTGCTTTTCAGGATTTTGTAAAAAGGGAGGGAGAGCGGGAGGCACGTTGTCTCGCACTGTCTATGAGGAGCAGGAAGACACGAGGGAGGAACGTGCTGCAGAGAGCTGTGCAGAGAAAGAGGGGTTTTGGCTCAGGAAATCGAAGTGGGGGCATTGTGCACGCTGCAGAAACACGTGTGCTTCCTTTCACGTGCACTGAGGAGCACAAAAAAAACGCTGCAGAGCTACATCTATTACCCTGTGGTACCGGCATTGAAAAACTGCAGTGCTACGCAAACACATCCACAGTGAAGTGGATGGGCTACACCACAGCCACTACCCTCATGCTCTATGTTCTGCTCACTAATGTAGAACAATATAATCATATGGGAACATTTTACATGGGGCTCACCAGCTATGCAGGCACATGCAAACGATATGTTTGATGATAAATATGATGAGTGAGTAATGCAGTCTGATATAACCTATATTATCCCTGCTAGCGTCCATTTGTTAAAGCACATTTCAGATTGTACAGTTGTTTGCTTTTATGTGCCCATGATTGAAAAACTGTTTGGATACTGTATGTGTGCATAATTGAGTTTTTGGGGTTGATTGACCACCCATGTATTTAGTAGAGTGTATGTGCTGTGATTGTGAAAGCAAATGTAGTTCCATCTGATCCCAGTAACATGTATCTATGGCAGTATGGTAGGTTACCAGCCCTGGGCTTTCAACGTGCTCAAAGGCATCCGGTGGACCCTCATCATACTATAAGTAAGAAACGGTTATATTATTTTTAAAAAGGTTTTATATTTTGAAATATTTTCTCAAATCTGTATATAGTCATTTGCTTATCAATTCTGGCCAGGGACCCCCTACTGTACATTGAAGGACCCCCAGGGGTCTGCTGACCCCCTGTTGAAAACCCAGGGTGTAAAACATTGAATTTTATTTTAAAACTTTTAATATGAACCTTAAGAGCTCACTCCCAAAGCATCATCTGTAATTTCAGGTTTAATCAAGTCTAATCTGGATGTCGCTGGTCATGTCTGAGCTGGCCTGTTACTCAACTCCAATGGCCCCTCTCAGGCTGCCCGGTGCCCCATGCGACTCATGCATGCACTGCATGTCGAGATTTATGTCGTACAGCATGGATAATCATTTGTGTGGGTAATTATATCTGTATCTACGCTGGCTTGGGGTGTGCAGAGTCAGCAGTTGCGTATTCCTGTCTGCTCATCGGTGGGGTGGATTCTGAGAAGGCAACCTGAAATGGGCTTCAGGGTGTCGGATCCAACGGGAAGCAGTTAATATATGTCCTTTGACATTTCCTGACGTGCCTCCGCCATGGAATGGATGCGTGGCACATGCCAGATTGCAACATTTGTTGCTCAGTAAACGTACATGGTGCCTAGCATCAATGACGTGGAGAAAACTGAGCAATGATGTGGATTTTTTAAGGCTGTTTATGCTACATCTCTACACTGTCCAATTGATGCTCCAAGTTTGTGCTTCTACACTGATGAGTGATTACTGGAAGCAAGAGTCTCAGTCCCATATCTGCAATTTGATTTGGAAACTAACAGGAAACCAGTCATATTAATTACAGAACAAGAAGCCAATAAATATGACAGAAATCTAATGTGATAAGTGCTCAAGCCGGCAGTGCACAATTAGGAGGCTTCCAGGATGCAGTGTAATACAATGCCTCTGAAATGATCCCTAGCAGCGAGAACCATTGCTCTGCAGACAGAGAGTGATACAGTCTGGCTTTCTCAGCTGTCCTGTAGACGGGAGGCAGATTGCCTCTGACAGACTCCCACTCACTGGCTTTCAGGTGGGCACTGCTATTTTATCACACAGTGTCCGCTGATATCGGCACATGCTCACACTTCACCTGTCTGGTGGAGTTGTCCTCTGACCTTCCCTTGATGCCCAGGTGGAGTCAGCCACTCTTAGGCCAGTAGACCTGCCTATGCCTTCCAGTGGAGACCGGAAGCTGTGTGGTCATTGTGATCCACCCTGCATGCTCCCGTTGCATCAACCAAAGACCCTAATGGACGGATGTGAGCTGCTAATGATAAAGCTAGTCACACTGACTGCCACTCCTCCCCCGTGGGCGGCCTGCAGCGTGACCGCGGGGCTTAGGCCCACCCTGTCGTGACATGAGATGTGGGACATGGGTAGCACTTTGCCCTGGCTGTAATGGCAGAGGGCCGGGCCAGTGCCCGGTGTGCGTCATGGCCGCTGGAAGACGGGCAGGGAGGCGGCGTGACGCCATCTGCTCACCGTCGGGCCCATGGCGGGACAAGGGCTGACGCGGCAGGATGCCACTGATCTCACCTGGGTCGCTGATACCGCATGCCAATTAGAACTGCCTTAGCCAGCTCTGCGATCAAAGAGATGGTATGGGCTTGTGGGTAAGAGAGTGGTAAGTCAGCATTCGTGACTTTGCTGGATTGTATATCATTGTCATATAATCAGTTCAGTGCCGTATGAACAGATACATCTCTCTGCTTCTCTCTCCCTCTCTCTCCCAGTCCCTGTTCCTCAGTTTTTCTATGGCTATCTGATTTGCTGGGTACTACAACACCAAGAGACAGAGCTTCTAGAAAGTCAGACATAGGCTATGTATGTTAGCTTGGTGTGGGTGGCACAGTGGTGCAGTGAATTGTCACCTCATAGCCAGAAGCCTCAAATTTCATGTTCCCCCCATGTCCGCTGGCTTCCAGATTTCCACCGGTGTTCCAGTTTTCTCCCACAGTCCAAAGACATGCACTCAGATAATTAGAGACCTTAAATTGCCCCTAGGTATGAATGTTTGAGTGAAATGGTATGAAATGGAATAGGCCCCAGCCCCCTCATGATCCTGACCAGGAATAAGTGGGTTAAGAAAATGATGGGTGGATAGATGGATGGGTGAGCATGCTGTGAACTCCATCTCTCACCCCATCAGTACTTTTGCCTTGCAGTTACATTGGGTGACTGGCCCACGGGGAGGGGCCAGAGCGAGGTGGAGAGAGAGGTACGCTGCCAGCTCGGCTCCCTGTGAATTTGTGGCATGACATACTGACTGGAAACAAATATCCCTGCCTGATCCAAAACCCTGCCAAGATAGATGAGAGATGTTAGTCCTGCCAACGGTTTTATAAAGTGCTCTTTGCAGGCATCTGATACACTCATCAGCGCACTGCTCAATAGTACTTTAAAAACTCACTGCTCAAAACAGCACTCTGTAACACACTGCTCAATACAGAAACCCTGTAACATGCTGCTCAATACAGAACTCTATAGCATGCTGATCAATACAGCACACTACCAAACTGCTCAATACAGCACTGTCTAACCCACCGCTCAATACTGCGCTCTAACCTAACCATAACCCTACCATAACCCCAACCTTAACCCCTGCTTAACACAACAACACTCTATAACACACTGCTGAGTACAGCACTCTCTAACACACTGCTCAGCACGGCATGCTGTAATTAAAGCCTGCTCATTGCTTAAAACTCCGCATGTAAGGAAAAAAAAAGGTTTCTATGTTTTTTTTTTCTACCTCAGACAAAATAGAGAGGCACCTAGCTTGTATCAGCATTTCATATCAGTTTAAATTTCATCATCTACGCCAGTTCAGATTGAATGTGCATTATGGAACATAAATACTCCAAATTCTGACCTTTCACAAATGGAATCATAAATAGCTGTGGCTTCTGCTTTTCCTCATGGCTGTATTCACCTCCATATGAGGAGACCACGTGGAAGAAATATTCAGGGTCCAAAGATAAAGTAGCGTCATTCTGATACAGCTCCTGAAGGAAGAGCTCTGAAACTGATACATAGTCTTTACTTTCAGTTTCTTAAATGCACTTCCATGACCTTGAAAAATTGAAATCATTTTTAGACATGGGTAAAAAATATAAATCGCTCAACTGCAAGTTTGTTAGCTGTAGCTAATAACATGACTAGCATCCTATCAAATGCGTAAAATGTCAATATTCTGGTGATAAACATAAGAGTATACTGTGATACCTACCCTTGGTGTGAGTTTGAGCGATACAAGAGAGTGAGTATATCCATATAGTATAACCTCAGCTGAACAATGTGCAGCTGTCCAATTTTGTGGTGTGGCCTGAGGCCTACTCTTGCTGTTACCTCATCTCTAGTCAATCACAGTGTCTTGTGTTGAATCTTTCCATCTTGCCTGTATTCAAGGTTTCTGACATTACATTCAGCATGTCTAGTTTTGTTTACACTAGTACACACATGCACCATGTATATGCAAAGCATTTCACCCACACTCATCTGTACACATGCAGAAACATATACATTCCTGCTCACATTCTCTGGCTGGAGGCACAGGTAATCTCATCACACAGTACTGTCCCAAAGGCAGAATCCCAGGATGAGAAGGGCAACTGAAACCCATCTCTCATTATCACCAAATACCTCCGTGGGACAGGCGGCAAGTGGGAACAAGGATGGCCTAGCCAGCCTCTGTGATGTGTTTGCCCTGCTTTGAAGCTTTGAGTCCCTGAGTTGCAATTACTCTAACTTTGTTCAGATAACTGTACCAGGCATGCCAGAGGTTGTAAAATATGGTACTTTAGATCTCAGGCAGCATGAAAATAATACAAAAGCACAAGGCAAATTTTCCGATTTCAGAAACTGCTTCTGAAAATAAGGGAGACTTTGGCTGCACTTCCTGCTTGGTGTCAGAAGTTCCATTTTTGTGGTGGTCTCTTAAAGATTGACATTTGGAATATTCCTTCATGCTAGACATATGTCATTGTAACACTCCTCATCAATGTGTGAGAGTTTGCAGTTGATGTCTCCATGTTGTTTGATAAACTGTTTTGCCTGTGCACGTAGTTGTGTGAGTTCTGTGGAATTCTGTCTAGGTCCACAGGGTAGCTGTGCAGCTGCAGTTGTGTAAATGAAGGACATGCTGCGAGAGGGTCCTGTTTGTGCATGATCCCTTTTCCCAAACTACCTCGCTGTCACGAGCCTCAGTGCTAACCTTATATATTTCATTGGTGCTAACACACGAGGAGCATGCACACTCTGTTAATTCCTCAAATCTGCACGTAAACACATACGTTTCCCCTGTGCCTCTCTTCGCAGAAAAAACATTGGGAATGGGGGTAGGGTGATAAATTATGCTTTGGCTCTGGTTACATAACATTTTTTTCCCTTTCTCTTTCTTTTGAGCCAAACGAGGGGCTTTGCCAAGACATTTACAGCTGCCCTTTTGTTCTTTTCCTGGAAATTGTGCCTCTGTGTTCTTGGGGGATGGGGCCGGACGAGGCTGCACGCCAGTGACCTGTGCCCTCAGGCACGCCTGCACTCGCAGTGCTCTTCAGAACGGGGGGGATCCGAGAGCAAGACCTGCACATAAACAGGCTGAGGGAGGGTGGGGGGGGGGGGGGGGGGAGAGGGTGTTTCCTCTGCAAAGCACTTGTGGTTGGTCAGTGGCTGTAGTTTGACAGTGTGTGATAATGGCAATGGCCAGGGGTGTGTCGTCTGGAGCCTTTGTGAGAAAGTGTGAACGTTCAACTTTGGACTGAGGTTAAATCGCGGCCACCTCTTTCACAGAATGCGTAAACAAACATTGCTTTGTGTTTTTGTTTGAACATGTAACGTGGGTGCATGTAGAAAGAAGAAAGAATGCCTCTATAAATGTGTGTCTGCAGCTTCTTGCCATTTTGTTTTCTTCTCTAGACCCAAGTGTACCAACTGTATTTTAACTTGGCATATGTAAAAAAACAATTTCTTACGCAGTTTGTATATCACTGTTGTTTCAGTGATTAGAGCCCTTTGTTACTGTGAGCTGTTGTTGAACATGAGAATACTTTAGCCGCTGGGTTCATTCCAATGTCATATCCAGTCATGACAGGTTTAAGGAGGGTTAAGAATGCCATCCCTGGACGCTGGAAACATTCTGATTTGGGTATAATTATTTAAACCTGTCAAGGCCTTCGTATGCATCTATATGTGAGGGGGAAAAGCTTCTGTTGGCTTGTCTTTAGACTGGAGTGCAGCTCAGCAGACTGCAGTCTATTCCTGAAATAGGAGGTACTGAGAGGTGGCTGGCCGGTTCTTCCCGGGCTGCCGTGTGAGTCATGTTTCCTGAACCGACCATGCTGAGCTTGGGGGTTTTTGTCGGAGTTTTGCAAGAGTTTCGTTTTCTGGACTGTTGCAGTTCCACCGCAGGGCAGACTTACACAGGGTTCCCTGCAGACCTGATGTTGGACACATTTCAGACTGAGATTATGGAACATTTTGAGCAGTCTATCCCATAAGGCACCTCAGCCCCTATGGCTCTACAGCGGCTTGGCTGGCAGAACTATTGTTTACTGTACTTCTCTGGGTATCCGGGAGCTGATAGTCCTGTGTATTTATGAGAGTGTGTTTTTTGTGTTAAGGTGGAGCTGAGCTTGTTACTTTGAAGGCTCCATTTGCCAGCCAAGTCTTTGAGTATGTTTCCAATTATTCACTAGTTACGGATGACAAGAATATGGATGATCACGGATAACAATAACAATTTCATTTATGAACATTATTACTTTTGCCTGTTTGCATACATTTCACAGGAAGCTCTGTCCTCTTCACACATTAACCTGGGTCAGCCGGGATGGCTGAGTCATGCTTTCAGGCCTGCCAGCATTGACTCAAAGACATGCATGAGCAGAGGGCTTGTCAGGGCATACATAATTCAGCCATGTGGAGTTTTGCCATGCTGTGGTAATGACACATGTAGACCGCAAAACCAGGACACAAATGCAATTTGGCATTTTGTAAATCACTTCATTTGATGTGTCAGTCTTTTAACCTGTACAGTTACTGCTGAATCTTCAGTCTAGAAAGCATTATTTTTTTCTGGTGGGGGTTGGGGGGGCGGGGGTGCGTATTTCGGGACGGAGTGTAGCACAGTGGGTAAGGAACTAGACTTGTAACCGAAAGGTTGCAGGTTCGATTCCCGGGTAAGGACACTGCCGTTGTACCCTTGAGCAAGGTACTTAACCTGCATTGCTTCAGCATATATCCAGCTGTATAAATGGATACAATGTAAAAATGCTTTGTAAAAGTTGTGTAAGTCGCTCTGGATAAGAGCGTCTGCTAAATGCCTATAATGTAATGTAATGTAATGTAATTTCTGCTTAATGAGATTCTTCAAACAACACTGGTCTTGTCTTGTCTCTCCTCTGCTCTCTTAAACAAGCTTGAATCTCAGTTTCCATAAATGGGCTATTTCATTTTTAATGTAGTGACTATTGTTAATTCATTATGTATTTTATTAAGTGCCTTCATCACTTCAGGACCTCATTACTTCTGGTATTGTTTCCTTCTGGAATCCCAACGAAACCGCCCAGATTACTTTATTTACAAAACGCCTACAAGGCTTTTACACACACCAAGAAATGGCAACACATTACCTCGCCCTTTTGAAGGTTACATTAGTTTCCATCTTAGTCTCACATCAACCATAAGTCTTTGTTTCCTACTTATAAGGCACTGAATGGCCTTTCACCTCTGTATCTTAAGCAAAATTTTCCAAACTTATATCCCTTCCTAGAGAGTACTGTGTGTCTGTTGTAGCTGCCAAAAACAAAACTAGTTTGAATTTTGTTCTTTCCCCATATTTTTGTAATGTGTGAGTATATGAGTAATTATCTTAGCTATGCACTTTTTAGATTGCAAATCAAAAAATTGTGCAGTACAGATTCAAATCTAGAAGAAATATGTTTGTCCCAAGCTCACTGTATATTGTATGCTTTAAAATGGGAAACTGTAATCTTTTTTGCTAGTCCTGAACTTTGACTGAAACTAGTGCTGTGGGTAAGATGAACTAAATACTGACCTTTGTGGCCCGGCACACCAGCTGTGTGTTTGGCATCACAAGGACACTGACATTGAAAAGGCCCTTGTAACTATGGTGATACATTACGTTGGTGTGTCTTTGATGTTATAGTGTTGTTCTGCATCTACCAGTCCTGTGACTTTTTTAGAGGTCAATTCAATCATGAACTCCAGCAAGTACCGGAACATTCTGGCCAAAAACCTGGTAACCTTCAATCAGAGAGACAAAGGTTGCTCTACAAAAAATTACCAACAACGTGCTGGAGAGAAAGAGGGTGTTGTCTGTGGTGTGCATTAGAAAGAGAGAGGTGTTTGTGTAGAAATTACTCCCTTGCCTGTTTATGGTGTGGCAGTCTATGGTTTGGGTATTGTGGTGATCTGACAGTAGTGTTTCCCTTGCTCTGCCTAAAGGATAGTGGAGGCCATTTGGGTGTCTTGTGGTTGCTGGTTCCGGCGGATGCATCCACCTTTATGCTTAGTGACGGAGTCAGTGGTGTGCAGTGAAGCTCCTGTAATCAGCTGTGTGATGCGCAAACCCCCTTTCCCCCCACCACTGAGGTTTCAGTTTATCACTGCCCCTCTATGAGCCTGTTTCTTCTCTCATCTTTTTCCTTATTCATCCCAGATACGTCTTTTATCCTACCACTGCATCAACTTTGTCTGTGTGTGTGTGTGTGTGTGTGTGCGTGCACACATTTATCTGCATCTACTTGAATTTTGTGTTTTGTCATGCCGGAAGTTGTTTGGTTTTTGTTTTGCCTGAGCTCCTGAGCTCATAATAACCTGATGGGGTGTTCTGGATTGTTGGATGAAGTCACCATGGTCCTTGGTCATAAGGACATGGAAATGCAGACCTGCTAACCCTGTTAACCAAGGGATGAAACATTTGAACCCCTGCAGTGAATAGCATGTCCCTTGCCAGCACTGTCCTTTCTGTCTCTTCTCCTAGCCTCTCCTCTTTGGCCTTCTGCCTCCAAGGTAACTGATACTCACTTGTGACCTGTGACTTTGCTAAGATGTGGAGCAGGAGGCAGCATGGGCCAGTATGTGGGGCAAAGAGGTGGGGCATTCGAGATGGAACAGTTTAAGGGCTCATGCAGGTCCTGGGCCCCCATCTTTTTCCCATTAGCAGCTGCACTGTGATATTGATGCTGAGAGACCCCTGGGCTGGGTGAAAACTGTGGGGTCTGGCAGAGTAGAGTAGAATGGTAAAATGTGTCATGGCGTGTCAGGGCTGCTAGGACTCACGTTGGGGAAGTTTAGGGGTTCAGGCTGAAGTGTTGAATTTTAGGAAGCAAATGATGAACAATATACCAGGTTCTCCTCCTGTCCCTGTAGTCTTAATTCATGCTGAATGGGTCAACTGTCCTCGGAAACTCTCAGCTCCAGGAACTGTCGCCATGGATATGAACACACTGACGCATGGGATCTGTAACAACATCATAGCAGGAATTTCTCTCCTTGCCACTTCAATCATTTCTGAATCTCCGCTCTGAAAATCCTTAATGCCAAATGAGAGAGTTAGGAGGGTGGGATTGAGCATGGAGGGCAGTGAGAAGGAGGCAGGGAGGGAGAGTGGTGTGATTCTGCAGAAAAAAGATCCCCACAGCCATCTCCCTGCTCTGCAGCCTGCTGCGTGACTGTTGGGTACCTTCTCCACATTCTGTTTACTCTGGTGGTCCTAGCGGGGCTTTGGACACACTGGCACGCTGTGCAAGTATTTCAAACCACATTTGTGGTTGTGCTTCATGTGGGTGTATGTTTGTAAGACTGCCGAAAAGCCTGCACACAGCACTGTGTAGGGAATGTTACGTGTGTGTATTTGTTGGCTGCATGTGGGTCAGTTTGCAGGCATGCGAGGTAAATTTGGTGGGGTAATGCTGCAGTACACATCGTTTTTTTGTGCACAGCATGCTTGTTGTCAGGCAGTGAACACGATGTATGTAAATAGAATATTTATGTACATGTTCTTGCTTGCAATCCTCACAGAGTACAGGAAGTACTGATTTAATACATCTGCTGACAGTCTACACTGGCTTTTGTTAGGTTGTAAGGTATGTAAGCTATGTGAGGATTCTTCTATAAATTTGTGTGCGCGTGTGTGCGCGTGTGTGTGCGTGCATGTGTGTGTATGTGCGTGTGTGTCTGGCTGTCTGTCTGTCTGTGTAAGACTGATGTAATATTCACAATTGTTTGTGCAACTGAGTGACTGTGTGTGGACATTTGTGTCCATTGTGCGGTGTACGTCTTTGTTATTTAAAGCAAACTCAGGAACACACGCAAGGAATGTCTCAGTGTGGCTCAGGAATTCCTGGCATTCATCTCAGGCCTGTTCATAGAGTGAAAGCCTTTTCAAATCGGCACTCTGATAAAAACACTCCCTCTCTACTGTCTTATAATGGTTATCAAAACTAAAGGCTTTGCATCAGATTAAACAACAATGACAATGAGAGACAATGAGAACCGGGTGTGTCTGCGTTCCATATATTGTGTGGCATTGTGCACTTTTTTGTGGATGTTTGTATGTCTGTGTTTGTGTGTGTGTTCCATATATTGTGTGGCATTGTGCACTTTTGTGTGTGTGTGTGTGTGTGTGTGTGTGTGTGTGTGTTATTGCTGTATTTTCTGTGTGTGTGTGTACTCTCCTTGCTGTACCCATGGGACATGGAAGTGTATTATTACAGTGTGTCAATGGAAAGTGACAAGTAGTATTTTTAGCTGGATGTTTCAAGGATACACATTTATTAGGCCCTTAACTGTCTGCTAAATAGTCATGAGATTTTTCCATTACATTACAACAGTCCCAATAAAAGAAATGGGCTGATGTGGCACCCCCTTGTCTTGCACCGCACCTCCAGTTGGCCTGCATGTTTCAGTGCTAGCTGGATTCAGCTTTGTTTTATTTGGAGAGCTTGTATCTTGGGACATGTGTACTCCCTATTTTAGTCCTCGTGTGCAGTTACCTCCGCCTGATGATGCCCCGGCCACCGAATTGTCATGCGTGGAGAAGTTCAGTCTGCCTGTATTGTGTCAACGTCCCATAATGACCTCACTGTTTTGGGCTTTGCACAATTCTAAACCCGTGACATACCAACACATCAACACTGACAACCTTCCAATGTGTTGTGGCTCCTGAAGGGCACTTTTTTGGCAAAAACAATGTAAGGGTCTTAGTGAATATTCCGCCATGCACTGCCGAAGTCTGCGTCCATTTAATGGATTCATCTAGTTGTGGAAAATATCTTTGATAAGCATAGCTTTCTAAAGGTGGGGGTGGGGCACTTAAAAACTGATTTGTCAGGAAACTAGTTATATTAAAATTAAGAATCACAGCTTGGTGTGACGTTCTGTATTTGTATAATATTTCATATCATTTGGCCTCCAGTGCTAAAAATAATCAAAAGTACCTGTCTCAAAATTATTTACTCCAGATGCAGAACAAGGTGTGCATGTACTAGTGCAATGATAGCGTTTAAGTGTTTATTGTTATGCAACAGGCACGGCAGTAGAAATGCTGGTGAAAAGAAAATGTCCTTGACATTGTTTTCAGGAATGGGTTTTTTAGTTTTGTGAGGAATAAACAAAGGAGACTTAAGAAAAGCTAGGAGTCAATATTGTATATGCGAGAGGCAGGAGTACACCCTGGACCGGCTGCCAGTCTATCGCAGGGCACACACACCATTCACACACCATTCACGCACCATTCACTCCCACACTCATACCTATGGGCAGACAGAAACTCCACACAGAAAGGCCCAGGCCAAGATTTGAACCCAAGACCTTCTTTCTGTGAGGCAACAGTGCTAGTGACAGTGCTTTGTCGCTAGCACTGTAGCTTTGTTTGTTTTTGTTGTTTTTTTTTAGCCAAATGTATCCTAGCTCATCTTTGTTCAGTCCCCTCATGTTTTAGCTCATGGTCATATTCTTAACCCAGGGCATAGACACTGAGAACAGGAAAAAATGTGCATTTATGTGTTATTAAGACAGGTATAGCTACATTCTATTGTGGTCTCACCCTTTTCTATACAATTCAGTTTGGGCTAAAATTATAACGTGGAGACTATCTAGGAGCAGAGAATGCCTTCTAAGTGCAATATGTCATGCATACTTTAACGGGGAGTGCCTGCAAGGTTTGACAGCTTGATTCAGTTTTGACTATGAGATCATAACCTCACCACACCTGTGTAACTTTCTGAGCAATGTCAATCTTGGCATTGCTCGAGGGCTCGCCAGCAAATTGGCATGTTAAAAAATTGTAGCAATGTCATGAGTTATTGAGAGTTTAACATAAACAAATACGAAATGTGCTCCTGTTCTCAGTTTCAGGGTTGTATACACAAGGAAATCTTAAAGGAGACAAAATCAAAAATTTTTGTTCTCAACTGAAATTCTCAGTGCCGAATATTCAGACAATATTCAGATAACAAAATGTCTGCCACTCTGGGGCTTATGCCAGGTGAGTCACTGAATGACTCAGTACCTCCTTACTTTAAGTATCTGTTTCCTTCCCAATGTCAAAAAATTGCTCACAGCCCTGACAAGGGGTCACAAGATGATTGTAAAACTAACCGGCTAAGCCTGATTTGAAGGCCTAAAAGAAGGCCTTCAAAGTCACACCATTGATTTCAGGTCGAGTTAGGGTCAAAGAGTATAAGAAATGAACAGGACTGATTCATAACTGGCAAAATACAACTCTATGGTATGTATGTCCTGCAAAAGTTGTTGCAGTTTTATTTTGCCTAACTTTTAAAGCTTAAATAAGTGTATTAACTTGTGCTGTCAAAAATAACTTAAGATGACATGCAAGGGGACAAACAGTTTGGAATACTGTTGGAAACACTGTGATCCAAAATGGTTTGTGCTTTCTGGTACACTTTCTCACACCTGCCTATCAGTCATTCTCCCGGAAAAACGCCATTGATTGAAAAACATATTTAAATCTCTTGTTCTCAGTCAGTGGGTGTTTATTTAAGCTTTTTCTGTCACTTCTGACAGCATTATCTGCTCCTGGTGTAGGGCCTAGCAAATAAACCTGGGAAACTAACCAGCAGGTGAAATTTGCAGAGAAAAATATGTAGTTCTTAGCTTGGGGTGAATTTAGGCAATGCATGTAAATTCATATTCTGTGTTAACTGAATTGAACTCAAGCCTGAGTCTAATCCTTCACCTACCTGTCAACTTGTCAGTTGCTGTACCTCCTACAATAAGATTTTTTGTATTTTTATACGCTGTTTCAAGTCTCTTATTTTATAAAGGCTTCAAAAGGTTTCGAAATGTATTTTTGGGATTTATGTTTTTTGGAAACTCCCTAGATGACATTTGGCCATATAAAAAAAAATTATTCTGGATCATTTCATTTTCTTTGAAATGTTTCATAAATAAAATATCGTGGATTGAAATCTGGCCCGAACTTGTCTGGCTCGCTCTGTGTGAATGTGGTGTAGTCTGTGTGTGTACGTGTGTACGGTTTCATGCGCATGTGTGTGCATGCGTGGTGGTGGCGTCAGATGGGGGTCATGTTACATGGACAGTCTGTACAGCTCGTCAAGATCACAGCGCGCTGGTGGTGAATGAAGTTGACGTGAGGGGAATATCCCTGTTATACAGGAAGTAATGCTAACACTAATTCTCTATTTCAGCCCCAACTGAAGGGTGTTTCTGTTCCATCCCTCAGGTCAATTTCACTGTGTTTTTCCCTAAAATGTTATTGCTGTCTGTCCTGTTCAGTAGTTTTCCTGATCTACACCCACGCACCGTCCAATAGAATCTGTCAATGTGGCCGTTTTTCCTGAGAAGTTATAGAAATTGGGAGGCATAGAAAACATGTTTCAGACCCAGAATTCATTACGGCATTGGTGCATATTGGTATCGCTATGAATCGGTGCTGTGGAAACCTCCAATCAGGTCACCTCCGGTACTCCCGCCGTCCAGTGATGTGTAAACCCTCTTATTACCCACCTGCGTCAGGAGGCTTTGTCTGAAAGACAAAGACTATCAATCCGCCGTACCTGTGATTGCTTCAATCATGGTGGTGGTTCCTAGGAGGTTTCTTGTGGTGTAAAGATTGTGGGCACAGATTGGCTGCCCTGTCATAACAGGGCCGTGACTGCGAAGGTGGCTGCCATTGTTTGTGTGCGCCCAGTTGTGTAATCGCGTGTCAGACGGTGCCAGTGGTTATAATAGAAGATGTCTCATTGGATTGGATGTACAGTAGGGGCCCACATGACTCAGTGACATGCATAGCTCAACCCATTGTTGCTTGCTGCATCTAGGTTAGGCGAATTAACCTTTTCTTCTCCTTCCAGTGTTTCAGCAGGCAGGATTAGAGCGATTTGTGTGCCATTGTGCGGCTGGGTCCGAGGATCAGAGCTTTGGGAATTCCAGAGACTCCCTCCTCCTGGCCCTTTAACCCCCAGTGGGGACACTGCAATCGGCCTTCTCTGGCTCTTCTGCTGGAGAGTTCCGTGTATAAGAGCACACAGTCCGTTGGTTTGTACATGTGTTGTTGATCCCTCCTGTGAATGGAAACGGCTTTCTTTAAATCTAATCCCCATTGAGCACTAGAACATAGGCGCTTAGGCTGTCCTGAGTTTTCAGGCAGTCTGGCGGGCTTCCTGTTGTCTCATGCAGCGCTCCTTCATGGCCTGTCTCTCCTTGTTTTGTTCGGGGTGTGAAATGCTCGCACCCTCTGCTCCGTGTTATTTCCACCATTTGTTTGTAACGTGTGCATGTGTTTGTGTGTGTGCATATATTTTTTCTTGTGCAGGCCAGTGTGTATGTGCGTGTGTGTATGTCATCTCTTCGAGATACTGTGCTTCTAGTGTAAGTAATAAACTGATTTCATGTGCAGTTTCTGTCCCCATTGAAGTTTTGTTTGTGTTGTTGCATCTATTAGAGTAACTGAGATTGCTGATAGAGTTGGATCAGAGTTGCTGACATGCCCGCAACATTTAAATTTGGGCACATTAGAGCTCTTCCCTAACATTTATCCTACATTCTAAATTGAAACCTACTAATTAGTGTCAGTTCCCCACCAGTGTAAGCAGCTCCTTAAGGCCAAGATAATCACAGAGCGCCCTCTATCTTACATCCTCTCAGTGCTCAAAGAGGTCGTCTTCCTCTCCATCTCTGTCTTTTTCTTTGTCCCTCTGATTGTTTTTAACTGCAAATGGACTGCTGAAATCACATTAGCTGTGTGCCAGGTCATCAGACTGTGGCCCAGTAGGCCAAAGAGACAGCAGTCTCACTGGAGAAAGGAGAACAGCTGAGGACAGCAATGTTCTCTTTTCTTTCTGTTTTTGTACTTCTTTCTTCCTTTTCCCCTCCCCCACCTCTCTCCCTCCCTCTTTGTTTGCTAGCTCCCTTCAATCAGTTGGTTCCCACCCGACAACAGTTCCCGGCCTGTGATTGGCTGAGAGGAAAGCCGGGGGAGGGCCAGGCTGGCTTGTTGTGATATTTTTCTAGTCTCCAGCTCGCTCAGGGCTTCAGTTCCAGAATCGACCAGAGAGAGTCAGACACGTAGTCGCAGTCGCACAAAAATTACAGCGACGATTATAGCTGAAACATTTTTTTTGTGCCCACCGTAACGTGAGACACATAGGGAGATCAATCTGAGAGCTGGGAAAGCTCGACTGGGGCTGTTTTTATTTACAGGGTAAAGGAATAAAAACGGCGAGCCACTTTCTCTTTCCTTTCCTGTCCTCCCCTTTGTCTAGTCGTGCCGTGGCCTGGAGATTTCAGTATCGCTGACAGAGCGAGGCACTTCCTCTTAGTCTCTCAGCCGCCTCCCTGCGCCTCCGTACCGGATCCCAGCGTGGCCTCGGTCCCTGCACCTGGAGTCTAATGCTTGTGGAGGATGAGTCCCGCACTAGAAGCTATCATGCAGGCGGAGCAACAGAGATATTCTAGCAAAGGGGTGCTGCTTGAACCCTTTGTACACCAGGTGGGGGGTCACTCCTGTGTGCTCCGCTTCGGCGAGCAGACCATCTGTAAGCCCCTCATCCCACGGGAGCACCAGTTCTACAAGAGCCTCCCGGCCGAAATGAGGAAGTTCACCCCGCAGTACAGAGGTAAGTTCCCCCCGCCATGATGCTGTGTGTTCCTGCTGCTGTCTTCTCTCTACCCCCCCTTCTCTTCCTCCTTCTCTCTATTTCCAGTAATGCGCTCTACTGGGGGTTAGGGACTGTTGGGTATTGCGGTGTTGTTTGATGAAGGGAGATTATATCAGGGTTTGTTGGGTGGTGTCATTGTTTCTGTGAGCCACAGTACCAGGTAAGGTTCGAGCGGAGGGTCGGCTTTTTGTGAGCAGGTGTGACTATCTTTAAAGGTAGCGGGCATTTATCTGGATTGGCGATTTGGGAAAACCATGTTAACACACTAGGCTGCCTTCCCACCCTTCCACAAGAAGTGTAGCTGTAGTATGATGACCATACTTCATCATGAAGGTGGCTATATGTAGGACAGCAGGTAAGTCACAGAGACAGGTGGGATTTTTAAAACATCTTATTTTGTCAAGTTCCATTGGCACATTGCATCATGTCTTCTTAGACTTACACAGAGGCCTAAATCCCACTGTGTGTAACTATGATACAGTCCTTCAAGACTGGGCTCTGTAGTATTCCATAATGGATCACGGAATACTACAGAGCACTGGAACCGCTGTCTGACACCATCCTGGGCCATAGCCTAATGGGATCTGGGCCATAGAGCCGGGATAGTGGCACACTGTGCTGCCAGTGTTCTGAAGGAGTCTCTGGTTGTGGGAAAGGAGAGACAGCGAGAGAGTGCCGGAGAGATTAATGTATAAGCCGGATAGGAGCTGGATTACAGGACTCTGACTAGTGTACCGCAAGGGCATGTTGTGCCTGGACATTGGTCAAGTCAGAGCCACTTACTGTAGATCTCCTGTTAATGGACCTGAAAGCAGGGGCATATCTCCTGTGTGTTTCAGGGTCTCAACCACACACACACACACACACACAAATGCCCCACATGCACTGACGTACAAACAGACCCCCATGCCTACACGTCATTCCTGCGCCATGCGATAAGGCAGTGAAGTCGCTGCCTAAGCACCTGACCCCATAGCAATGTCTTGGGTGTCTATAAAAAGAATACAGTGATGTGGAGTATTAGTGAGAAAGGCCAGCGCATTGAGGGTGTTTCTAATGAATATGGGACAGGACAGTTTGTTCCCAAGCCTTCCAATTCAGCATTTGGAGTTTTCAGTGACAGAGGGTCTCGGGTCCACTGAGATGCAGCAGCTACCCCAGGAAAGGGTTAACTGAACATACAAAAGGCAATGACATCACTGTCTCTGACATCACTCTCAAGGGAAGAAGCTGCAGAAGGCTACAAACTGATGGGTCCTAAAGCTCAAAGATTCTTCAAATTTGAGTCATTTTTTGTCCCTTCACTGAGCAAGCTTGTATTTGCAATCCTTACTCTTTTCACATACGTTTATTGTGATAAGTACTTTTTTTTGACTTATCAATTAATGAATGGCTGACCTTGCCAGACAGTTTTGCATTTTTGTGTGAAAATGAGTTTGATTTTCATACGTTGATGCTGTTGTAAGAAAGAAATTGAAACTGTGTTGCTGTCAGGGTTGGGCCTTGTGAATCATGTGTTGAGACCCAGTTTTCTCTCTCATTCCCTGGTTTGCTTTTGTGCCAATGACCCCCCCCCCACTCCCCCCCCCCCCCCCAAAAAAAAAGATCTCAGTGTCCCTCTAACACCCCCATCTATGGACATGACCTTGCTGCTGTTACATTGCTTTCACACCACGGAAGAGACTTTCATAAAGGACATTTGTTATCCTTGCATTTTCGATAAGAGACTCCTGCTGCTTTAATATGAATTGCACAGCAAACAGGCTGGAACAAATGGACATGCGTCTATGAACAGAGGCGCTGAGGCTGGGACATGACATGATTGTGCTTGCATTCAGACGCTTCAGTTATGTGCAGTTGTGTTGTTTTAAAATTCTGTCTATAGATGCCTCCATGTATGGTCTATCTATGGTGTGGTCTATGGCACTATGTATGTATCACTATGTTTTCTCTGGAATTCTGTGTCTGGTGTTGTCACAATGTGGGGTCCAGAAAAGCATATGTATACATATATTCTTGTGTCTGTGCGGCTTTGTGATACATTGCTGTAATGAACAGTTGTTCATTGCAAATAAAGCTGAGATTTTCATCCACTAAAGCTTCTTGTGGTTTTTGGGGGTCTCTTTCTGCTTGTTGCACTAATATTTGTTCTCTGCTACACACGTTGCATACATAAAAACATTCTCTGGAGTTGTTGTCTTCCCATCCCCAATCCTCTCTGAGCTGGAGTCTGTGTGTCCTTGTGTTGTGTGTCTGTAATGGTCTTCAAATCCCTGCCAGGGTTAAGATGTACCTGTGCAGGCAGAACATAAGCTATGTCAGGCTGCAGGCTGGAGGGGTAAGAGCTGTTCAGTTCCCAGCTTCAGTCTTTTTGGATGTGATGTGTGATTTTGAGTTTCTCTTGCAGGCAGTGCCTTTGTGTTGTTGCGGTTGATGGTACTCAATCTCCCTCCCCCTCTTTATTGCATTTTTTTAGGTGTTGTATCAGTCGGCTTCGAGGAGGATGAGGAGGGGAACCTGTGCCTTATCGCGTACCCCCTGCACAGCGAGCCAGGGAACCTCGAGAACATGGACCCCACTTCCGACTGCGAACCCAAAAACAAGATGGTGAAGTGGGGCAACAAGAAGCCATCGGGTCTGCTCCTGGAGAGCGACAACTATGGCAAAGACAGAGCCAGGCTGATGCGCAAAGATGACAAAATGAAGAGGTGAGGGGCCGGGGACCCACAGAGTCGACAGACCAGAAAGGAACACAGAGTTCAGACGCATTAAGCTGAAGTGTGTCCGACTGATTTGTGTAGTGAGAAGCAGCTGTTAGGAATCAGGGTTAACGTGAGATTGCAGGTTGCATAACTTTTCTAGAATTTCAGACTGACGCAGGCATGACCTGCAGGGGGCATGTCGGCCAATTTTGGGAGTGCTCTGGTGCTGATGGTATTGGATGAGAAACAATGACCTACTAGGTCATGTACCCTATATATATGTATGTGGAAGTCAGGCATGTACCAAGCCCCTTGCTGTCACCCACCACATGGCTAGGTATTGCATTTTACTGCTGCCACTGATCACTTTACTCCCCCTCTCTGCAGTCACAACCGTGAGGACCTGCAGCAGGCTGAGGTTCTGTACTACAGCCTGGAAAAGGGCAATGTGGTATCACAAATCAAGCACAACCCCTGGAGCCTCAAATGCCACCAGCAGCACTTACAGAGGATGAAGGAGAACTCCAAACACCGTAACCAGCACAGTATCCTTTCTGTCATAAACCATCATGTCCTCTCTGAGGAAACATAACACTGTGTCTCAGTTTTTACGTGGAAACTTATCTGGGCCTTCCCAGAGGCAAATCAGCACATTGACTTATTCACTTGGAAACCATATATTTGAACATTTAAGAACAGTAAAGATTATTTAATTATTCTTAAATAGTCATACTTTGAATGCAGTTCTTAATTTAAACCTCATGTAATTTGAATTCCACCATTTTTACTTGGAGAAAACCTCTAAAATGCAGTAGATTCCAAAGTCCACAAAGTTTCAAAAGGTTGCCGCAGTATCCATCAGAAGCGTAGAAGCTGATACTGTAGATTCATATCCGCATAGGCTTCAGAGAGATGAGAGGTGATGGTTTCAGTTTTCTGTCGATCACTCTCCTTGACTCACTGGCCTTTCAAGAATTCATCCTACTGGAGAACCTGACGTGGCGGCACACAATGCCCTGCGTGCTGGACCTGAAGATGGGAACACGTCAGCATGGGGACGATGCCACGGAAGAGAAGAAGGCCAACCAGATTCGAAAGTGCCAACAGAGCACGTCAGCCTCCATTGGAGTACGGCTTTGCGGCATGCAGGTAAGTTCGGGGAGCAAGGGATGGGAGCATGGAGGAGAAAAACAGTGCAGTCCCACAATTCTTTCTTTACCGGGTGAATCAGGAAATCATTTCAGGTTATTTGCGCATATCTGTCCCTTTGATATTACGTGAGCCTGCACTGTAAATCTAAATACTGAGTTATGAGGTAAATGAGTGGGACCATAGAAGCTTGGCAACTAAATCAGAGCAGTAACCCCTCCCCTTCTTCCTCACAGGTATATCAGTCAGAGTCAGGGCAGCTCATGTTCATGAACAAGTACCAGGGGCGCAAGCTGACACTGGCGGGCTTCAAGGAGGCACTCTTCCAGTTCTTTCACGACGGGAGCCGCCTGCGACGGGAGCTGCTGTCCCCGGTGCTGCGGCGGCTGCGTGAGATGAAGGCCGTGCTGGAGTCCTGCGAGTCGTACCGCTTCTATTCCAGCTCGCTGCTCATCATCTATGACGGCCAGCCGCCCCGCGCGCGTCACCCGCGCCACCGAGGGGGCGAGGAGGGCGAGGAGGACGAGCTCTCTGAAGAGGAGGAAGAGGAGGGGCCAGGCTTCCCCTGCGGCGGCGCGGCAGCCGGCGGGGGCGGAGGCGGGGTGGGCGTGGCCGGCCGCTCCCCCATCGGGGAGGGGAGCCCCTCGGTGGACGTGCGCATGATTGACTTTGCCCACACCACCTGCCGACATTACGGTGAGGACAGCGTGGTGCACGAAGGCCTGGACAGCGGCTACATCTTCGGCCTGCAGAACCTCATCACCATCATTTCTCAGCTGGAGGAGCACAGCGCGGACTAGGCCCCACTCCGTCTCTGAACTAACTTATGACATGTGGTCACATACCCACTTCTCCGTGTGTGAGTTCACAAATCACGGATTTCCCGCCTTCCCCCGAGTGGGCCTGCGTGCGGGACGCAAGAGCATTTAGGAGAGCGAGAGGGGATGTCCCTAAGCCCTGGTGGCCGACCCAAAGGGACAGAACTGCTAGAGCTCTGCCAGTGCTCTGCCAGGTTTCTATGACAGCACTTGCTGCTCATTATGTGCAAGGGATGGCAGCAGCAGCGATTTTAAGAGACTACAATCTATGGTGTCTTCACTTGTTTACTGACTGCTCTTCCTCTACTGTTACAAATTTCAGGTCCTTGGTAAAAAATGACGGAGTTGACGTCAAGTAGCAAGCAAAAGCTTAAACTAAAAAATAAAATAGAAGCCAGTTATGAGCTCTGTGACCCTTGAACCTTTGCTCACGCTGGCCATTCTGAAAAAAATGGTACAGTGGAGGTTCATCAATCAGACATTTTGCATGTGTTTTCATCAGCTTCCAGAGCTGTGCAGACATATACAGACTGGTCTGTACTGCTGAAGAGTCTGGAAGTAAAAAGACCAAGTGAGAGAACGAATGTTGAACTGAAAGGAGAAGCAAGATTGAGAGGCTCAAGGGAGAAATAAACTTCACTTCAACTCAGCTCTCCCACTTCCTTATCCCTTGTAAACCGATGAAGGGATAATCCTAAGGTGAATGAGAGACTAAAATATTTAGTATTTACAAGGGACAGCATCAGCACAGTTTATTTTTCCTGATATTCTGTCCCAGCTCTTCATTCCTGCAATGGTGGAAAAGGAAGAAGATATATTGAAATTAATAATAGAACTATATACAGATTTTTATTTATTTGACATATTTCTTAAAACAAACTAATTGAATGAAGACCAACTACATTCCATATTACTGTTATTCGTGTTATAATAATAATATTAATTAATATTGTTATATGACTGATACCTTTGTCTTATATACCTGTGTCGACAGTATGTTGGGAGAAAAATAAAAATATGATATGTTTCCTGTAAATGGCCTTCTCTGTTCATTTGTGTGTGGGGTATGTATTAAAGCAGTGAGAGGAGTGGAATGAAGCATTTGGGGGGGGGGGGGGGGGTCAGTGAGTCTCAGAAGAGAGACCGGGGGGCCAAGGAGGGGGGAGTAGTTAAAAATGGTGCATGAAGACACCACAAATAGCATTCAAGATTTTCCAGCAGCCTGAAGTCTGCCCCAAATAATTAATTCTTGGGAGCAGAGGGAGGTGGTGGGTGGAATTAACACACCCATCCGTTTTCAACTTATCAATAAAAATTATTTTCAAAGTTTTCTTTATATGTTATATAGCATAGATTCATCTAAAAAATGCCTCGTGAGTTGCTGTTTATGTAATTCTGCAAAAGCAACAATTATCCTTACTGTTTGACTCTCTGAGAAAATCTATGCTTAAACCAGCTTAGGTTGCCTGGGCCGGTATTAAGCTTGTATCGGAAGCAGCTATTTCCCTCCAACAGCTCTGTGTGTGGCTCAATGAATTTTGTCCTATTTACCGGTATCCATCTGTGACTAACACGGGTGGTCCAGCACGTTCCATGAATGATAATCCACAGGATTAATTCCTGAGTTGTTTAAAAGTACTAACATTGGAAGAAACGAGAAATGAGAAGGTGGTGTTTGGGGCACGAGGCATCGAGCATCGTGAGGTGACGCTGCAGGATGCCATTGCCATTTGATCCTGTTGGCGGTGCATTCTGAACTCTGAGCTATTGGCTCCTTGATGGTGGAACGCTGAATTGCAATGTGATTCATTCCACTGATTAAAATGGAAAGTATGAGAGGAATCCAGCTCGATTCCATTCTTCCACCCAGGGCCTGTTGTGATGTGATTAAATCCCCAATGAAAAGGCAGAGCAGAAAATATGTAAAGTAGGAGCCTGATGTGTACTGAGAGAGGAAATGACTGTAACAGGGTGTGCACAGTGAAACTACAGGAGCCCAGCTTTTGAAGAGTGTGAAAGGCCTATAGCTTCTGAATAGGTTAGGGCAGGACAATTGATGTCTCACAATCATCAAACGCTGGTCAGTTTCACTTGTGGTTCATCCAGTTTCCACAACCAGAATATTCAGTTCTTTTGTGTAGAGTGCACACTGCCATAGCAGAGTATAAAGCAGTGGTTAAGGCCCTGAGCCAGAAGGCTAGGTCAGTTTCATTAGAACTCAATTCAGGAAATGAAATGAAATTCAGTTAATGAATTGGAAAATACCTAAAATCTTATGTGGGTATGTTTAACTCTTGAGTGCAATTTCACTTAATTTCTGAAAAATGCCTTGAAATGGAATTGACACTAACACTGTTGAACCGAGAGCTTATACTTGATTGCTTCAATCAAATGCTGTTTAACCCCTTCTGTATCTGCCCCTTTTTTAAACACAAGCCTGAAAATAACATAGCCATAACAAAGCCAATAAAGTGGTTACTTGAACCCTTTGGACTACAGGCATAATCCTGCTCTCTTCTGAAAGGTAACCATTAGGAGTTTTCCAAGAGACAGAATTACTCCAAATGTTTCTGAAAAAAAGTAACAGAAGCGCAAGCATAGTGGAAGTGAAAGTTTTTCTTACGTAAAATATTATTTTTTGATGGATACAGATGCTTGTGGAGCCAATGATGCCACAGCCATAGCACTGGAAAAATCCTGGTTCAAATTTGAGAACAATACCACTAAAATGAGCATTCTGCATTGTTAAGTTATGCACTGAAATTATGTCTAGGCGGGTTTCAAAAAATGCCATTTGGAGAAGTTAGCAGAAAATGAGGTCACTTTCTCCCTGCCTGTCACTCTACCCACTTCTCCCCCATCTCCACCTCCCTCTCCTTGCTCTCCCTTTCCCACTGGCAGCAACAGGTCTGGAAGATTGTAGAAAATAACTAAATAACTATGTTAGCTAATTGATTACTAATCCATTGATTGAGGTTTATTGATTGAAGTTTTCACCAAATACCCCACCCCCATCAAACATGTCCCACAGTTTCATACACCACATTTATTATTCAAAATCAGGCCTACTCTTTATTTATAATCCTACTGAATAATAATAACTGAAGATAATGGCATTCATATGTAGGCTACACAATACTTTCAGCATATTTATAACTGTGAAACAGACAAAAATAATAATAGTTTATAAAGATAGAATCGTGACACTTTCAAATGGTATATTGTGTGACCAGACTAATTGAAAATGTCACCATAAAAAACGCAAATGAATGCAAATAATCCACTTCGGATAGCTGTTTAAAGCCTTTAAGGGGTGAGCTACCCTTGCCAGTAACTGACCTACATTCAGGAACTGTAACTGTCCTGGTACACTACAGCACTCATCTGATTATTATCAAGGCATATTAAATGTTCCCATGAGTAATCACCAATAATCCACCTATTGTATGCACTATCAGTTATGCAGGCTTGTGGAACTCATGGTGCAACAATGGATTCAATCATGTAGTGCATCAATGGTTGTTTTTCATCATTTTTCTTATCTCTTGCCTTTTCTCCCACTCATCAGCCTGTATTAGTGCTTCCTGTCATAAGCCTTTGAGGATTTTAGCAGTCTGTCCGTCCTTGAGCCAGACAGCTTTCATCGCATAACCCTGTGGATTGACCCAGCTCTGGCAGCTGCAGGGATGTTATGGGTATTTGTCATTTGTGAGAAAAGAGCAGGGGAAATGAAATCAGGATTACTCAGGATAAATCGTAATCACAGTACAATCCCTAAATTTTTATTTTTGTCTTAATCCTTAGTGCACGCTCAATCTCTCTTAAATTCCAATGATGAGCTTTTTTGTTAGTAGTGTTGACATTTCTCTTGCTAATATGTGTTGAACAAAAGTTAGGCATGATATCCAAAACTTCAAGTCTTGTCATTCCTCTTGACAGCTTCCCTATATTACCCTCCACTCAGGTGAAAAGTCTTGACATCATCCTTGACCCCTCTCTCTAATTTCAGCCACACATAAAATATATAAACTGCCATCTTTGATCTCTGTAAAATATCCTAACTCAGGGCCTCCCTATTTTACATTGCAGACATGCCTTTGCTACATCTTCTCTGGTGTAACCTTTACCCATTCTCACTGTCCTTCTTGTCAGATCCATCAACAAACTACTTCAGTTAACCCAAAATCAGCAGTTTGAATACTGACCCATTAAAAATCACATGATCATATCTCTCCAATTATTTAAGTCCCATGGGAGGCCTCAATCTGCCGTAGTGACCTACAGTAATCTTGGACTGGTCACCTGCTCACTCACTGTGCTTTACCTCTGTGAAGGTTTTAACCATCCAGCCTCTCCACTCAAGGTGATCAAGCTTTCTCTTGTACAGCACCAATGCTTTAGAACTCTGTCCCCACGTCCATAATGGTGAGTCATTCCAATGTAAGAAGCATATAAAAACAAACCTTTTCACTCTAGCATATATGCGAACAGTACATAATCCCCCCACCCAACCCGCCGCCCCTTCTCTGTACTTGTAGGCGGTTAATCCTTTCCTGTGCAGTGTATTAGCATAATCCTGTCTGATTGGGGATCATTTGTACAGTGTTATTCGTACCTTACAGTGATGTTTGTATGTGTTATTTGTAGTCCCGTAAGGTGACTTTGAGTAGCTAGTAAGGCATTGGATAAATACTGTACATGCATTATTATTATTATTATTATTATTATTATTATTATTATTATTAGTAGTAGTAGTAGTAGTAGTAGTAGTAGTAGTTGTTGTAGTAGTAGTAGCAGCAGCAGCAGCAGAGGCTGCAGTAGTAGTAATACTATTGACAGTACAGTTATCACTCTAGAAATTCCACCTGTAGTTTTATAATGCATCTTCACAAGGACATAGAAGACATTGTGTCCCAAATAAACAGATGTTTCAGTGCCTTTGTTGGGAAACATATACTGGAGTCTTTTAACCTGTTTGCATTTTTAAAAATCCTATTGGCCAATTTCTGTATTCATCACTGCCATAATAATGCAGACTTGATTTCTGTACCATAATCAGTTACCATATCTTAATCTCTGATGGTGTCATTAGTGTACAGATTATAAAGACTGTAGCACAAAATATAAATTATTTTTTTATAAAGAAATTATAGATACTCTGATACAATTATAGCTGCACTGTATATTTGTGTATAAGGAAACATACCTATACAAGTAACAGGTGTTGGCCTACAAATGGAGTAGGTAGAGCATGTACCATTTTTCATAATTGTTCTAAACATGACTGTTTTACATTAATATGTGTGCCAGTTTAAATGAGATACAAATACTGGCAGCTGATTCCTTTTTAATTTGATTGCATGTGGTATGTTAGCCTTTGTCCAATTGACAGGGAATGTTATTTGCAAAAACATAAAACAGAATAATCAATATAAAGGGATTTCTATTCTCTTTGCTAAAATAAAACTTGTAACCCAATCTCCCTCATTTTGTTATTAAAATGGAAAGAGAAATTGCTGCTGAAATATTTTTAATGAGAAAAATCCCACTGAGCCACTAAATGTAAAGTTTCTGCTCAATGGGCGCCTCTGAAACAAGCTTTTACATTACATATCTTTCTGTACTCTTTAGAGCTAATCCCTTAATCCTCATTACACTCAACGAATGCACAGTACACTCTAGCAAGTTCAGTATTTATGCTTTTAAAAAATATTGACATTATACTCCACAACAGACGATTCACACCATGCCCTATCAAATGCGTCATTCACACTACATCTTTGCCAATGAACCATTTAGTCCACACTGCAAACAAACTAGCTAGTGTTAAAAATGTTCCATTACTTTGTTCACTAAGACTGCAATCTTGCTTTAAGATTTGTCTTGAGCTTTAGGTCACTGGAAATGAATTGCTCAAAGTTCCTTAAAACTTTATCTTTCCACTGGATTGACGTCATTGTATTTGAGGACTTTATCACATGCTGAGGATCAGATTCTTTGCATTGCTAACTGCAAATTCAGGTGTGTGCACGAGCACGTACACTTACAGATAAACTTAGAAATTTTTATAATATAACCTCAGTTTATACAAAATTTCACCAAAAATTGTGCTCCACTTTAGGCACACGTGTACCCTGATTCAGTAAGAACGCTGCAGCGATAACATTTGTATTGTATTTGTATTTCAACATCTAACAGTAAGATGATCAGGTTTTCCACAGACCGCCATCCCTCTGGAGAACAACCTTTGCACAGCACATGACAGCCGCTCTCACCAGTGGGGCACCAACATACAGTAGCTAAAGGCAAAACAGCCAGATCCATGTATGGCAAACACAGAGGGCTACACCACAAAAATAAGCACTATCAGCTAATAGCTTATCGGCCGCCTCTGTGGGCTGCATGGAAAGCTGCTTGTCGTCCCTATTCAGTCATTTCAACCTTCGTACCAGCACCAGTGCCCTGATTAGCATTATGTAATCAGCTAATTGATGGCCTGACCAGCTGGTTAATGAGTTTACTTAATAATGGTGGAGTGCTGAGGGATATGACTATCAGTTTGAAGTTTGGACCACAGTTCAGGTGGCTTGACAGAACCAGGAACATATCTCAAACCATATTGATTATTCTCAGAATGTAGGTTATTCGCCCATAGGACAAGTTTTGCTGTGCTACCCTGCTTGTTTCACTTAATTACAGTTCTGTATATCTGACAGTTAGTCACATATACAAATACACATCTACATTACATAAAGCCACCTCTGCTGTATATGGAGGCCACAGCCAGGTACACTGGAAATGTAGCATTTAAAAGGTGTAATTTCATCAGGTGTGTGTGTGTGTGTGTGAGAGAGAGAGAGAGAGAGAGAGAGAGTGTGTGCGTGTGGCTCAGTTGGCAGTGATACTGAATGCTCAGCCTTGTACATTTTGTTGAGCAAAGTGCAACAGATTTGTGCTGACGGAGATCTGCTGCTCTGTAGCATTCAGCCTTTGAGTCAAGGATCAAAGTGTGATCTGATGAAAGAAGATTAAATAAAAATGAGCAACCCTGTGCTGTAATTTCATACAAAAACAACACTGTAACCATTTCTCACAGACAGAATAAAGTATATGCATTGCTACACTTCCACATAGAGAAGAGAAATGCAGAATAAAACAGGCAGTGCATTATGCTGCCATGTGGCTCAAGGTCATGAGATTTACTTTTGCGAACTGCCCAGAGCAAATGTCATAAGTGTACTGTACTGTAGCAGCACGACCATTAACTCAGAGATGGCAAAAAAAAAAAAAAAAAAAAAAAAAAATTTAATAGGGGTTTAAATGAACTGCCAAATTTTCCGTTAATTTGCCAAAAGCTGCTGAGGATTAAACAAATACACCTGGGAAGTTTTGTTTGTTTTGTTATTTTTAAAATGTACTTATTTTTAATCCATTTAAAGATTAACCTGAATTTCTGATTTAGCAAACACAGGCTCGGATGGCACTGTTTGCCTGAAAGTCCAGTCGGCTGGCCAGGGAGATAGATATAACAGTGCCCTGCCACAGGCTCAAATGCCCCGAGCATAGCGAGGTTGTGTCCATAAGGATGGGCTGAATGACCAAAGAGAAAGCAGAAAAGAAAAACTTTTGTGTAATGTTCATTTTGAAGTTGGTTTTGCTGGGACAGAAAGCCAATGGCCACTATCTACTCAACACCAAAAAGGTTATTAAAATTTCAAGTATTTAACTGACATAATTTATGTGATAAAATCAAAATAATAATATCTTGTCCCCCACTGTACATACACTCTTACTATGGCTGAAGAGGGTTAATGCAATAGGGTGGTAACAGTGTCAGAGCAAGCAGACTGAAGAGAGAAGTACCCAACAGCCTCTTGAACATTTATCAACGGAACAGGGAAAGTCTTCTGACCACTCTTATGCTACAAAACAGATACGGTAAATCTGGCACCACAAATAACAACACAGAAACCCTAAAGATATTTATGGGATCCTGTCACTGGCTTGGTTCCATTCCAGCGGCTTTCCCTTTTCAGTGGAAATCTCACTTAAGGAACAAGCCTAATTTCCTGAACTGATTGTAGATTCATAACAGGAAAAGGTGTGCAAAGGAAGCTGAACTTTGAGCAGCACTGGAATGAGAAGACAGCTGCTGACAGTGAAAGGGGAAGTTGTTCGTATTTTTAATTTTCTTTTTTTAATTTGTATGAAACCTGGACGAATAGTTCTAACTAATTCATTGTTTTCTAAATAAATATATTTTTTTATGTTATTTGGGATAGAATGAAGGTGAATTCAATGTTGAACATTCTGAAATGTGAGCAGTCCTGGAACTGATAAAGGAGATCTTGCTGAATGCCAAATCATTTTGGGATGAATTCCAAAATATCACAATGCCAGCATAGCGGTAGAGCACAGTATATTTAGTTGCCACTAAAAATAAGAAACAATGGAGAAAAACAGTTAATCCATTTGAGATAGCTGGGTGTCTTCGTCATACCAGGTTGCAAGTCAGCACCCACGCTTCATCCCTGAGAAGTCATCTGCGTATTTCTCTGCATGCATGTTGCTTCATGTGTGAGCGTACTTGTGCGGGAGTGTATGAGCCAGATGTCAATGAGCTCGATGTAGCTTATGGTATTTGTTGAACTTGGCTGCTTTTAGAAACTTCACCTTGCATCTCAAATGACTAATACCTGAGTGGCTTTCTTTCAGTGACATCACACCACTGCTCCTTTATCTCACATTACATCTATTCCTGCATAATCAGTGCTGATGTCACACTAGATTTCCTGTGAAATGGGGTATTGTGCCTCTCGGTGATAAATACTTAGTGATTCATTCCTGCGGGTAAATCTGCATGGGCATTTACTCGGTGTGAAAGTAGCCCAGGTGATCTGATGTACAGGACAAACCGTGTTCATATGACAGCATAGTGTAGTATCACAGTCAAACAACTCTAATTCCTGTTGGAATTTGTTAAGTACATGTCATCTGTTACAGAATTCGTTGGGGTGTCTAACATTTTCCTCAAACTCTTCTCTTCATCATTCCTCCGTTACCTACATCTTTCCATTGCGCAATTCCTGTTGCATTCGCTTTATGATCCCTGTTCTTTCTTGTAACAATGTTAATCATTCTCTAGCTCTACATTATTACATCAAACACTCACACACCTGTTCTCATCACCTACTCTCATTATCTGCTGTAATCAATGATAGTAACTAGAATATGTGATATGTCTGATATGTCATTTGTATGTTGTGTCACCTGATCTTTGCGTGAACTACTGGTCATCTGCATATTTTGTTGTTGTGTATTTTAACAGCTCACCCATACTCAGTAACTCCGATGATAATCAGAGCACTAAACATAAAGCAGCCATTTTAATTCCCCTGGACCCATGTGTTTGTATTTCTGAGTACATGTAAGTGTATCTAAGGTGCTTAAGTACAGTGAATGTTACATTTTATAACACTTTATTGCACTGAATAGATCATTTCATACAGATATCAAAGATCTTGCTATTATTGTATTTCCCATTTTTTAGTGAATGGAGGAAATGTAAGGATAAAGATTTGTGTATTTAGTAAGGTTGTGTAAAAGGTTATTTAATGCTCTGATGAAACATTGCCATGTGGGCCATGTTGTTCTTCATTAGAGGATGATGATCCTGAGAGAGGTGGGGGAGGGGTGAGCAGAGACATTGATCCACAAGATGTTTATGTATCTGGAGGTCAGAGACACAATGTTCTCTTGGATGACCAGTGAAGGGAAATAAAGGACAGGTTAAACCTCCTGAGAAATGATTGGCTCTCCCAGAGCCATGACTCGTCCCCCTTGTGTACAGAGCGGCCCTTTAATCGAGACATGCTTCCTTCCCCAGGAGAATACTGGCTGTTTGTTTACCTCACGTCTCCCATCAGGAACACAGTCTGAAGCACCAAACTTGTAACCAGCAACAGCTGGTTTGGGTCGTACCCAGAGGGAGTATAGAAACAGGAAGCAGCTTATTCAAGGCAATAAAACTACAGTTTACTGAGCTTACAAAAGGGCCAGAGCGTCGCCTTTTCTCCAAAGTTCCTCTGTGTTACTGATTCCTGAGTTTAGTCAGTGTTTGGGGCATTTTACACAGATGGACCTCATGCAGGTCTTGTGACTGCTGTGGTTACTGCTGGTTACTGCATGGTAACACTGCTGGAGCCTTGAACTCACACTTTTATACTCATACACAAACACACATATGTACATGCACACAAACACACACACACACACATATCCACGCATGCTCACATACAGACACACACACACGCACACACACACACACACACACGCACACACACATATACACAGACACAGACACACATACACACACACACAGAGTCCAAAAAAAACAACAGGGGTGATTTTGTAACAGGTCATCTGTATAAACACACCCCAGAGAGCCTCTTTCTTTGAAGTCAACTGCAGTGTGCCCTGATCTGGCCTCTGCCCCCCTTTCATGTCAGATGACTTAGTAAATTCTGCTGCTGGAAGCACTGCTCTGACATTCCCCTGGGGGCATTGAGAGTTTTAGTTCAGTTATAAGCACATCAGACTGGTGCTCTGAATAGTGAGGTGCATGATAGTAGCGGTGTGCTGAGCTGTCCCAGTCTATATCAAACCCTGGTGCTTATGGCCATCTTGGTGGCGTCCATATTGTCTATAGGCTAAAGGAACATATTATCAGGTAAATAAAAAGAGAAAAAACAATAAACTCTAGGTTGGTCCAAAATGGAAATAACAGCCTTGAAGTACAGAAATGAATAAACACACACTGTAGCCTGTTCACCCTGCAATGCAGGTCCAAAGAAAGGGATTGTGGTGGAAATTCTCTAGATCTCCAAGTTCGGTGAGAAGAGTCAAATAGACTTTTACACAATATTCAGTTCAAACATTTATTTGGCCATATTGGAGAGTTCACACAGAGAAAAAATTGTATAGGTTTCTAAGCTCCATGTTATGAAATAGTGGCAATCAACTCAAAATTAAAAAAGGAAAAATCATCTACAAACTGAATTATCCAAATTATCTAAAACATCACAAACCCATCCGGGGCATTTTACAAAAAAATCTCCATCTCCTAGGTACAGCTGTAGTTCTACAGTCTGATGCTATTACAGGCCCCAGCTGTGAGTGAGATAAAGCCCAAAGAGATAAAATGTGGTGGGGGTGGCTGAAGATGGCCTGGGGGTGGTAGGATGTTTATATTGATAGAGTTCTCAGTATACCTCTTTCTATTGCACAACTGTTTGTGTGAGTCCATGGTATTCAGAGTCATCATTGACAACATAACAACATCTACGGCAGCGCCATTCAACGGGCAGCCCAGGAACTCTATGTGGCCCTCGGCTCATTGACAATAATATTGTTTTTTTTTTACCATAGTAGTCTTAAATGAGCTCTCTCACCCAAGACTATAGCTCTTGATCTTCCTTTCTCCTTCCTCTCTCAGCCATGTCTCTATATCTTGCTGGGTTCATCTTTACATAAAAAAGAATTTTGAAAGCTCTGTTCACTGAATGCATTTTTTGTCAATGAAAGCCCCTTTGTACTTTGGTCCACATAGACTTCTGTAGTGTTAACCTTGCAAGGAGTTCAGAAAAATTAAAGTTGCTATTGAGAAATGCTTGTAACTAATTGTAAAAAATAAAAAATAACTGTCACTGTTGGGCCAACCCACCTGTTGGTGCAGAGAATTGAAAAGAAGAATTGAAGAGAAGAGAAAAACTGAACTCAGTATTGAGAAATGCTTGTAACCAGTAAAAAAAAAACACAGTAATAAAAAAAACATTATTCATATATACCCTGCATCAGAAACTCGGAATAACGATGTCCTATCCAGGTCTGTATCTGCACAGCGTTAGCAATCCTACAATTATTCACTGAATATTTAACCAGCTGTGCATATTTTGAGAAGGCATCTACTTTGTTTTGACACATCTTGTATGTACTTTTATGGCAGTATGTGTAAAATGTTTGGCAGTTAAACATCATTTTAAAATTTCCTGGAAGTAGTTGAAGAATCCTGATTTGCAGCGTAGTTCCTAAAAAAAAAAAAACAGTTCAAAAGGCAAGGTGCTATGACCCTCTTTCATGGAAGAAGTGATTTTGTGAGAACAAAGAAGAAAGAGTGACAGGGAATGAAGGAATCACATACGTCAGCAAGCAAGCAATGTCACCAGAGGACAGAGGGGCAAAGGAAACAAAAAGGGCAGCAAAGCGTTGGACAGAGCATGCTGGGGGTGGAGTAAGAATGTATATATTCAGTCCTCTGACTGTTACATAACCAATCGGAACAAACAATCTTTGTGAAAGGCAGAGATTTTGAGTGCATGCCCCTATGTATGTGTGTATGTTTGTTTTTGAATGTGTGCATTTGTACAAGCAAGCATCAGTGAAGATACTGTTTGTGTACGAAGTCTATGAACTATGTGTCAGCTTTATCAGTGTCACTGTGGAAAGGGGCCAATGTCATGGCCATGCATGTGAGAATTGATAATGTATAAATGTTTTGCCGTTAAGCACACACGCACACATGCACCCACACACACAACCTACTTTTGCCATTCATTTATTCATTTGATTGTTTTCTTAGTTTTTATTTTTATTTTTTATTTTTTACCACAAATACATTCCATCTGTTTGCATGCTCTTTCTTGACCCCACAGTGGTTCATAAATATGCACTTATCTGAAAGTGGTCCTGGATGAATGCAGATAATAAAATGTATTATGATGTCCATCTCTAGCTGGGGCAGGTGCTGCATTTGAGTTTATCCCATGCTATAGATGCATAGGCAATAACTGTCCCTCTACTGGCTATTCCCAGCATGCACTATTAACTCAGTTCCAGTCATTTCCATGGTTAAATCATATTTTATGCAGCTCACTTAATAACTACCCTGTATACTGCAGAATGTTGCCATCTCCATCTGGAAACTAATGTAGTGTTTTGCACCTTAGCTACATTAACCTTGCATTTGGTTGCCTGGCAACAGGGTTGCACATCCTACCCTGAGGAACCAATTTATCTCCCCTGTGCTGCTAGAGGGCACAAACCAGCATTATATTCTACTCAATTTCATGCATATATTTTTATTTTGCAAGCAAGATTCTCACCTTTAAGAGTCTGAGCAAGCTAATTAAAGGTGTATGTGTTATATGAAATAAATAAAACTTTGAAGGGAATACATACAAATGGCCATATAAAAAGCATTGCATTTTGGACCTGAAATACACAGTGGACAGGATTTCATGGATGTGACTATATCTGCATTGTATTCTTTATGTATGGATGAAACCAATAACTGCACCAAAAATTGTATACTGCAAGGAGGCTAATGGAGTATGCCATTCATTTAGGCCTACTGTTACATTTAAATAATGATACACACATTTTTCCAAATTTATAGTAACATAGTTGGCTACCGGGCCAGGAGTGCAGAAGTGAGACACAGAAAACAAAAAATAGGCAACTCCTTTTTCCATTGTTTATCCAATATTTTAATATGTCCTGCAAATGAACAAATTTGTACCAATGCTAAACTAAGTAAAGGTCTCATAAAGTCATAAATTAGAAATTTGTCTTTCTCCAAAATTCTGTACATCTCTTGTTATGCATGACACAAAACCTCAATTATTTGGTGGTTTTGTTTCATAATAAAATTAGGTATTATTTCTGTGTTGTCTATATATTTAAAATTTGTTAAGGACATATATATATATATGCTTATATCCATGAAAATCCTTTTATGAAAATACATTGTGCAAGTTAAAATAGCTTTTTGAAGATTTCATTTCAGGAATTATACAGCAAATTGTGCCACCTTGTGGCACTATATTAATATGAAATGTAGAATTTGTTTTATTGATTTTCAGAACATGAACGAAATATTGATTATATTTTGCTACAGGGAAGTTCTTGCTTAATATGGCTGATACTTGATAGCATGTGAAGTTCAGTTAGCACCCTCATTTAATGCACTCTAAAACACTAGCCCATTGGAACACACCATCAAATCACCATCAACTGGGCAGTGCAAACCTCACTTTTACAAATAAATAGATTGTACTTGAGAGCACTTCTATTGATTTTGGTAATAGGACTTTAGTAATTTCTTTGCAGATACTTTGTTTTGTTAAACTATGAAGCATTAATGCAATGGACAACTGTGTTTACTTGTAGTTATGCATTGGTTGGGCATGCCCCATACCAACACAGCACCGAGAGTTTGGTACTTTTCAGTTTCCTAGAGAAATACCTACAATGACCACATACGCTCCGCCCTTATGAAAATTAACTTACTTAACTTACCTTCTGACCTCATGTAAACAGACTATTATTACATTAAACACATTATTTAGGCCCATTAAACAAATATTGAATCTTACAAACCTATTCAGACATATGTTTGCCCCATTAATATACTATGTGTTTGTGGGTCAGATAAAGATTAGCCAAATAACTATCATAGTATAATTTATTTTACAATGTAAAAATAAATAAAAAAATTTTTAAAAACTTTACAAGTTTAAAACTTTAGAAACACAATTTTCTAAATAATAAACAAATTAATAAATTATAATTATGATTGATAATAATAATAATTTCCATATGCACAAAGCATTAGATGCAGACAATCTTATAAACATACAGTGTAGTCATTTAAACGTTTTTATGTGTAACAGTTGAATTACTTATTTCCACTACAAATGATAATGACACTTTCATAACACACATAAAGTCTGAATGACCATTTTCTCTTCAGAAGGTAAAATGAAAAACAGGGCCAAGTTAGGCTATATTTGCTAAATAATTTAGGAAACATTGGGTAGCATTGCTTTGGAATGGAGCTTATTTAATTTGTTCAGCTAAGATTTTAAAAAATTATATTGTTTGTTGTAACTTGGCCTCATTTTACTATCAATACTTTTAACGGCAAGCCTAGTTTTTGCTAGTTTCATTAATGATTAAAGACAACACTGTTTTGTGTGTGTGAGTAAATCACAGACATGCATAGACAGGCAAACACGCCTTCAGCTAATCTAAACTTGTGAAGTCCCGGAAGTAAGCCTGTACCGCGCGTGTTGAGGACAAAACATTGGAGCTCCCATTAAAATTAGTAGGGGATATCACTATTGAAGGCAAAATAAAACACCCTCAGTGGTATTTTGAAACTCGACTGACGACAGTCACGTTTCATATGAAAAGCAAATTGAAAAATATGCATTATGTAATAAAATTTATACGCTCATTTTATATATTTTCCCATGACTTCTGAACCAAAACAATCATTGTTTCAGAAACTGCTGCACATAATTTATGATAACAAAAAAGGACCGATGAGGTTTTCTTTGTTACTTAAATCACCTTGCATTTCTACATTGAATTCAATGGGCAGCAAGCGATTTTGCCCGGTACTTCCTAGGCTTCACCGCATGGCCTGTACACATTTCTGTACCTTGAAAACGTGTTTTTGTTGAGACCTGCCATAAATAGGGCCATCTCAAAAAAGGGAATTTTTAATCTCATTTTGCAATCGTTATTTCACAGGCGGAGTAGGATCGAATATTTTTTTTATTTTCTGAAGCAAGTATCGCGAGACACAAGCCAAAATGTATTTTTATTTGGATTTTGATCATTGAAATCAATTGCAGGAACAGGCATTGCTAAGATAGCTTCTACGTATAAAAAGACCTGTCTCCGTCTTGACGTAACAAAACGCGAATACGTAAAGGGAGGAGGTTGAAGGTCACTAAGTGAGATATGTAATAGAAATGAAAGCTTGTCCCTTATGAAACCAGGACGAATTTACAGTAATAAAATAAATATACTAGGCTTGCGGAGCAAACGGCTGCGACAACAGACATGTCATATTGCAGAGAAGAAGGTATGATTACATTGGTCAGCTATAGGTAGTCAGACAGACTTGAATACAGAATACAGTAGACTACTGAATGAGGTAGTTTTGACGGTTTCATTCATTTGTAAGATAGCGTGTTTGAACTAGCTGGTACTTATTACATGCAAGGGAGTGACTGCAGCTGTAGCACAAATCCAGTCACATAACGGCAGGGTTAATGTTGACCTTGTGTCTGTACGGCCAACAAAGACGGAGCAAGTGTCCATGAATGTTTGCTATAGTTAACGTTATGCAGGACCTGTGTAGGAACACGGATGCACTTAGTCGACTGTAAGCTGGTAGCCTGCCTGTCCGCATCAATACATTTACTAGCGTTGTATGCATAATTGATTCTCGTGGATTTGCGCATTTTGTGTCACACCCCGTTCGTGAGCAGCCAGCGGTTGACAACCGGGTGGAATTCACCACGATTCAGTGTTTCCAAAATATGATTTGGATATCCGCAAACATTATAGCACAAACTGACTTCGAGCAAAAATAATTTTGTAACAAAGGTAGCTGTTTAATTTAGTCATATAGTCTGAACTATAATAATAATACTCTACTCACTACATTAGTACGTGAGCGGCACATTTACAGCAGTCGTATAGGCACCTCGTGAAACGACGTTAGCTGCAATCATATTTGAGCAAACCTCTATTTTGGACCTGATGTTCTGATGAGGCAAGCAAGCACTCTAGAACAGCTAGCTACACTAATAAAGGAGTCATTATCAACAAAGCCTGTACAACATCTAAAATGCAATGTAACCTGGCTGACTCATTCTGTCAAAATGGCGTGTGCAGTGATAATGATTCCTTTATTTAAAAGTGTAGACTCTATTAATTTCCCCTGAAATACTAGGCAACTTAGTGTATTTTTTAAAATTCCAATGTACCGTTGGGCTCCTCTGCATTTAAAGTGAATACTGTATTCTAAACCCTTAAAATGCAAAATAGCTCATTCTGTCAAAGAGAAATTACCTGTAATACTAAGAGACCCACACAATGAGAGAATTGTCCTTGCATGCTTTATGTCCCAGCTCAGGTGTATTGGTATAGGTGTACATGAATGGACATGAGGTGAAAAGACCTCAGTATGTACGCACATGCCCTCTTAGTGTAGCTAGCTGTTTCAGAATGCTTGCTTGCCTCATCAGAACATCAGACGTAGTTTTATCAGTTTAGGAATAAATTGAATCCATGCTGGTTGAGCCCCCCTGCGTTCTACCTAAAAATACAGTTGAATTCTACTACTACTGTCAACACCAATACCAAGTTTTCATTCAAAACTAAGATTAGATGGTGCTGCTGGGTTGCTTACCCAGATAAAGAATTTACTCTTTTTGTATGGATGCATGCCTGTGCTAACTGATCATTAGCCTCACAGGGTAGGCCTAATGCATGATCATCACCTCACTGAACCAATCTGCCTGTGACAGATGTGCATAAAATGCAGCTCTGCAGCAAAGATGCTGCACAGATCAGCTTGTGCCTGCAGACTGAAATGTCTGTGCTCATCTGAATTGATGGAAGATGCTCTAAGATAACTTCGTTCCATTTCTAGGGATTATGGAGGCAGTATTACTTTTTCAGTCCACTGGGTGGCGCCCAATGCCAACCATTTTTTATTACACTCGTATCGGAATTTGAAATGGTATTGTTGATTTGTTTAAAAATGGCAAACCAACATTTAAATGTATTTCTACTGTTAATCCAAGGTTCAGTTTACAAGATCTCCTGAAAAATAATACACAGTGCCCTTTGCACATTGCGCAAGTATAAGCCATAAGAAATATAATCTTGCAACTTGAGGTTCTGTTCCATCTCCAAAGCAATTGTATATTAAAAGCTTTGTGTTTCTTTGAAGCAGGACAGCAATTTGCAACAGTTTGGTTTTTTTGTTGGAACACTGAAGCAGAACAGCAAACTCTGGTGGTCAAAGGCTATATTACATTAAACTAGACATTATAACAGTATAAAACTTAATTTAGCATTTTATCATGAAGGAGTTATGGAAGGGTGATATCCACAGATCATAGCTCATCCACAAATCATAGCTGATGACTATGTTGTGTATTTTATACATACTTTTTGCTCATCTTTATCTAGAGTGCCAGTAATATTGAAGAGCACTGTTATTTATTGTGGAAAAGTGTGTATATTTCTCACAGCTGTGTGCTGCTGCCTGTTAATCAATGTTTCAATGAAAAACCTCTGAAGTTATTTAGTAACTGGTTTCGTGAAGGAATGCTTGGTGTTTGTTATTGCTCTGTGGATAGCCTAGAGGTTTGAGAGGGTTGAATACTGGCATATTATCCTGTATCACTGATTCAAAATTCAAGTAATTTTATTAACACAGCAGCATGTATATCTGGAAGCACAGCGAGAACATTTCCTTTTGAGCTGTGTTATGAGCACAGAAAGGGTGGCTTGATCCCTATGAAATGTAACTACTTTGTCTCCTGTGGCAGGTAAAGATCGTATTATCTTTGTAACAAAGGAGGATCATGAAGCCCCTAGCAATGCTGAGCTGATAGCTGAAGATCCCGATGACCCCTATGAGGAGCACGGTAAGGAGGAGTGAAGGAGGCCCAAGAGGGCAGGAGGAGGGAAAAGAGATACTGAGGAGGTCAGGTGCTCAGGGTGTTTAAAGAGTATTGATCAACTCCACCCTGGTTTTGTCATTCTAGTTTGGATGGGGTCTTCTCTGTAATTGGGAATCAAAGAGTGTTGACCCTACCCACCACTTCTCGCTCCCCCAGGTCTGATCCTGCCCAGCGGGGATATCAACTGGAACTGCCCGTGCCTGGGGGGCATGGCCAGTGGCCCTTGCGGAGAGCAGTTCAAATCAGCCTTCTCCTGCTTCCACTACAGCAAGGAGGAGCTGAAGGGCTCGGACTGCCTGGACCAGTTCCGCGGGATGCAGGAGTGCATGCAGAGGTACCCCGAGCTGTACCCCCAGGAGGACGAGAAGGAGGGCGCATCCACTGACGGGCCTCCTGAAACTGAGCCTGCCGCCCCCACTCAAGACTCTGCCCCCGTTCCCGCCTCGGCCCCCGATTCCCCCTCTTCCTCTAAAGACACGCCCCCCACAGACAGACCAGCCAATAGCTAACACCAAAATCCACTTGCATTCTTTAGCCAAGCCCTGAGCAGTCAAAGAAGTAAGAAGCCCTGATGAATTTGAATACATGTATATGTCCGTATGTATGAGCTTCCCTGTCCATTTGAATTGTTTTTGTAACTGACATTTTTCATTAAAAAACCGCAAAAGTCGAGACAAAGGCTTTCATTTTCAGCCAACTTGTATCTTACATCAGGCGATTTCAAGCCTTAAGAGGAGATGAGAATCATGATTTTTTTTTTGGGTGGGGGGGTGCGGGTGGGTGGAGCCCCCCTCCACCCACCCGCACCCCCCCACCCAAAAAATAGTAAAAATCTGACGACGTGTATAATGACATATTTCTGAATTACACATTTTGGTATGCATTTTTGCATATGAGGTAGCAAAAACTCTCCAATTAAAAAGGCAAGGTTGTATTACCTATTGATAATGGTGGTATCACCATTTGATAATATTTGATTGTATTTGAACTTACACGATGGGTAAGATTGATCTGATTAATGTTGGCCATTTTCGAAATGTTGGTCTCCTTATGAACAATGCCACTTAGTTGGTATTCCTATGTTCGTATTCCTGCTCTTGGCTACTTGTTGTCTTTAAGACTTCAAAATCGAAAGTCTCTTAGTGTGTCCTCTGTCAAATTCTGCATGTCATGTCTGTCTTTAAAATGTTCTCTTGAAAATGATTTTACACTGCTAATCTTGTGTTTTCTTGTCATCAAGCTCCTATAGTTTTTTTTGAAAAGTTTTGTCTATATTGTCTGTGTGTTGTTGGTGAGTTGCTACATTGCAATTTAATTACAATGCCATATCAGAAGGTTTTAAAGAGCAATGACACAATTTTAAAAATATTTTTACATTTCTGAATGAAGCAAGCTATATGTTACTTATATTACTAGCACTATAATTGTGTTGAATTCTACCATTGTCTGAACACACACTAGCTGCTATATCACAGAAGGCACAGGATGTTGTACCTGCCGGTCAGTATGCGTTACTAGTCCCAGTGTAATCATGTCTTGCTCTGAGCAATTCAGTCTCTTCACATGCAAATGGTTTAATGAATCTGGTATGTCAAAATGCTTCTTTGTCATTTTTTTGAAATGCGGATAAATTTCATTTGTTGTATTTATTTCTTAGTTTATGTAATTCTTATTGTGATGTTTTTTTTATTTCTCAGGTGTTTGGTCACCAAAGTGAGAATTAAACTTCTGTTCAGAAGTATTCTCTGAAAGATATGGTGCTGGCAGTCCAATGTTTTGGGTAATGAATGGAATTATGATTTCAGTGTGGCAATGCAAGGGTATAAAATGTATTTGGGTCTTGTCTGGAACTCTTCAGTCTTCGGTCACAGTTTAATATATCACCAAAGAACCAGTTCCTGGCATTATAAATACATGTTCTGCAAATCTCCACATGGGTTAAAAGGATTTGTGGGTAATTCTGAATAAGGCTTCTCAAGGTAATTCAAATAGCCTATGAATCATTTCAGAAAATGTGTAAGTGCTGTCACAAAAACACACAAGTAAAATTAAATGCAAATATTTGTAAAACGTGGGATTAAAGAACAAACCAGTTGGAGATTGCCCCAAAGGGTTTTAATATTCAGCTCTTCAACATGCAGTCAAGCCAGTACAAACGAATGGAAGCAATTTCACAGAAGAATTTAAACATCAAATGGCCACGCCAAGTCCATTTTCATTTGGATTTTTTTTCCAGTTTAACCAACATTTACATTATAAAAGAGTGCAGAGGACTTGTTTGGTAAGATCAGTCATTCTCATGTGACGACACCTGTTGAATAATGCGTAACCTTGCGAAAACTGCAGTACTGTAATCGCAGTAGGGCTGAGGTTTTCAATGCGATTGTTTAAACTTTAAAGGGGAGAGCTCTAGGAAAGAAGATTTGATTGTAAAGTTGTCTTAAGGTTAGCAGGTGGGCCATTGTCTTTTTTTGCCATGTCTGTTTCCATCAGGAGGAAAGTTAGTAGTGTACATTTAGAGAAGCTTCACTGGGAATGTGTGACACAGCATGTTATATTGAATCAATGATTAGCAGGACACCTAGCCTGCCTGTGTTTGGGATTGGTGAAGCACAGAAGGGAGCTGGGGTTGAATGACCAATGGGTTGGAGGGGAGGGGATGAGGGGTGCACACCCCGCCCCCACTCACACACAGACACTATAAGCACATTGACACATGTCTTGATGTATTGCCAGTTTGCCTTTCTGTTTCAGACTAGTTTTTCAAGCTCATTATCTTGGCATCTCTCTGTCATTCCCTCTGTGGAAAGAACATGTCCACTCTAAAGGAGCTGTGTGCAGGCTTGCCCCTGGATCCACTTCCCCCAAACAGAGGCAGAGACCCCAGCGTCCCACATGCGCCCATCCGGTCACCCAATCTTTCACAACAGGAAGAGAGGGTAAGTGCTCAGCTCCTGGTTAAAAAAATAAGCACTTGGCCACGTGTCAAGGAGTAGATGTCAACCGAAAACATGCTTTCGGTGTTTATAGGGAGTCTTAAAACATGCGTCTTATGTTACATGATTTCACTTTGAGTGATTTCATGTGGAATTAAAGCATTACAAAAGTTGAATGCACATCTCCAGTTCCTCAGAAGTACTTTTACAGTGTAATTTAAATTTTTACTTCAGTTAATATGAATCAAACATTCAAATCTGGCTCAATGGATACTGTTGCACAACTCGCTGTGGATTCAAGACTACACGCTGTGAAGTATTAATCTATTAGATGTCATTTTTGACACACCAATGCTCACTTCCAGTTATGTCTTTTTTAAGGTCTGTACGAATTACATTTTTAGCATAATTAAGAATAACATTACACCTGTTAATTGTTGCACAGTGTATAATAAAATAATAATACATTCATAAATATCACTTTGTTCAGAATTTCCGTATGGATGTTATTGATATATCCAGAAACTGGAAAAGCACAAATTCAGCTTCATGGAAAGGGCTTAGGTCTCTTCAGGACTGCTAAGGCTGAAACAGAATAGTTTATTTCAGAACATGAAGTGTTTACCTGCCCAAGCAGCAGACATGTCTGGTCAATGATTAGAAGAGATAAAAGAGTTGGAACAGGAGAGAGGGAGAGAGAGAGTGCAATCGACACATAGCTGTACTTCATAAAGAAATCAAAAAGTGTCAGGAGATGAATGAAAAATGCTTATTTTTCATTGTGCATTTGAACTAGCAAGCAAATTGAAAGCAGAATTAGCCAGATCTGTAAACAAACAAGTTATCAAACAGCTAAATGTTGAACAGATGAATGTACCAATCAATCTATTACATTTTCCAGAGGGACTTTTAAAAAACTAGAAAAGTTAGCCAATTTGGGAAAAACTGGAAAATGTCTCCCCAGCTTCCCCAGGTGATAAATCCTATTGTAATTGGAGTAAAAGTGGTGTTCTCTCCGGACCTCTTCCTCTCAGCTGGCACTGAGGAATGCTCTGCGCTACTTCCCCCCTTCCCTCCACTCCACCCTGGCCTCTGAGTTTGCCCAGGAGCTGCGTCAGTATGGGCACATCTACATGTACCGCTTCTGCCCTCCTATCCGCGTGAGGTAAGGCCACGCTACCCTGCTCCACCCTCGGGCCTGTGCTTACATGCCTTGACACAACCAGTCAGATCAGAAGGTCTGTCGCAGGTACACTGACAACCCACAAATACCCAACAGCAAGTAAGCTGCATTCCAACCATGCAGGAGACAGAATGCTGAAGGTTCAATGTTAGCTTGAATCTTTATACACTGACCTTTGTAATTTTCCCTTGGCCGTGGCTCTGCCTGGTTTAATATTGGACTCTCTGCTGTTAGACTGTTGATATCATCCACATTGCTTCACTCACTAATACTTCACTAATACATTTTACTTTTAATCCACCTTCAACTTCTACTCCCCCCTGTGTATATAACTCAATTTTATACCCCTGTTCTTCTCCTAACCCTCTCTGCACCCTTTATCTCTCCATAAAATCTATCCCTTTGTCTCTATTGTACATCCATTTGCACTACATCTCAGACAAAAGAAATTAACTATAGTTTCTGCAGTTCTTGTTATCATAGGGTAATATATATATATATATATATATATATATATATATATATATTATCTAAGAGCTTAATGCAAAAATGTCACATTGTTTTTTATATCAGTTTGCTTGTGTATGCGTGCGTGTGTGTGTGTGTGGATCTGCATCTGCGTGTTTAGATGTGAGCATGTGTGTAACGCTGTTTGTATGTACTCCACTTTAAGGGCATATCCCATAGATCAGTATCCCTGCCGCACACGCCAGGCAGCGGCCATCATACACATGATCATGAACAACCTGGACCCTGCTGTGGCACAGGTAACTAGCCCTGTCCCCCTGTCTGTGTTCTCACCTTAATTGTGTAAGATCTGCTGTGTCGTTGTGCCAGGGATTCTGTTTTGTGTGAAACACAGAAATATAGACACTGCATTTGGCAATACAGTGATGTAGTAGCCACCTACTACTAGTTATTTCAGAAGGTTTTTCTTCATTTGTGCATAGCTTAAATGTTAACTTCTTTTTTAAATTTCTGGAATATTACTAATTCAAATAATGAAAAGTCATCATTGTTAGGTAGTACACCAGTTTTTCCATTCATGAAATGAGTATGTGTTGAACCACTGCACTCCTGTCTCTCCTTCCTGTATTCCAGTTTCCTCAAGAACTGGTGACCTACGGTGGAAACGGACAAGTGTTCAGCAACTGGGCCCAGGTGAGGATACGGACGGATTTTGAGAGATGTTTTTTTTCTTTCATTTTTTAATCAATTTTTTTCTCAGACACCACTGATTTTAATTAGTGCCACTCAATGCATTTCCTTCTGTGTGATTAGGCCTCATGACCCCTTTGCATTCAAAGGAGATGTCATCAAGTATTTACATTTGCATGAAATTGAACTATAGCAAAGCAGTATTAGAGGGTCTCAGGCACACAGGTATTGTGTCCACACTTGGACTTTTCACTTTGATGTTACATTAATTAAGGTGACACATTTACTGTTGTTAAGGGTAAATACGGTAGTCGTGTTGGTGTACTTATTTTATGTAATTTGTCCACAGCTGTTGGAGAGCCTACAGTTGTAAATGGGGTACCTGTGTGTGCTGCATTGTCTCTGTAGTTCTGGCTGGAGTTGCACTACCTCAGTGAGATGTCAGAGGAGCAGACGCTGGTCATGTACAGTGGACACCCCCTTGGCCTCTTCCCCAGTCTCCCCTCCTCCCCTCGCCTGGTCATCACCAATGGCATGGTAAGAGCCCACATGCCATCCATCCGTTTGTCTGTTCATTAATGTGCTTTTGTTACTTTTTATCCCTCCCTTTGCACACACAAGCCTCTATTTTAGTTTACGTGACCTTCAAGTCACAATAATAGTATTGTTATATTTGCCAGACAGCCCTCTCTGCTGGATTTTCTCTGTCAGAGTTTCGGTTATTTCTGATGAATTTAACTTATGAAAGGTCTGTCTGTTGGCTGTATTGTTCCACTGTTTTGGGTCTAAGATCATCCCTCATCTCTCCCCCTCTGTCTCTCTCTCTCGCTTTTGCTTTCTAGGTCATTCCAAATTACTCCTCCAGAGCAGACTATGAAAAGAACTTTGCTATGGGAGTTACAATGTGAGAACTCTTGGTGTTTTTACATAATACAACAAATTCCATAATAATAATGTAAAACAGTATTAATGTGTTGATTGCAACCCACCCAATTTTTTGTTTTATTTTCTTTAATGTGCATGAAAAATGATCCCTTATATATGCTAAATAGAATATGTGCTTGCTTGAACTTGAATGAGCAGAATTGAGTACGAGTCAATATATCAATGTGGCTAATTTCTGTAAATGAAAGTGTTTGTCTTTTTACGAAGGTATGGACAGATGACAGCAGGAAGCTACTGCTACATTGGACCACAGGGAATCGTGCACGGAACCTTGGTGAGTCTCAGAGTCCAACTGTAGAGGGCGCTCTCATGTGGCGTGCACATAATCCAGAGATACCAGCCATAAGGGAAGGAATGAGAAAGTCTGTTAGTTCAAATCCAAAGCCTCCGTCTACAATGTCAGAATGAATGAATGAATGGTGGAAAGAGAGATACTAATTCAATTGCTTCATGAAATTCCTTGTTGACCCGGTCGTGTACCTCATGTTAATGGTAGACAGCAGTTCCCAAAGACTCACAGCTTTTCTTCCTGAGGAAATAATTCTGTGACGTCCGACATGTTTTCTGTCTGTCCGTTTTGTTTCCCTGCCAGCTGACGGTGCTGAACGCCGGTCGGCGGTACCTGGGCACGGGGGACCTGGCTGGCCGAGTGTTTGTGACCTCTGGCCTGGGAGGAATGAGCGGGGCTCAGGCAAAGGCTGCGGTCATCGCTGGCTGTGTGGGGGTCATAGCCGAGGTTAATACCAGCAGCATTTCACTTCTGAACTGACGCCATGTGTAGTCAAGGGTCTTTTATTTTACATTTCAGTCATAGATGTGTTGCACTCTGTGTATGTACTGTTTTTACCCGTGTGCCCTGTGTGTGTGTGCCTTGTATTTGCTGTATAGTGGAATGTTGGTGTGTGAATGTGTGCTGCTGTTAGTCTCTTTAGGTTTACTAGATTCTGTGTTGTGTGTATTATGTTACGGCCGTTGGTTATACTGTTTTGTATCTGCTGAGTGTGTGGTGTAGGTACGTTTTGTAGCTCTGTTGTGTTTTCTGAGGGTGCATTTCTGCCTGTCGCCCAATGCGTGCTGGGATAGGCTCCGGCACCTATCCCAGCATGCATGGATGGATGGGTGTACTTTTTGCTGTGTTTATAGTGAGTGCTGCACTGGGTATTGTGTAGCTAACCCTGCTGTGTGTCCAGGTGGATGAGGCCCCTTTGAAGAAGAGGCATGAACAGGGCTGGCTTATGGAGGTCACCGCTGATCTGGACCATTGCATTCAGCGAATCCGGTAAGTGCAGTTGGTCGCTCGCTCATGTGGCTAAATAACCAGGGTGTGTTATTGTATTTTGATGTGAATTACATTCAGCCAAAGTACATCTGCCATATGCATGTGTTTTAAGTGTATATTTGTTTGTGGTTTTGCCATTGTGTGTCCCACAGAGACTCAAAGAAATCCAAGATGGCCCTCAGTTTGGGTTACCATGGCAACATTGTGGATCTCTGGTGAGTATTTCAATTTGTGTTTATGTGCAAACGTGTTTGTTGGGAGAGAGCTGGAATCTTGTATTATAAAATCAATTTGCATAAATTTTGTGATTTGCAGTGGACTGAATCAGTTATTTATTTTGCTTAAATAACACATCTGCACAGACTAGGAGTGTTTTATTCTGGGTATGTTACGGGAGCAGATCTGGACAGTCTCCTGACTGGTGTAGTGGAGGGCTGCCCTCAGTAAACGCAGGAATGCTGGGAGTTGTCAGTGTGTGTAGAGTGATGGGGCCACGCACCATCGTGTATCTTTCAGGGAGAGACTTGTGACTGAATATGAGTCTACAGGGGAGCTACTAGTGGATCTGGGCTCGGACCAGACCTCCCTCCATAACCCCTTCAGCGGGGGGTACTACCCAGCCGACCTCAGCCTGCGCCAAGCCAACCAGCTCATGGCCACTGACCCCACCCGCTTCCGTGCTGCTGTCCAGGAGAGGTGAGCTCAGATCCAGAGCACCCAGTGGATAACCATCCCTACGCCTGTTTCATGTCCTTCACTCTCTTATCTCACTGTTGCGTGTCTGTTTAACTGGATATTGGAGACAAATTTTCATTCAGTTCATTCAATTCAATACACGGCAGAATTCAGTTTGATTTCTCAATCTGTCTGCCCTTTTCTAGTTTCTATAAGTAGTTTAGTGCTTTGGGGAGCTCCATGTAAAGTATTTTATAAGGGATTATACAGGGTTACACTTATATCACCATATCAAATATGAGGACTTGCCCATCTGACCAGCAACATCTGACCTCCTCCTCCTCCACAGCCTCTGTAGGCAGGTTAAAGCTATCAACAAGCTGGCTGAAGCAGGGATGTTCTTCTGGGACTATGGTAACGCCTTCCTCCTGGAGGCCCAAAGAGCAGGTAAGTGACATGGATTGAACTTTCCCTTCTGTTATTTCAGCATTCCTCTGATATAATTTAAACAAAACAAAGCATGGAAGAGATCAATCCCCTTTCAATGAATATAAGGAGGAGCCAAATTAGTTCAGGAGCTGCATCTTCACACATGGAAAATTATAATGGACATATGTTGCCTTTGGCCCTTATAAATCACTATCAAATTCTGCCTGTAATTATGTTTTATAGATTGAATCAATTTCAGAATATAGGAAAGATTTAGATTTACAATTTAAAATGTAAAATTTAGTGGCCATAGGTCATTGCAGGTGATTCCTGTTCCAGCAAATGTGGGAGCAGTAAATGAGTGCATTGTGGGTAAGTCTGGCTCTCTTGTGCACTCTGTCTCCCTCTCTCTCTGTCAGGTGCGGAGGTGGAGAAGAGTGGAGCTGGGAAGACAGAGTTCAGATACCCTTCCTATGTTCAGCACATCATGGGGTGGGTATCCCAGGCTGAGTGTCAGCCTGCTAACATGAACCAGTTCACTGAACAACTTAGGTAAATGTCCAGAGGAGGCACAACACTCTCTGTTAGAAAAATTCAGCTCAAAGTAGCAACAGAATGTTTCAGCCTACATCAAATAAAACCTCAAGAGCTGGACTGGTTATTTGGAAGGTAACGAGACACATCCCGGGTGATTACTGAATTACACCCACCGCAACTTCACTGCCTCGATGTTTATGTCACTTCTACAGGGATATCTTCTCCCTTGGCTTTGGGCCCTTCCGTTGGGTCTGTACGTCCGCTGACCCCCGTGACCTGGCACAGACTGATGACATCGCTGCCGCCGTACTGGAGGACATCAGTGCCTCAGGTGAGGGTATTACAGTGTAGTCGGCCAGAAAATGTGTGCATGAGATTTTTTTCAAAATTCACAGTGTCAATATATAATGGACATCAGTTTATGTGGGAATGATCTGAAGTATACCTCCTTGTGTTTTAGTTTCAGAACGCGTGAAACAGCAGTACAATGACAACATCCGCTGGATCCACCAAGCAGGGAAACACAATATGGTGCGAGCCCCTAAACCCCAGTGAAAATAAATCTCAATAATGACAGAGACACAACAACACAAATAAAGACACAACAAAACATACTGAAACATGGCACATATTAAAATGCAACACATGTCTAGTAACACACAATGACACAACACATATACAACAGCACATGTGGGTGCTAACACACACAAATAAGCACCTATGCACTCACACAGATCTCCAGACCCACAACACAACCGCACAACACCAAACAGGAACATTTTGTAAATCCAGACATTACGCTTGAATGTCTGGATTTTGCTCAAAGTTAACCACAAAGCTTAATTTTGAGACACAATAACGATATCTCACAAGATGCAACAGCTTACATTTAATTGTTCATATTATTGTTCATAAGCTTTTCTTTTCATACCCAAATGTTGACCTACTAGGATTTGTAAATTCAGGAGATTACGTTGATTCTATCTGAGTGTTACTGAGTGTGGATAATAGTTTGTCTTGTTGGCTGTGTCTCTGTATGCAGGTGGTTGGCTCCCAGGCACGAATTCTCTACTCAGACCAGAAAGGACGAGTGTCCATAGCCCTGGCCATCAATCAAGCTATTGCTGATGGGAGAGTCTCGGTAAAGACTCTTAACTCTTAACTTCAACTAACAACAATCCCCAAATGGTATTCCTTCACGTTGTCCCAAACAAACAGGTAGTTCTAGCTTTTCCAGACAGTCAAATGGCTGCTGAAACACACCAAGCATTTAAGTGTGTCCCCCGTCCATTAAACAGTTGCAATTAACACTGAAATACTGCCCATTCCCCCAGTGGAATGGGGGAGTGAGGCTTCATTGGCCCTAAAAAGCATAGAGTGCTGTGCTCATTTGTACTATCACTTATTTGATTGAATCACAGTGTTTTCAATGCAGAGCAGATTCATATGGTTCACATGAGTGACAGCGTATGGTACCTCCCTGCACTATGAAATTCATGTAGTCTCTCTTTCCTATCGTTAATTCCTTTAGTTTTGAGCAAAGTACCATTTTATCCATCAGTATTGTAAATCCCATAAGTCATTTTTTTATTTGGCTGTTGACAAATACTTGAATTATTAAACTATACATAATTACTCAATTCATCAACTTAATCACAACTACTTCACCATCAAGTCAGTTAAACTAATTAGAACTTCAGCCATTATTTAGTGCAGTTTTAAAATCTGCACACATATTTTGATCTATTTATTAGCCGCTGTGAAAGCTGATGGGTAAAACAATTTTCCTCACTGTTGATGGTATTAAATTGATGTGATCCTTCAAATGTAGTCTACATCTCTCAGGTGATGGCCAATCACTCGCATTTGCATTTTCTTTTTTTTAAAAACAAGGGAAACACACACAAACATGCTGTGGCATTAGCTAATTTTTTGCATTCTAACTTGATCTGCACCTTTGGGGGGACACTGACTTTGGCAACATTTGGAGGTTAGCCTACTCTGATATTCAGGTAATTAACGGCTACTTGATAAATCTCAAGTGCCTAGTCACCTTATGTACCCACTGTGGCCAGACTGAGGGATATCTGTGTGAGGCCTGTGGCTGTAATTTTGGGGTGTGTGGGTTTGTTCTGTCTCAGGTATGGGTGATAGTGTGTAGTTCCATGTTATGGGATTTTGTTGAAGGCAGCTTTTATTGAGTTTCCTTTTCTCTGGCCAGGCGCCTGTGGTTATCAGTCGAGACCATCATGATGTCAGTGGCACCGACAGCCCCTTTAGAGAGACCTCCAATGTGTACGACGGCTCGGCCTTCTGTGCTGGTAAAAAAGAAACACCTTAATCATCAAAAGAAACTTGTTTTCACCAATAGAACTAAATCCTTTGTGCTTATCAAACAAAGCACTTTGGAAATCATGCTATTATATATCCTAAAAACCATAAACACAACCTTAGCACAGTGTCCATACAAATCTCCCTCAAGCATAGTATATCTCAATCAATTTTATACCCTCACAAGTAATCACTTATGGTCCCTAATCATATTACTTACAGTATCAAAACATTCATCTAGAGCACCTAAATTTTGGATATCACTTTCTTAACTACTGAATGCTAATTATACTCATTTGTAAATACTCTAATGCTCTTTAAGTACCTTGGACAACTAGAAAATGTATTTTAGGATACAGCTGTTTAATTTCCTGAATTTAAAGGAGGTTTAAACTTGTCCTTCCTAACCTTGATCCTCCTCATTTAGAATCCTCATCATTTGTTTGAGAACCACTGAATTTCACTCTCTCTCTATCAGACATGGCAGTGCAGAATTTTGTGGGCGATGCCTTCCGTGGGGCCACCTGGGTATCGCTTCACAATGGAGGAGGAGTGGGCTGGTGAGGTTTAAAACATCAGTGCACCACAGCATCACAACAGTGACCGAGTACTCTCAGCACAGACAAATAGATTACTCTCAGCACTGACAAAAATATTACTCTCAGCGCTGACAGATTACTCAAAGCACTGACAAAAGGATCAGTCTCAGCACTGACAGATTACTCTCAGAACTGACAAAAATATGTCTCTCAGCGCTGACAGATAACTCTCAGCACTGACCAAAAGATCAGTCTCAGCACTGTCAGATTACTCTCGGCACTGACAGAAAGATCAGTCTCAGTACTGACAGATTACTCTCAGCACTGACAGAAAGAGCAGTCTCAGCACTGACAGATTACTCTCAGTGCTGACAGAAAGAGCAGTCTCAGCACTGACAGATCACTCTCAGTGCTGACAGAAAGAGCAGTCTCAGCACTGACAGATTACTCTCAGTGCTGACAGAAAGAGCAGTCTCAGCACTGACAGATTACTCTCAGTGCTGCCATGAGCAGGCCACTGACAGCATTTCGTGCTCCTTGAGTTTTTGCCTAATTCTTCTGCATATTCTACACACTGGTTACAGAGTATATATACTGGCTGCATCAATTCTAGAATATGCATATTTGAATTGTATGGATAGATCTTCATCTATTCATACAATTCAAATATGTCTACTCCCTTCTGCTAGGTCCTCTGAATTTTTGTTTACTGTATCTCCAGGGGTGAGGTTATAAATGGAGGCTTTGGGCTAGTCCTGGATGGGTCAGAGGAAGCAGGTCGGCGTGCTAGCATGATGCTCAACTGGGATGTGTCCAATGGGGTAAGAGAGCGGATGATGTTGCCCTTAATTAGACCTGGGTCATATATGTAGATTAAATACACTAAGGCTTATGATGTAATGATGGTTTTAAAACACGGCTGCAGAATTTCAACAGCATGTTATTATACAAATGTTACAATCAGAGAAAGATTTAAAAAGAAAGAATTTTGTTCTGAATATTGCTGAAGATAGATGTTTGTTTTAACTGTCAGTAATCTGAAGAAATACATGGGTCTAAAATGTTAAAGTATTTCTAAGAAATTGTTTGCTCAGATCTGCCCTTAAGACAAAGATTCACTAAGAGCATGTCTACAGATGATTCACTGGAGATGCTTACAGGACCACAAGCCTGATTTTGTCCTGTGTGCACTTTGATCTTTTGACCTCCAGGTGGCGCGGCGGTGCTGGTCTGGGAATGCCAATGCGTATGACACCATCCAGCGCACAATGGAGGAGCACAGCCATCTGCGGGTCACCATGCCTTTCCCCGTGCAGGACGAGCATGTGCTGGACCGGGCCCTGCAGGGCTAAACCAGCTTCTGAACACTCACTCACCTGCTCCATATACAGTACACAGCATAGGATTTCCACAGAAGTCAGAACATTACAATTATATGCACCTTCTGAAAATTAATTTATGAATGACTTTTCCTGACAGTTCCTTAGGACACCGTCTACGCTGCAATGTTCTGTACTACAGTATAGTATTTGAAACACCTGCACCTTCCAGAAGTCGTCCTGTAGTTAAATAGCAGAGAGCATGGTTGGAATACAAAAGTTGAGTATCTGGTGGGTCAGTAAATTCTATTGACCAAAGGCCTTTCTCACCTTAGTGCTTGTGCAGAGTTGAAGTCTACATTACAGATCAACATTTGATATGTTGTGCTTGGGTTCCAATGAACATGATAGTCTTGGGCAACACTGTGTTAATTCTATGATGTTTGGTTTTATACCATATTATTTATCAACTCATTTCACATGTAGTTTTGGAGTAAAGCCTTTGTACATATTGATCTTAAAGTTTAACAAACAAATTATATTCACCCTGCAATCAAACGTCTGTGTCTGCTGTCGTTACTGCCAACAAAACATGCAAAATAATATGACACTATTTCATATTAATAAGCCTAACAATAAGCCCCCTTCCCACACAACACGTTTACTATACCCCTCTACAGTCTACACTATGTTTCACAAAATCATAAGGGTAATTATAAAACTTATGGTTCAAGTTTTCAATCAATATAGACTTGTTATGTTAAATAAAAATGTATTCTTAGCACAAATCATTATCTACTGTATAAATCAGTTTTTGCAAATCATGCATAATATAAACTATTACAAAATTATTTAGTTTCCACAAATGTTGGCATTTATTTCAAGCAAGTGTGTACTGCCATATTTCTTAAAATGGCAGATCTGCCAACCTGCACGCATTTTGTGTACCAACCACGCAATTCTTGGTCAGAATACGCAGGTACGAAATGCCAGCTGAAACTACGCAAAAAAAAAAAAAATATATATATATATATATATATATATATATATAATTGCAATTTAATTACGGAAAACAGGCAATTAATACAAAACAATACCGTACATTTATTCGGTATTTAAACTACATGCCTCGGATTGAACCAGATGCTACGACCTTGTGCTTGTGGTTCTGTAACCCCTCCTGACCCACTCAACATCCACTGATACGCAGCGGTACTTTATTATCCACCTATGCGTAACGCTGCATTGCTGAGGTAAAATGGGAAGTGGGGAGTAATAATCAAGCACAAAAATGTCACCGTAATGTGAACATATAAAACGGTAAAACATGTTCGGTAACTTTACGAGATGATGCATTTCAAGGGGTATATCCTAATAAGATAAATTTGTGTATACAGTTAGCCGTAGTAGTAGCTCGCATGCGATTTAGGCTCATTACGAGACGTGTGAATAACTGAGTAATTTAGCTGCAGTAACTCAAACGCTACGGAGAAGCAAATAATTCCTATTATTGCAGCCAGTCACCCGCCCAGCCTTGCAGTTAGAAAATAATCATGACGTCGGATGACGAGGATACTAACAAGGAGAGAGAGAGGGAGCAGACCTACTAAAAAGTCCGTGCCCCCCAGAAGTTCCTCGCAAAATATCAGGAGCAATGGCCGTGCCTCCGCCCCTCAAAACTTCCGCACCATGCATTTTGCACATTGTGCAATTATGATTTTGACATTAGCCACCAAGGAGCTTCAGGTAATAATTTGCCTAAACCTCTAGTTACAAAAGCCTACATTCCTAGATATTTTTTCAATTGAATACTATTTTTTTAATTAGGCCTATATGATGTGTGCTTATATAAGCGGATTCAATTATTTAATTATTAAATAAAAATGCAAATCATGAACAGAAACTTGGTTTTATTCATAATTGACAGTGTTTTACATCGCAACATAAGCTTCTTTTTTTTTTACATTACAACATAAGTTTCTGTAAATACTTGAAAATGAAAACATATGTTACAATATACAAAATAAATTATTTCCATTTTTATTAAATAAGTGAATGCAATTCACTTATGGTTATCAGTTTATATAAGCACACATATCATATAATGAAATATTAATCATGAAAAAATTGCTTTAAGCAGGTATACTCAAACTTTTGACTTGAAAGTATATCATAATATAGCCCAGTGCAGTGCAAGTGATATTTTAGAATCAGGTCAAATTATACAATTTTGCCTGATCACTTTAACAGTCAAATGTTATGTACATTATTATCATTATGTACATAACACTACATATTTCTTATGAAGAAGCTATGTAGTGCTTAAGTTATATAGCTCTTATGATGGACCAGCCAAAAGAAGTCACAAAAATGCAATAACAAGCAGTGTAATGCATTTTTAAAACATGCCATGGAACCATTTTAATTTTTTCATAAGCATGTGTGATACTTAGTTCCTGCAATTCATCTCTTACAGCAGAAAATTCCATTATTATTCCCATTGAGCATTGAGAGTTTTGATTGTATTATTCCCTTTGTCCCATCCTCCAAGCTGTTTAGAATTATGTCCACTAGGTGGCAGAAAATGTTTTTAAAAAAGGTGGTGAAACCTCACCGTTTCAACTTCTGCATTTGTAATTTAATTTGAGTTATTCTCTGGAAAAAAAATAGAGTACTCAAAATAATTAGGAGATACAGACCAAAATGAATTATATTTACTGTTTTCAGTACATTTTTAACAAATGTGGATTGTACTCATTTCAGTCATTAGAATAAGGAATTGAGAAATGCAGGAACATAAGATGTATGTCAAAGAAAGGTTGGCTGAGGAGATCTGAAAGCTAGGATAGAACAGGATCAGACAGACTGACAAAGCAAGCATAATCTATCCCCAATCACAGACAAGTAAAATTAAAAATAAAATAAAATAAACGGTATCCTCACTCTCAGACTTATCAAAAACTAGTTTATCACTGCCCATGGACAAATCAAACAGACAAACCAAGAACAGGTGCCAAGACAAAAGAAAAATACAGTATCCTTGGACTGTCCTCCATGCCTTGAAACCGGAAGAGGACATTTTTATAGAGTATGAAAAGGCACATGTAGATCTATGCCATTAAACCAGGCCTCAGACCTCCTCAAATGCCTAAAGAAATGTGACACAGATTAATCAACCAAACAAGTGCGACAACAATTGACTCAGGAAAAGTGCTGATCTATAGCAATTCACAAAAAAGCCACAGCATTGGCTTACAGTATTTGTACCACTTCTGCTGCATTTTCTTGTAGAAGTATCAATAATGATGACAGAAGAAACCAGTCCTTAGACAAATTCATATTTCTGTCGTTTATATCACACCAAAAGGTGGTATTTAAAGACTAGTCAGTTTGATTGTAATAATACAGGTAATATAAATTAAAGGCTTACATGCATTATTTTATCATGGGATGTGGTAGGAGGTTGTATTGTAATAGAATAATAATAATAATATTAATTAAAGCCGCAAGCGGCGTTGGGAGGGGTCCAAGCATTGGCAGCATCGCGCCCCCTATGGAGCGATTTAAAAATGGCTTTGTCCTCATGATCATATGCCTTCACCCAACATATCTACTGAATATCATGATGATCGTATAAAATATTGATGACTTGCGGCCAATTTTGAGCTAAGAGACGCTGTCGGATGACTTAGTTACGTCGCCATGGATGTGTCCGGGCCGCTTCCCGTCAAGGCCTTTACTATGTCGTAACACTTAGATGGCATGTCGTAACACTTTGATGGTCCGGCGTGTACGCACAGCTGCAGCGTTTCTGCGCCGCAACTAAAAAAGGTGTCACACTAGTGTTGTCACGATACCAAAATTTTGACTTTGATAGTGATACCAGGTTTAGTATTACGATACTCAATACTGAAATGATATTTGAAACTTAAACGATGCTAATTAGATACTCGGTACCTAACGATACTGAAATTACCTTAATAGATCAGAAACGTAATGTCCACAAGGGTTGACCTCATTTTCGAATTCATGGTTTATGAACAACCTGGTTCATTAACAACCTTTAAGTTGAAGCCTCTTCAACATATTAATATGCATAGGCCTATAGTGTTACAACACTGAACAATAGAAAACTGTTAAAAATATTTCAAATATTAAACAGTTGTAAAGTACATAATTTTTAAAACAGGTCTTTCGCCTTTAAATAGATTGAAAAACTGCATATTTTAATAACAATACAGCATCTATCTATAATAAAATATTTCCAAATTGGAACACCTATTGCTACTGAAGTGAACTGAGTCAAAGCTTGCGCTGTATCAGGGAAGTGAATGCACAAGCGCAGGTCACCTCACTTGGCAACCTTAGTTGCTACTGCCATCTAGCGACGATTCTGACAAACTACACTTTTCATCCTCTAAATCAGTAATGCGGGAGACACATTTCCCTGGCTTTTACATTTGACACAGAACTACCGAACATCGGGAAATTCAAATACGAAACCGTTTTTTTTTTCTGTTTTTTTTTTTTTTTTTAAGTACCCAGAAAGTGCTGAAGTTTTGGCATACCGTGCAACACTACGTCAGACACATATTCCAATCCATTGCTCAGTTTAGCAGAGAATGCACATTTCAGAGCGCCACAGAGACAGATAGAATAATGACACTAAATGCACATTTCAAATAATAAAGACGACATTGAGAAAAAACTAAAAAAAGGACTTAATATCAACTCGCGACCCGCGTGCTGACCGCAGAGCAGCCTACCGGTTTATTTATGTAGACATTGGCAGATAAGAAAATTTTCGGTTAAGCTGACCTATAAAACGCTATTCCAAAAGCTAAATCAGACATGTTATACATCGTTAGAAAGCTTATACTCTCACCTACTGAATAAATGAATTGTCAATCAAGCCAAATTAGACTAAGAAGAACGACAACGCCGTAAGCAACAGGTGTGGTATTACGCACAGCTATTTTTGAAAATATCCGACATTTCACAAACGGATTATCCAAGACAATATATAACCACTCATTCGCAAAAGGGACATCTCTACGCGTAAAACCGATGGTAAGATTGTATATTTATTAAATGTTTAGTCCCAGATATTGACTGTAGAATGACATGGTATAATTTTTGTTTTTAATTGTCTCGTTTATTTCGTTATTCAGTGAGCAGCCTTTTCACTGCTGTATTGGCATATTTTAGGGCTAATGTCGGGTTTATCTTGTTGCTACGGAATATTGCATTACATTACATTACATTACATTACAGGCATTTGGCAGACGCTCTTATCCAGAGCGACGTACAACAAAATGTATAACCATAACCAGGAATTAGTGTGCCGAAAACCCTAGAAAGAAATACCGTTCCAAGTGCAGGAAACATTCGCATAGTTCAACTTGGACCCAGTTGGTTAAACTGATTAACGCTAACACAAACAAGAACAGCAACAACGCAGTCTATAAGAACATTCAAGCAATAGTTAAGACGAGTTAAGACTAAGTCACCTACGGAACAACTACCTAGTTACAACCCTAAGCTTACAGTCAATTTAGAAATTAAATTGAGAATACGTTTTCTCAGCACAATGACGGATTTAAAGACTAAACGAACTCACCCGATGTTGTCTTCAAATGGACCGTATTATTTTAGACATTGGCAGACTACAGCGTAAAATGCGTCTTTTGTTTATATTCAATATTAGTAATTGCAGCGAGAAACTGCAGCTGTAGGTCGTTATGTTATGGTAGCAACGGAACGAAGCGGACCATATATGTATTAGGCTACCGTCATTGTTTCAGTATACCAGCGTGTTTTCGCGCGTTTGCACAGAAACTCGGAACCTATCAATAAAATGGTTTAGCTATTTCTCAGCATAATGACAGATTTAAAGACTTAACGAACTCACCCGATACTGTCTTCAAATGGATCCATGCCAAAGAAAAGTAATTATTCATCCTCTCAAAGCTTTACCGGAGCGTATTATTTATTTAGACATTGGCAAAGTACAGCATAAATTGCGTCTTTTGTGAATATTCAATGTTTGAAATTGCAGCGAGAAACTGCAGCTATAGACACAAGATAGTCTGTTATGTTATGGTAGCAACGGAACGAAGCGGACTATATATGTATTAGGCTACCGTCATTGTTTCATTATACCAGCGTGTTTTCGCGCGTGTGCACTGAAACTCAGAACCTATCAATAGAATGGTGTAGCTATTTCTCACCATAATGACAGATTTAAAGACTGAACGAACTCATCCGATATTGTCTTCAAATGGATCCATGCCAAAGAAAAGTAATGATTCATCCTCTCAAAGCTTTACCGTAGCGTATTATTTATTTAGACATTGGCAAAGTACAGCATAAATTGCGTCTTTTGTGAATATTCAATGTTTGAAATTGCAGCGAGAACTGCAGCTGTAGACATAAGATAGTCTGTTATGTTATGGTAGCAACGGAACGAAGCGGACTATATATGTATTACCGTCATTGTTTTATTATACCAGCGTGTTTTCGCGCGTGTGCACAGAAACTCAGAACCTATCAATAAAATGGTTTTCTCAGCATAATGACAGATTCAAAGACTAAACGAACTCACCCGATACTGTCTTCAAATGGATCCATGCCAAAGAAAAGTAATTATTCATCCTCTCAGAAAGCTTTTACTGAAAAACTTTTGGTCGCCTATCCTAGCATGCACGCTAGGTGGCAGTGTCAGACCGTGCTTTCACTGATAAAAACTAGCGTCGCCATGGTTGTCGCTTGCCGTAAAGAAGTTTACTCGATGTCGTAATCGTTTGGATTTGGAGCTCCAAGCTTTTCCGCACCCCACCTAATGAAAAAGTCCAAATGGTGTGCAAACCATATGGCGGACATAGGTGCTCCCAATAGGAAAGTTGGAGAGCACATTCAGATGCATCAGTCGATGAAGTTTTGTGTTGATCTGACTTACGGTGTGGGAGTTATGGCCTTTTAAAGTATGACCCTCGTGTTATAGCGCCACCATCTGGCCGACATAGGTGATTTTTAGTGCCTGAGTAGTGGGGGGCCATAGGAACCCACCTGCCAAATTTGGTTGGTCTACAACTTATGGTTGCTGAGCCTCAGACATTTTAGCGGAGAAAACTGCCACGCCCCAACTAAAAAGTCTAAATTGCGGGCAAACAATATGGTGGACATAGGTGGGGCCAATGGCAAAGTTGTAGAACACGTTCAGATACATATGTCGATGAAGTTTTGTGTTGATCTAACTTATGGTGTGGGAGTTATGGCCTTGTACGCGTTACCCTTTGTTATAGCGCCACCATCTGGCTGACATACGTGATTTTTAGTGCCTGAGTAGTGGGGGCCCATAGGAACCCACCTGCCAAATATGGTTGCTCCAGGACTTATGGTTTCTGAGCCTCAGACACTTTTAGCGGAGAAAAATAATAATAATAAGAATAATCCTAACAGATACAATAGGGTTCCACCAGCTTCGCTGCTTGGACCCCTAATAATAATAATAATCACACACGATCATTTAGGTTAGGCTACTCATATTAGTTAATATTGAACGATTATTGAAATAAGGCCTGTAAAAAATGATCTGGCCATCATAAAGTTTATATATAGTGGTGCTATATTTATTTCACACCTAACTGAAAAACAAACCACAACCGGAAATGTATTCAAGGGGGTTGACAGAGAAATGGAGGAGCCCTTTTCTCCTTTAAAAGCTCAACCCCCCACCCCCATTACATTGGAGCCCCGACTTACACGTCTATCACAACTTAGAAGCACCACAGCACAGCTGAGCTGCAACCGTGACACGATCTCTCTTTCCAGAGCTTCACTGAAGTAGCCTATTGCATGTCTGTGCTGTTTTGGAAAGATCATGGGGAATCAGCGCATGGAGCCGATCATTTCCACTGAGTTCAGAGCTTGAGCCGCCTGCTTTCGTCTGCATCACTATTATGTTGGAAAGGGCTCAATGATATTTTCATTCTAAACTCAGCTATTTTGGACCACAGTCGATACAATACTTCTGTTTCTCGCCTCGCGCTCGTTGTAGCTTGCTGGTACAATGGGGTGTTGCAGTGGACGTTGCACGTTGATTTTCCTTTGCATTTTCCAGCTGGTAAGTAAATTCACTGGTTGACCTCTTAAGACATATGAGAACGATATCAAAATAATACGAACTTTGAGTGGATTTAGTTTAGTGCTTTAAAAAGTGAATATAAAATAGCCAGCGTCCAGTGATGTCAATGGGTTGCAACATCCCATATTAAGTTGTTCTGTTTAATTGACAAAACATATTCATGTTTACTCAATAGCAAATGATTTAATTGCATCATTGTTTATTGTGCATGTCGTATTGTTAGAGAGAGGATATGGTGGCATCCATTGTGGAATCTTTTAACATGATGCTTTTTAAAATGCGTGTTTAGAGGGTTACTTTGTTAGAATAAGTTGTACAAGACAGATGATGTTTTATTGCGCAAATGATGACGACAGAAAATGTCAGAAAAATGCGGTTTTGGTAATGTTGAATTGACGATAGATATCCCTTTGCACAGTACCGTTTACTCACTTATTGTTAATAGTTGATGAATGGAAGAATTCGATTCACGCTGTATGGTGGGTGTTAAAAGGGCAACAAAGCACCGTGAATATTGATTCACAGTTACTTGCAGAACTGTGGGGCCCACATTGAAAGCGGTCGATATGATTTTGGTTAGGTGACAGGGTTCACGCACGCAAGGTACAGAATTGATGGAAGGATTGCCATTCGTTTATATTGGTTTTTTAAATTCGATTTAATCCTGCGTGTATACATATTACAGTATCTTGTTGCTTCTTTGTTATTTATTAGTTATGGTCTAATGGTCAGTGTTAATGATTTTATGTTGCCAAAATATATCGCTTAAAGTTTCATACAAACATTTTAAATGTAACATGTCTTAGGCACCAAAAAAAAAAAAAAAAATTGAAGACAATAATTAGCCCACTTTGGAAATAATGCCTTGTTAATGAAAGCTTTCTCTTTTATGACCTGGAAACTTTTTTATTATTATTTTAAACTTTAAAAAAAACTGCATTCAGAATTTTCAGAGGAAAGCCCGTGAGCTTGGAGACATGAAACTCCAGAAGCAGATACAATAACTGATCAGGACTGATGGCAGCATTGCAGCTGATACCTGGGAGATTCCAAGCTACGACTTAAATTGAAATACACTCTATAAACCCATTCACAGGGGGGGGAGACAAATGGTGTTTGTCCCTTGTCTGTTGCCAGGTTTTCAGGTGGAAAGTGTATTGGTAGCTATCAGACACTGGTGCCTTCCCTAATTGTCCAGATTGATTATCTTTGTCGGAGGAAAGTGGCTTTGCCTTGATGCAGGAGCAGTGGTTCCCTGGGAATTTGGGATCCATTTAAAGCAACACTGGCAGAAAAAGGCATTGCCTCCTCTCCCCCACAGAGTTCAGTGGAAAGACTTGGCTCTTAAGGAAAAAGCAGTGCACTGAAGGCTTTCTATTTACTCCCACACACAATGAGTGGGACTTTGTCATTGTGCTCTCTTGTCACACACAGCACAAAACTTACCCACTTACTAAGAACTTTACTGCTTTTAACTTATGGCCCCACCAAGTGATTGAGTGCAAGGAGATCGTATTTTATTCTGTTGTCATGGGCAACACATCCAGCAGAAAGTTAGTGGGGTGTAAATGCTGGCAGCCAATGCATAGGTCTACAGAGATGAATGCCAAAAAGCGTATTATCGTTACATTCTGTATCAGAGGCAGCTGTCTGAGCACAGGAGTAAAGTTTTCCATTTGTAGTCCAGATTAGAATTCAATAGAAGGAAGCTGTGAAAAGAATAATACCTTTCTCTTATCTGTAACAGAAGAGTGTGTGGCGCTGGGGGCCCTTTTATTTTTTACTTTGAGAACAGGGGAGCAATGACCATAGGGGAGAAAGAAAAGACGGCGTTTCTGGAGATGTGCTAGTTATTTGACCAGGGAAATGGTAGTGTTCCCAACTGAATAGCACACCATATGTTTTATGAAACAAAACTTGTGTAAACACTATTATTATTACAGTGTTGTCTAAACTGTAACATGATTGCTTGGCATGTTTGCTTGTTGGTTAGGATAAAAAAGTGCATTTTTCTAAACTCGAATTACACATGCCACTGGCCGTGTAGTGTTAGCTGGGTAATACTGGATGTGTGTTTTCTGAGATGCCAAAATTGATCTGTCTAGTTGATCTGTCAAATGGAGTACATCTCATAGAATACACAATGCGTTTACTGATCCGTTTAAAGTGTGTGTCCTTCATAAATTGTCAACTCTGAATATAAGATTGTAATTTAATATATGCAATAAATCTTGCATAAAAAATCTGTGATTGTGGGTGTTTGTTCTGGATGACCTAACAGGTCACTGAATCTCAGCAGTAGCTATCATGAACCTGGCATTTACTCAATTATCAATAGTAATCAGTGCTTCGGTTTTAACAAGTGCTTATAAGCTTTTGAATTTGAATGAAATTGCTTCTGAGGGACGCGAGTGGTGAAGTTAATTTTGTGTTGTTATTTTTGACCTTCAGTGCAATTCTGCGTTAGTTCTCCAGTTCAATTCTATGGGCTTCAGTTTGGTCTCAGATTCATTGAAATCCAGCCAGGCTCTTTCATATGGAATTCAAATTATAACCTGTCACCTTCTGATGTGTTTCTCAAGGTGCAAATGGGGTGAGAAAAGATAATTTGGTTTCATGAGTGAGATGCATGGCATAGACTCGTTTTTTATTTTACAACTCAAAATATGATAATATGGATCTGAGAGTCATGTTACTCATACCAGCATTCCTTGCAAATACAAATCCAGCTCACTCAATTATCTTTCTGATGACTTAAACTCCCGTGCAGGTATCACAGCCAAAATGATGCTTTGTAGATGCTCTGATTTGTCACTGTGGGCCAGTATGATGCTAGGTCACATTATTATAACCTGCGTAATACTGCTAAATGTCATGAATTGTAGTCCCATTAGTCCAACCAGCATATAATTACAAATGTCTCTGCCATTTTTATAACATTTACATTCCATTTATTTGCCAGACGCTTTTGTCCGTAGCGACGTGCAATAAGTGCATACTGAAGATCATTGGAATAACTACAATGCACAGGTTCGATAAAGGTACAGCACACATTATGTAACAGTTATCCATAGCCATGAACACATTAAGTCCAGTTCACACAGGTCAGAAGGCTAGGTCAGAAAGTTATGGTAAGTCAAATTAGGAGGCATGATGACGTGCTACAATATCAATATAAGATAAATAATATGAAATACAATTGCTAAATGGAAATACAAGTTAGCATGAAAGTGCTACAGGATTCAAGTGATGAGAGCGATCCTAGATTGGGAGTGATGTGTAGAGTAGTGATGGTTAGTCGTGTAGGGTTGAGTCATGTCCTGTAGGTAGGCATGGCCAGTCCTGTTGGCTACAATGTAAGCCAGGGTCAGGTATTTGAACCTGATCCTGGTGGCAACCGGTCGCCACTGGAGTGACCTCAGCAGGGGAGTGACATTTGAGAACTTTAGGAGGTTGAAGACAAGTTGGGCAGCAGCATTCTGAATCAGTTGTAGTGGCTGTATGGCATAAGCTGAGATGCTTGCAAGGAGGAAGTTGCAATTAATCTAGAAGGGAGATTACCATAGCCTGTACGAGTAGTAGCTGGGTGGAGTACATGGTCAGGTATGGTTGAATCCTCCTTATGTTGTACAGAAGGAATCTGCAGGACCGTGATGGTGCCATAATGTGCTCCTTGAAGTTCAGCTGGTCATCCAGGACCACCCCTAGGCTCTGTGCAGAGCGAGAGGCAGCCACTGTGGTACGATTGACAGTAATGGAGAGCTCTTGTAAAAGTGAGGTCTTGTGAGGGATGAAGAGCAGCTCCATCATGTTGAGGTTGAGCTTCTGGTGATGCCTGGCCATCCATGTCGTGATATTCTCTCATTTACCTGTATGGCAGAGGAAGGAAAAGAGAAGAAGAGTTGTGTATCGTCGGCATAACAATGATAAGGGAAGCCGTGTGAATTAATGACTGAACAAAGAGATTTGGTGTAAATGGATAACAGCAGAGGACCCAGTACAGATCCCTGTGGGACTCCTGTAACAAGGAGATGAGGTGCAGAGATAGACCTCATCCAGGTGACCTGGTAAGACCTATCTGCAAGATAGGAAGCAAACCGAGAGATGGCAGTCCCAGAAATGCCCATCTCATCCAAATTTGAGATGAGTAGTTGGTGATTGACTGTGTTGAATGTCTTGGAGGATCTGGACAGAGCAGAGAGATGAGGCTATTGCAATGGCAAGTGCCTCCATCACAGCCAGGAGGGTAATATCTGTTGAGTGCCATTATAATGCCATAAATAGCCATGTTCCAGTATATTCACAAAATTCTATGAATTTCCTTATTTCTGATGTTTTAATGGTAGCTGTGTGGTTTGAGAAATAAATATATTAAGTGAATCGTTCGGACTGTGTTCCCCAAGCAGCATCATCTTCTTTTTATGTGTTCATTGGAAGGACTGCTAATGTACTTCAATACCTACCATAAGGATAGCAGACAATGTCCTCCAAAGAACACCTTTGCTGCTGAATTATTTGCAGATGATCAATTGCCTCCGCTTCAGTCAGTGGTTACATTAAACCCTATTGTCTACATTGAGAATGCAAAGGGATGAGTGTTTCGATGATGTGGGTATTGTGTGACTGTCGAGCCTATTCCCTGCTGTTGACAGGGGAGTGGGGCTAATAGCCACGCATGTGTCCTTGTGCAAGGACATAAGGCGCCCCTGTGTATGGAACACCTCCCCTTTAGTTCATCTCTCACCAAACAAACCGTATTATTAGCCCAGTTCTTCCCTTGGATGGCTTCATTTGAGCAAATTGCTTGAGTGTGATTGGTTTTTACTGTCAAGGCTTTGCTATCATCGGATTGCTCAGATGACATTGTGAGCGTATATATAGCTGTCAAAATGTATACCTCACCCTCTACAGACCATTAAGCTTAAGCAACAGTTGTATATCTTTGATGTCTAGGCCCAGCATCGGACCTGTTAGAGCCAGAATGGCTCACCACTGCAACACTACGTTATTATCTAGGAAGAGAGCGGCATTGCTTTATGATAGTTTTTCACATAATAGTATTTTCCACTGTAACATTTGTAAACATGTGAAGACATCATCCCTAAGCTGAAGTGAGAGGCCAGCACAAGTGCCACCAATACTTGTTTGACTAACAGCCTGGGGTTAGTGGGATGTTTTACCATCGAGTAGACCAGAGGGTGAAACACCAAAGCAGTCAGTCTCTCCTAGCTCTGTGCAACACCTGTTTTTGTATTTTTTTCTCCTTCTCATTCGAAAGGAACACAATGGAGTTTGTTTAGTGGCACGTACAGCTGTCAGCAGCCTATTTCCAGAGTCCCTGTAGTCAGATAAAACCATTTTTAATGGAGGGCTTGGTGCATTTAGCATCGATGGAAAGCAGTGCTCTATAAGGTATTACTTCTTCCTCTTTGGAGTCAAGATATGATCTGAGGGTCAGGTTTGAATTTCCCCTCACCGACGTCACTGTGCTGTGGAGTGCTTTCTGAGTGAACTTAATGATTATATTTCCTGTGTAAGCTGATGGGCCACAAGGGCATTGACACCACTTAAGGTATCGTAAATTAGGAAAACTGGCCTTTCGCCTGGTCTCTCAACTTTTGCCGCTGGATATTTGACCAGTACATAACCAACTGTGCAGTATACCTCTGGCTCTTGATGCAACAATGCTTTGCATCTGTGTGAGCTAAATGTACAGAAATAGCAGTGCCTTTGAAATTCTTTTGCAAAATGTTTTTCTTTATTTTTTAATGGACTTTAATGCCTATTTTTAGTCATCTGGTATAGTTTGCTGGTCATTTCTTTCCTATAGAATTCGATACTTTGTTCTCTGCAAACTACATTTGCATTGAATGGTTTTTCATTATTAGTGTCCTCTGTTAGATACAGCAATCAACTGTTAGAGCAGTAAGCTAGATCTCTGAAATATGGAGACAGAGACACACACACACGCACAATTTTTCAGTGGAGTGCAACCATGTACCATCTTAAGACTTTGATTGGTTTCTTTATCTGTACTCAGCATGGTTATAGAAACCAGTATTTCTGAGCTTTCAGAAGAGAAAGGCTACAGAGAGATTTGTGACAGTCACTGAAAATGAAAAGGCGCTCTAAGGCAGGAAAAAACACTGTATATCGATGGCAATGTGGATGGCGAATAAGCTACCGTGAATAACATGATTGATGACTGGGGACCTTTAATTGGACATGGTAGCTTTGTCTACTCTATAAAAGGGAACCAAGGCTGCCACAGGCTCTGAGTAATGAGGTCAGAGCTGAAGAGAACTGACCACCCCCCCCCAACTCCCCATGATGGTCTTAACTTCATCCAGGGCCTTCACTTAGGGCCTTACTGCCCTAACTCTAGCAAATGTGAGGGAGTTATGTTGGATTGTCTGGGGATCCAAAATGAACTTTGCATGCCAATGTTGTGAAAAAAGCATAGCTGCTCACTCTGTGGTGGTTTGTGGAATTTCTGAGATATGAGAGACATCTGTAAGAGATTTGATAAGATGTAGGCTATCAGTATCATATTCAAATACTCTTAATATGTAGAACTCATTGGCCTGGAGAAAGGATACAGGGCTTGTGTGAGGACCTGATCGAAGCTGTGATTGGCGGTTGGTGAAATGCAGGCAAGCGTACTCAGTGCTGGGTTAAGTGGACATGCCTATTGTTCTGGGGGGGGGGGGGAGGTGGAGAAAGCGGCTCTTTGTGTGTGGCTGCTTGGGGTGGAGTGAGCAGTGGGCCTGCTATCTCGGCACCTCCCCCAGCATTTTGGCATCTTCATCAGGAGAACCAGTTCATCTTACTGCTGCAAACACAGTGTGCTTTCACAACACCCTCTTTCTTAACCATTAAATGTATGGGTGGGGTCGTTCTGGACCCCAAGAATGGTTTTTGTCTCTAATAAATGCATTTGATTATCTGAAATTCCAAATTTGACATTTGTAATTTATTTATTTATTTTTGTGATAATTGTGCTTTAATGCTCCTCTTGTTTAGGTTTGTGGGTTCTTTTTTGACCCCAATTAATTCCGATGGGAATTATTTTCAAACCATTGATTCCTATTTTATTCATATTCTATTTTTTAAGGCATATTATACAGGATTTTGCCTTGAAAATATAATAAAATAACGATGCTAAGGCATATCTATGATGCACTGGTAATCTCTGTCTTCATGCACTTTTGCAGAATTTTTGCACCTTTGCTTGTATTTTGATGTTCTGTTATGTGTTTGGGATGTTTCTGGGCGCGGCACTCTTTTCTGTGTGGAGAGGGGTGGGTGTGGCTACAGAGCCTGTTGTTGGGGTCAGATTTCAGCAGAGTGTATGGTTGCCAGTTAGCTAGCTGCTGCAGGGCTCCTTCAAGAACTGGAGTTAACCTTGGAATTGCTTTCCCTCGGTGGGATCAGCTGAAGTTCGCCAACAGAAAAAAGCAACGTGGAGTTGGCTTGTTTTCTGTTGGACCTGTATGTAACATTACCTCTGGCTATCTATCTGGCTAGCTATGTCAGGTAGCTTGATGATTGAAGACGGGTACTCATGGTGAGTGGGCGGCATTGAAGACGGAGGTGGAGACTTCTTTGATTGTAAACACAGGACACAGCAAGGCCAAAAAAATCATGCATGGTATGCCTTTAAACACATGTTCCTAACGGCAATTCAAGTCACCGAAGAGATGTTCAAAATGTTGAGGAATTGATGAATTCTACTATTAATGAAAAAATGTAGATATTTTCTTGATTGACATTATGATTTATCTGTCACAATGTATGAAAATGTGAACAAATTATATTATTTTGTCATAAAAATCTTTTTAGATTGTCAAATTCATGACGGAAACAAATGAGTAAATATGTTTAAGTACACGTGTTACCATTAATAAAGGAAAAGTTTGTTGGATGGGCCAAGCATCTGAGGGTTAAGGTAAGACTCAATGTGCAAAGTAAATATTAAAAGGCACAGGAGGTGTCTGCATGGAATCATTCCAAGGGGAGATGGGGGGCCAGATTGAAACCTTATGATATGCACAAAACAGTGAGATTAGCTGCAATATTAATGTACCTGTGCGGTGTTGTCAAAGGGAAATGCAAGGAGAGGCATTCAGGGGCACGCTTATTCAATTCCCAGCTGCAACCAGAGGTTTACCTGCCCCTGGCATTTGTAATGTGAAAGAACATAAAAGGCACAACCCCAAAGGCAACTTTGAGCAGACAAAGCTCATATTTACTGTGGGTAAATGGGTTCCAAGATGCAGTTCTGGATTTCTAAATTTATTCTGTGGTTCCCTTTTGTTGTATCTCTCAAATTACAGTTGTCTAAAAGTCAACTGGAGAGAGAGAGTGCTTTCCTCTAGAATTTGTGAAGTATAGTCAATGCCAGATGATCAGTTTATTCCAGGAATGTCCATGAGCAAAAAAATGTTAAACAGTTACTGCCTTATTTTACAAAAATCAGCTACATGCAGGCTGAGCTATAAAGGATGTATCCACTATATGCTCAACCCTGTATTGCTAACAACACAACTTATTATTAATGCATCACAACTGTCAGTAAAGGGTAATTACAACAGCTGTTATAAATGAAACTGCAATAAAACAGGCTCCCAGTAGACCTAAGACCCACAGGCAGGAGGATGTCTACTGTTTCCTCCTTCACATGAGAACTCAGGAGGTCTCATGGGATAATGGTGCATATAGTATTTCCAGTGCTGATGGTGGTCCCATCTGAGGAGCATTTCTTTCCATGTATGCGATCTGACAGCCGTAAACACGTTGAGATGGGTGGGGGTTGCGGGTGTGGGGGATGTGCTTTAAAAGTTAGCCATGCATTCATATTTTCTGCATGCTGTGAGGTCGGTTGTGTGGTACGAGAGTGAGTCTGAGCCGGCACAGACTCTCTCAGCTGTGACAGTGTGATATTAGCTTTAAAAAATTGCAGCGCACAATTCATATCTCGATAGGCAGGGGCATATTTATTTATGTGCTTCACTTTTGTTTCAGTCTGTGAAGCTAGGCTCCCTGAGCAATGCAGAACATGATTAAGGATAAATCCAATATGCCTGTGCAGCAGTGAAATAACTGGTAATGCATATTAAATAGGGCTGGCCGTGCACAGTGCAGGGAGGCTGAATGGAGAGCACAGCGGAGACAGTGACCTCAGTATGGAGCTGACCCTTTGGCTCTGGCCTCGACAATCATTCTGTTTCTAAAAGGGTGCTTTCTGTCTTTTTTTTTTTTTTTTTAAAGCCAGTGAAAGTCAGAGTCTTTTCAGCACTGGGATACGTATGTGATGTAGCTTCATGCTGTCTCATCATGTCTTGTGTGAATGTGGACAGTTTCCCCTTGACTCATGTCTCAGGCATGCTGTACAGGGCACCCAGTGCTTTGTTTAAGTGTTTTTGCTTAGTGAACCTTTTCGATTGAATTTCCTTCCAAAATTGCCACATTTTAATGGGAGAGTTGCAGGCTCCTCTTGTTCTGGCTGACTGTGTTTGGCCTCTGACTGTGTGTCTTATTACTTCAGGTTTTTCGCTCAAGTTGTTGTGTTGAATGGAGACCATTGGGGTCCCTCCAGGCCTTATGCTAAAAATGAACAGACCCATTATGTGGGCCCTGTTTTGGCTGGGTCTACTGGGAGGGATAGCGTGAGCTGTACACCATGATTTCGGGAAGTTACAAAAGGCTAACACTGCAAGGAATCCATAAAGGGAATTCCAGGATGTACTGTGAATAAAGAAAGGGAATTGACCTCCACTAAAAAAACCTAAAATGTTTGTATTCTGCCAAAAGAAAAACAACTTATTCACTCACAGTTGTTACTTTTGGACAAACTTGTCATGCCTCATTAGAGCTGAACTGTGCCCCCTTTTTAAGGAGTCGGATCCACTGAGGAAACAGCATTTGTGTGCCATCCATTCTCATCTGCTGTAGACCCTGTAATGGACTGAGGATTCCTGTCATGTTGAAGAGCTGTGCATGAATATTTAAAGAACAGTCTGGTCTCAGTGTGTTTTTAGCATGCCTCTGGTGAGCATCAGAGCGTTCCTCTCTTCTGGTGACAAGGGGAAGCAATGGCCAAACGTGCCTAAATTATTGATTGAACCTGTGATTTATCACCATTCATGCTGGGGAGAGGGGGATCCCTTGTGGAAGGCCTGCTCCCATGACCAATTAAATGAGTGACCTCATAGAGTGAGGTGGATAAGCACCTTTTGACACATTTTGCCCTTGAAAGTGTTTTTTTTTTCCAATATATTTGAGTACATTTAGTTTCCATAAGGAATTTACTCATATGGATTGCCTATACCATTCTTCCAACATTGCTGTAAAGCAGTGTTGCAAGAATGGAATGCAGTATTAACCTTACAATGTTGCAGAAACGTTGTGAGAACGTTATGTATGAGCAGGTTAGCATCTCTTTTAAAGAAACTGGGTGTCTCTGTTTACTGTTTGCTCCTTGGCAATGGCTGCCTACACTTGGCATTAGGTCATCCACTATTTTTTCACAAGGTGCTAGACTTCCCGTACCCGTTTGGTTTTTTTTGCAGGATTTCTTCTTTGAGCAGTTGTCTTGGACATCAGACTCACATGTGTTTTTATAGATTTTTAAACTAGAATGTCAGTAGCTCAGGGTAGATCAATATCTGATGTTTTTGTGTGGAATACAAGTCTTTGTCTCCATTTGGTTGATTTGCCAGAAAAATCAAATAACCCCTCCATCTGCCCTATCCTACTTCAAGCTTGCCAGGTTAGTTTGAAAATTGCGGTCCCACAGTCGTCCGTCTGCCACACACACTGGGTGTGCTGGCTCTCCCCACATGGGTAGCGGTTGAGAATAACGTTCCTCTGTCCCAGAGCCTACACAGGAGAGACCCTTTCCATCATTCTATTATTACAGTTTCATATTGATAACGATGAGTGATTTGAATACTCACAGTTTTACTGTCTTTTGATGACTGGGTCATTAATCTTCTTGCTTGGAAACGTATCATTACTATCTAATTTGCGTTGGGGTATCAGACGAGCGAGAAACATGTAATCAGAAAAGATGATGCCTCCTTGGACTGGGTTCAAGGAGAGCACAGCTATTCTGCTGGCAGTGTTTGAATGAGATTTACACTAGAAGGTGCTATAAAGGCTTTAGATGTAGGTGTTAGGCATTTGCCTTGAGACATGGCCTGTTTTCAAATCCCGACCTCAGCCCAAAATGAGTATGTGCTTGCATGTGCACACGTGTGAATCTATGCCTGTTGTGGGTGTGTTTGTGTGTAGTTTTTTTAGTAGATGTGTCTCATCTGGGCCATTTATTTTGTTTTTGAGTTCCAACATGATTAAAAATTATTCTGAGAAGATGTGTTGTCTTTTTGGATTGAAATTGAACTGTGAAAGCCACTCAACTATGACATGTGGCACTGCATTGGAAAGCAATGGAACACTGTCTTTTTTCTAGGGTTCCCCTTTTAAAGGTTTTAACACCCAGCCAGCTAGACCCACGAAGAACGGGGATGAATAGCCACCATGATGTTTGAATTGATCCCACTGATAGTGCTGAAAGGGAGGAAAACGGCTATGGTGCCTATGTCTATGGTATCCTGTCTGTTTGGTTTTTGTTTACTTTTCCAAACATTTTCTGTTAATTACCTTATTTTAAGCAATTAGAAACTGGTTCATATCAGGGATGTGCAAGGCTGAGGCGTGATTGTGTTAGGATTAAAATATTTATTGCGTATAAGACTGATTCACTGGAAAAAGAACACATCACCAGCTGTATATATATATATATATATATATATATATATATATATATATATATCGTCTAGTAGATGTTTGTTATCAAGAGAGAGATTACTTTTATGACAAGCCTAAAATCATTTTGGGTTGTCCTTGTTTTTACAACTTTCCCTTTCAACAACCTCCAGAGTAATGTAACTGTTATGTCACATTCTGTCTTAAGCCAAAGGCTGCTTGTGTATTTCTTTTTTTTTCTTTTTTGTCGAATTACCCCTGGAAGTAAAGCAGACACCAGAGAAAATAATCAGACACATGCAGAGAACTGGTACATTGTTAGGAGTATATGCTACCTTCCCAATTAATCCTCAACACTGAGCATATCAGATGCACGGAGTGATTCTTATGAAAACATAAATGTCATTTCAAGAGAATTTATTCAACATGAGACATTTTTTGTGGCCATAATGAGAAAATAAAATGAGGAGAAATGTCTTTTGAAAGTAATGTTCTTTTTTTTTTTTTTTTTTTTTTAAAAGGCAGAAAGCCCTGCATTTATTTGGATGATAAATTACAGTTTTCTTTATATCTCTCATTAACAGGGCAGAGGAGATGGAGTAATGTATGTGGGCTGGTAGGAGAGGGTTGAATGGCTAGGAGAAGGAGGAGGGGGATGATTCGGTGATGAAGGTAATAAGCTGTGATGGGGATTGTGTTTTTTTACAATGATGAATAGGATCATGATGATGATGTTGGGGGTAGTAATGAAGATGACAAATATGAGAATATGGATTAGTATGACCGTGGTGATTATGAAGATGATGAAATGATGTCTGCACATCTGATCTTCGGGGGGCTGGAGGAGACTGAGGCGCACAGTGAAACCGCTTCATTGGTCTGTCTAATGTTCACATGTTTGTCAAACCCAAAGGGGAAGGAGATTAGCTGTTTTATCTGCAGGCCACTCTGAACCATATAGGACCTGCAGGAATTGGTTCATGGGAGAAATTCCTCAGTGTGCATGGGAACCCCGTTCTTTTACCATCACACAGAGCTGTTACATATCATTGAATTGAAGAAGATAAGAAACTAATTAACTGTCTTGTTCTGTGTCAGGGGTGTGTGTGTGTGTGTGTGTTGGGGGGTATCACAGGGAAAGTGATGATAATGAATTTTACAGAGTACAGACAGTTACAAGATCCATGACAGGATTCCTCTTAAGACACCCACAGAGAGACGGAAATGGGGGAGATGGAATATGGGGCGTGGGAGGAGATAAACTCAATCTCCCTTCTGCTTTTCACAAATTGTAATGTGCTTTAGCAGAAATGGTACAGAATAGGCTATGACCAAGGTCTTAGCATTTTTTCACAAGGCATTTAGATGGATATGGGTCATCCTACCAAATGCACCGTATACTCATAAAGCAAGCTGTGCTTTACAGGGTTTAGTTATGTGCTCAGTCACTCCGAATTCTTCAGTTGCGCCCTATAAAGACAAGTTTAATTGTCTTAAACGTAGACTTACTCTCAAACTATGATACTGTATTTTAAAGCAATGTCACCATGCATTCATTTGAGTTTTTTTAACTTAAAGCATTTGCTGTGAAATACAACCATGTCCTGATCTTGCCTGTGCTTGGGAATGTTTATTCAGCTCACATGGTGGAGTAGAGCACCATAATGACTGGAACCAACTTTCTGCATAGAAAAAACTCCCATTTGTATTCATTTAAATTCCATTTGAATAAGAAGGTCTGTAGCATTTGATTGTAATATAATAGCTTTATTGATGGGATATTGAGTAATGAGGGTCTCATCAACTCAACAAGAAATGGCAGTGTTTTTTGAGAGGGCTAGTATATCTGAGACAATTTCTAGCATATTGTAACTAGATTCCAGCCACTTATGGCATTGTATTGCATCCAGTCTGTAGCAAGGCACTTTCTTTCTTGCCAGCTCTTGGCAACTCTCACACAGAATCTCTCTCTCTCGCTCTCTCTCTCTCTCTCTCTCTCTTTCACTCTCTCACTCTCCCTCTCTCTTACTCTCTCACTCTCACTCTCTCTCTGACACACACACTGACACTGTCACACGGCCACACACGCACTGAATTTTAATGCCTCTCATGCACCTTTTTCCAACTGCCGTTCTCATTTTCTCATTGTGAGCATTGTTAACAGCATGCTTCATGTCTGCCTGTTTAAAAAAAAAAAAGAAGAAAAAATCTATTTTGTGGTTGCCCATGTTTCAGCAGTGGAAATGTGAGTCCAGCCTATTAAAAGGAAGCTCTGACTGACCCAATGACAGACCTCACTCGGAGAAAAACGATGCATTACTGTCATTGATTCATGGGATACATGGACCTAATTCATGGAATTGGATTATTTTGAAATTGGTGAATTTGATACAGAAAAAATCAGTTTCCAGTACTCTCCCTGTAATCTGTTATTTGCTATCTATCTACCTTTAAAAGCATTGACCCTCTCCGGTGAGAGTTAATGAATCCCTTAGGTGGCTGATTCAGTGTGCTTGTTCCTCTGCCTTGTTCCTCTCTCGCTTCTTTCTCACAGATGGAAGCTTTGCAGCAGGTGTCTTCAATCAGGATGTGTGAAATAGCAAGATGCGAGCAGAAAAAATAGACCTCGCCACTTTTGTGTCTTACTCTAGTGCTGCACCTATTTACTCTATGGACTATGATGTTTGCACAATTATCAAAAAAACTATTTTCATTTCACTCACTAGATATGTTGGTCTGCTCTGTGCATTTCTTTTTCAAGAAAAAAGGCAACAGACATTCCATAGTAATTGATAGCATAAATATGTGCTGCAGAAAGTTCAGTTTCTCTTCTCATTATCAGTTGCATGGCTTGCTTAACACGTTTATAATTGCGCTGAAGGAGAGAACTCTTCCCAGCTAATTTTAGGGTTTGTATACTCTTGTCCTTGCTTGTGATAAGTTACTCAGGAGACTTGAGTATTCATTTGGGGCTTCTCAGCCCCTCGTTTGGTCATTAATATTTTAAGATTGAAAACAGATGCTGCATTGTGTATGCAAGATACCCAGAAACTGTCTGTCTCAAGATTGCAAGTGATTCAACCACTGCTATATATCACAGAGTTTGAACTCCCTCCAGTGAAAAGAAATTTCATTAGTGTGTTATGTATTGCTTGTTTGTTACTTATTTAAAAACGCCATGAATTAGGTGGCATATAGCATGCAGATGTATCAATTATGGAGCCTCATTCAAGGTAGTTATGCCATCATCACAGACAACATCACATTAGATTATGAAATTGAGCTCTTGCCACGGTTATTTCTTTCCTTTTTTTGGCGACTTTGGAATGTGAATGGTGTCTCTTAGAGGAAAATGGAGGGAGGAATTTGTGACTAAGTGACAACATTTGCACGGTCTTGCCCATCACTCTGGCACAGAACAATGGAGGGGAGAGAAGACATTAGCTCACCCGGCTCCCCAGGGGGCGTCTGTACATGGCCACACTTGAGAGCTGTCGGTGCGATGAAAAATTCATGAAACACACGTGCACGTGTGCACAAACACTCTGGCACGCATTTACATATGCACACAGACACGTGCATACATGTGTGCACACATACACACGCATACAGTACAGACGCACAGATGCAGCAGCCTCAGTGTAAGGAAGGCGACCTGGTGTCCTTCTGACTAATGTTTTGGCTTCTGGGAAACCTCTCGGGTTGTCGTCACTTAAAAAAAGCAAAAAAAAAAAACAACAATTCAGATGATTCATTCGCCAGTGCGGTGAGAGATGTGCACTTGCCGTGGCTTTGTGCTTTTGAGAAACATTTTTCTCATTTAAATCAACCGTCAAATTGGGGAAGAGAAGAATTAACAGCTGAACTGAACTTAAAACGTGAAGTGTTGTATTGTGCATTGATGAATGAAACAGATCATTTTAATAGAGCTCTGATCTACTAAATTATTTACAGCAAAAACTATATAAAGTAAATGTATAAATAAGTAACAGTCATGTGCTGCTGAGACTTGTGAAGTGTCTTCCTAGTAGTAGATTGCAATGGATTCAAGGAAGATTCATTATCTCACACCCAATACTTACTCAATACTTTTGATGGCTTACACAGAGTTTATAGGGGAAAAAACATTCATAACAACATAAATCCATTGAAGGATTTATAGCTTACAAGATAAAGGCATGTTGTAGCTTGTCAGGAGGGTGCTTCTCATAAAAAAGGTTTGGCAACTGAACAGTCTTTCAGTGGTATGACCTTAAAGTGAGTCATCACAGTGAGACCTCCAATCATGTATAAGTCTGTTCCTTCATTTCAAAAAGATGTCTCAGGAAATGCCTAGTTGGTATTTAGTGACAGAAATGCCATTGTGAAGTTTTTTTTGTATTTTTTATATTTACAAGTCACATTTTAATAGCAATAGGTCTTTGGTGTTTAATAGTGGCTGTTAATAGTGTGGCTTTGTGCATAAGAGATAATACTGTTATCTGTGATTCTCAAGTCTAACAGCAAATTTGCTCAAGCATGCCAGTGGTCATAAGAGATTTCAGTGAGAATTATTGGAAAGCAACTGGGGCAACCGTCAACCTTTCATAAATAAGCTGGATTAAAAAAAACCTGTCCTAGCCTGTTTTGAAGGATTTCAGTCTGTCGTTATTCAGCTCTTAATTGTCCTTAAGAGAACAGACAATAAATCTCCTCTTAGCACATAATTCTTGACTCTGTCTCAATGGGTACACAAGCATTATACAGACTACTAGAATTTATCTTGAAATCGCTGATTCCATATGACTCTCTGAGCAAGCCAGAAGCATTGGCTTTGTTTAAATGCCTGCTCGCTGTACTGCCTGACAGTCTGTTACTGGCCTAGCGCAAGGTGTGGCTGTGTCAGAGTCTTCCTCTCATTCATCATCATGGCTTTTCACACTGCTGACACATCAGATTTCCGCCTGACTCTCTCCATCTCAACAAAGCAGTTCCAATTAAGCGTTGTGCTCTTCCACACGAGGACTTCGTGTTTTCAAACTGTATTTTAATTAAATTGATGCAAATTGGGACTCTCCAGTCAAAATTAGGATTACTGCTCATTATTTTGCATGCTGAGGTAACAGAGGAAAGTGTTGGATGTGGGTGTGTAGAAGCCGTTCAGTCAGTGTGATTTGATAGCCCATCTCCCTTCTAAATGAATGACTGAATTTCCCAGGGCTGTTATTATCAGAACAAGAAAGGATGATCTGGGCACAATTTCTGGGTGTGATATTTCACAAGTGGAATGTTGTTTTTCTGAAGGGGAATGTGTATTTCTGTTCAGTTCATTCAGTTTAGAGCAGTACTTATGTTTTACTATTATTAATCTAATAGCCACTGGCTTAGATTTGAGTTATTTGTGAGAAAAGCTTTTTGTATTGCCAAGCACATCTACGCAACAACTGCTTTGGAAGGTCTGAGTGAGTTTTAGCCAGTTAATCCATTATTGGTCATTTTGCAAGGCTCCTACATTATGCTATTGCTAGGAACACCTGACTGAGTCACAGGACGATATGGTCCATACTGTATATGAATTTAAAAAAGGAAATCTTTTTTTAAATTGTGGTTGAGGCTATGACTGTGAAATGGAGATATGGGTTTACATCTGACCTGGATACGTTGTTTACTTCTGAGTGAAAATGTTATTGATTAATTATTTAGATACTACTTTTAGACCATTTGAAAATCATGTTTTTTACTCCTACTATTGCCATTATCAGTCTAAAAATACAATTCTTAAAAATAGATTGATTGCGTATGTCATATGAATGGTACTTGCTAACCAAGCTGTTCTCTCTTTCCCTGTGGCAGATGGTGGCATTGGAAAGGCAGGTATTTGACTTCCTGGGGTACCAGTGGGCACCTATCCTGGCCAACTTCTTTCACATTATCATCGTCATCCTGGGCCTCTTCGGCACAATCCAGTACAGACCACGCTACATTGTGGTGGTGAGTGCTTGTGCTGCTTGGCTTTCTTAAAAGTAACCGTACAGACAGACAGACAGACAGGCACACAGATAGACCCGCAGACATACAGGCACATAGACGTGTACGTTTACACCCGGACTCACCTCCTCGTGAACAGCAGCAGAAATCATATTTAAATGCCCTGCATATTTTAAGGCTCGCTGAAGATGAGCAAGGCTGGTTAATAGACAGGATTTCATAAATCAGCTATATGCCTGCTGTCCCATGAAAGATAATACTAAAGGTAACAGGAAGTAGCAACTGACTACATGTAGGCAGTTTTTCATTCCCCCCAGATAAAGATTGCATTTCTCACACGGCATCAACCAACTTCATTTTTTTTTTTGGATGGATACGATTCTAGTTATCAAGGGAAAATAAATACCTGTCAAGGCAGATACCCGAAGCAAACCTACATCAGTTTTCATCAGTGACTTCACAATGAAATTGTTTACTTTGTGTATGCTGTAATAAAAATATAACAATAACATTAAGAAAAACATTAACAGTGTTTTATGGAAATAGTTATTGATTTTATTCATCATTCTAGTGGGAACTATTATATGAAATACTTTGGACAATCTCCTTTGTTTAGTGCATGACTACAGCACAACACAAAATAAACAGTATTCTTGAAGTGAGTGGGATTCTTATAAACATGCCTGTTAGATAATTTTTTCACAACTGAAAAATTGGCATCTTAATGTATTCTTTCAGAATGTGAACTATGGGAACGATTTTCTGGCAAAGATTTTATTCAAGGTTTATTCCAGAATGTCATGTAGTTGAGAGAGCTCAACCATACCATGTATAATTCTTCGTGCAATGTCTGTAGGGCACAGCAAGAGCTTTAATCATGTTTCATCTCTAACTCAAACAGAACCTGATGCTTGGCCTGCTGAAATAATGTTTGTAATCTTAAATCTTTTAAATCTTCTTGTAATTACAGTAAAAGCACTAATTAGGTTCATAGTGCCAATCAGAAAACCCAACCCTGCGTAAAGCCAACCCCACCCTAGTTTAATGGGTTTAAATGCATTAGGAACTGAAAGCTATTAGAAGTAAGCTTGAGTGTCCTGTTTAAAGGGCACACCTTAAAATGTTGACCACATTACCTTAAACACAATTGTCGGTGCCCTTGAAGGTAACCAGTGCCTTACATTCCTGATTCAGATTTGTCCTCCTCTCACTTTCCCTGATCCAGATATAGAGGTAGGAGATTTAATATTCTACAGGCTCCCCACAAAGAATGACAGACTGATTTATTTTTTCCTTTGGATGACCTGCCCCTACATGCAAATTACAGCACCGACTGTAGCGACCTGCTGTGGAAGCCAATTGACCAGGTGAATTATTCCATCAGTACAGTTCCTCATCTGGTTCAATTTGCACCGTCAACATTAGCCTGCTTGCACTGCCTTGGAACTAAAGTCTCTCTAAAGCGCCATGGGAGTGTCCCTTTGGGGGGGTGAACGCCCAACCCCCCAGGCTCTCAGCACGCCACTGAGCCACCCATCCATTGCAGATGGTTTTGTCACAGCCAGCAATGGGTGTTGCTTCACAGTCTGTCATAGTATTCGTTAACACATAAAGAAAAAGAATGATTGACATCTAAAAGTTGGCAATCGCAGCTAGTCATATAGGCCAGACACGGTGTTGATTAGTGGCTAGACAATGTGGCTCTGAGTCTAAGGGAGTGTTGCAGAATTGTTATTCCGCTAAGCCTTAAGCTACTTGACCTCAGGTACTCAAGTAAAATTGCTGGGAAATAAATTGACTGCATGAGATGCAAGGTATCAAGTCTTAAAAGTAATGACTATCTCTAGGTGATGTTGCCTTTGTAAACAGACGTTTGTTTAGCAATTCAGCATGAAAAAATGTATTAGTTTTTTTTATAACTGCTTTGGATACCATAAGATTGAGCACCAGTAAACTTTATATAATTCTCTCCTACCTCAGTATTAGAAATACTTTGCCCTCATCTCTTCCATTATTACACACAAGTAGATCATTATTATGAATGATTACCAATATCTTTTCCCCTCAACACACATAACAAAAGTGGTCCAATGGTGGTGCTGGGCAATGTTGATTCGCTTTATTTATGAAGACGCTCTAATTAGTTCTAATTGACTAATTATAAACAAGATTAGGGAACAATGGCCCTCTATCTTTTCCTTGTGTGAACAGCAAGGCATTATTAATGCATGCAATCAGCCATCAGATGAGCATGGTTGCTTAAACTTTAGAGGAGACTGATTTCTAATGTATGACAAACAAAAGTATCAACAGCAATAAATGGCCTCTTGCTAACAAGATTTTTTTTATTTGCTAATATGCTTGCTTATTCCTATGTTTTTCCTTTCCTTAATGCCATAATACCCTGGAGGCTGTGGGTTTAACCGTTCATCACAAGATGTTAATAGTCTGTGGGATGCTGACTGTGGGGCAATTATAATTCCTGCTGTACTGTGCTCCATAAGCAATAGGCATGCATGCATTAGTTGTAGTTCTCCACAGGAAACTGACAGCGCACCAGCAACTGTGATAGTATTTGTGGTAAAAGGGTGGACTCTATGGAACTTTTAGCACTTTATGAATACATAATAAGATTAGGTCCTTGGCGTTAAGCATTGTTTCTATGATTTCAGCTTCAAAGTTTTGGAAAATATTGTAAATTATGTGTAAATTATGTGCAGTGTCTGGATGTACTGGCTATGTCTGTGTGTATGTGCATGTGACCTTATCTAAAATTCTATGGGTACATTGACCTTTGGCCTCAGACCTTAGTATGATAGATGTGTCCTTAGCATGAATATTGATCACTCTGTGTGTCTGTGTGTTTGTATGTGTGTGTGTACCCATGTTTCTTACAGTATGCTATTTGGACAGCACTCTGGGTGGCATGGAACGTTTTCATTATCTGCTTCTACCTGGAAGTAGGAGGTCTCTCCAAGGTAAGACATGTTCTGTTTGTCTACTGTCTTCCTTCACTGCTCCCCAACTGCGGGTCAGTGTTATCACTGTCTTGACCACTAATGATAAACGAACCAGTGTGACAAATGGTAATCATTGTTGCTTCAGCTTGTGTCATTTTTGTTTAAACTTGTGTGAATTATTCACCTGGAGTGTGTGCACGTGTGTGTGTGTGTGTGTGTGTGTGTGGTTAAAGGTGGGCATGAGTGTTCATGTTTTTGTTTGAAGTGGTCTACCTTGCAATCTGTCATTTTCACAAACATCATAGAAACTGCACGTTTAATAAGACATGAGACCCTTCCTGAGATTTCAGCAGTGGTCCACACTAGCACGATGCGCCTTTGGAAAAACAAGGCTGGCTTCTCCCCTGCTCGCGCCTCCAGTATTTCTAGTAAACCACAGGGAGCAGCTGAGCCGCAGGGCCGAGTGAAGACAAGCAAATAACCCCTGTGCCCCCCATCCCCCCGCCCCACCCCAGACCCAGGAAGCAGACTGGGTTTCCTGCGGCGTTTTCACAGGAGAGCGTCTGCATGTGCGTGCACGCAGGGCCCTCCGAGTTTGCTCTCACACGTTGTGCCGCTCTCAGGATTATGGTAATGTTTCCTCTTTCCTCACAGCGTGAGGTGTGCACTGGGCACAGAGACCGCCCCGTAGTGTTTGATTTACATGCTGTTTCTGTAGTGTCCTCCAAATACGAGGGCGGTTAAGTCATGGGGGAGGCAGGGGGTGAGGTAGGGGGAGATACAGGTGGTGTGAATAGGGCTCAGAGCTGTCACCTAAATCTCTGGCTGTTGTCTAAAAAAGAGAATAATGGGATGAATTTAGCTACAGGCACACTGATTAGAGTGAGGATCTGACTCATGGAATGGTCCAAGAAAATGGCTGCTCTCTTTGTGTGTGTTTTTGGCAAGTTTTTGGACCTTGAATTGCGGGGAATTAATCAGTTATTGTGCCCCTGCCTCCTGCATCAGAACAGGAGAATTTGCATAATTCACAATTGGGGCCACAAGTGCCATTTGTGAATACATCGGAACCTCACTTCCGCAATTCAAACATCTGAGAAGAATGCTTTAGAGTAGAGTCATGCAGCAGGCAGTGTAACCTCTGTGAATTATACCAAGTGTGGAGAGCAGAAATTATTCAGATGTGAACTAGTGCATCAATGGGTCAAAAGTTATGGTCAGGGCTATTGCTCATTAACAGCTTTATTGGATGCTCACTGGCCTTTTCAACCCTGCCAGAGATTCTCATCACTCTTTTATGAGAGTCAGTCATGATGAAAAGTTAGTCCTTCCTCCACTGACCTTCTGATGGCAAGCGCACAGGGGCTAACATTCTGTTAATAGCTATTATGTGTGTCTACCAGTGTGTCTGTTTTCGTTTAGGTTTTTTAAATTTTAAATTGAACATTTTATACTGTTACTCCTGCTGAAAGACAGCTCCATAGTCTGATGCTGGCACAGCCTTGCTTGGTAGGTGATGAGCTGAAAAACATGCTTTTAGAGTGTTTGGTCTTTGGTCTCGTCAGATCACGAAATCTTCTTCCAGAAGTGGCTTCATCAAGCCTTGCTCCCAAAGAGGCCACATCTGTGAAGTGCTATAGAACTTGTTGGACGGTTTCTCCCATTTCAGCCAATGAGCAACTGTCTGTGTTGTAGCTTTCCTCATGGCCACTTCAGTTTGATAGGGTGGCCATGATCGCGATAGTGTCTGTTGTGCTCCTAAGAAGGTTCGTAACCTTGCCAGTTTTTTTATAACCTTCTCCTGCTTTTTGCCTCCAAATAACTTAATTTTGAAATTCCACCGGCAATTTGTTGGTGTTCATGACAGTGTAGCTGATTTGATCTGCAGTTTCATTAATGAGACCGTATGAAATTGGTGATATTTATTCTGTAATCATATAATTGGACCCAGGTCAATTCAAAATCAACAGGCGGACCTTTAACATATAGTGTGATCATATACTAGATGGAATACACCGGGCACAATTTAGGTTGTTAATACAAAGGGAGGAATACTTATCAATGAAATAATTTTATGATTTTTTAAATATATGTATAATTCTGACGTCGTCTAAATAATGTGCTTCTTTTGACTTCAATGAGAGTTGCTTATGTTGGCCAGTGGTGCCATTGGCAGCTATGGCCGGTGGTCTGATTGGCCCAGTCTTGCCCATAAATGAAGCCGGCAAATTCAGTTGATCTGTTATCTCTCTAGCGGCCATTCCTGGTCCAACCAGGCACCCGTGGACGCTCGAACTGAGAATATGCTGACCTTGTTATCCTCTGATGTCATGGGCAGCATATAATTGGTGATACGTCTGCGGTGTAGAAAAAGAAGTGAGAGTAAACATCGCATGAATCGGAGGAGTCGCATGTCTGCCATCTCCTATAGGTCGCTGCGGGAGATCAACAAGTTCATTTGAGTTTGGGTTGGGAATATTGGGGATATAACTGGGGATAAAATATAAAAAAAGAGAGTTGCCTTTGTTGGAGTATCAAAAAACCCCAGTTTAAACATAATTTATTTTGACACAACAAAATGAGAAATAATCAATGGGGGGGGAGGGGGGGGGGGGGGTGGTGACAGGAAATACATTATCTACCCTTCCATCTGGTCTGGCCGTCCGTTTTGTTTTTGGAATGCTGCCACTGTGGACATAAATTGGCATCCTTGACTACCTCAAGAAGTACCAGACTGCAGCCAAATACAGAGTAGTGCACAAGATGGTCTATATTGATGGTGGTATGAATTGTATCTTTATGAATTGGATGCTGATGGCATTTCTGAAGAAATGTCAGTTGAAAAAGGGAAATTTGAAACACATTTGCACTGTAGAGTAGTGCTAGTTAGATCCTGCTCTGCAAGGAAATTGGTGATGCAATTGATACAGATGCAGTCTGTTTCATTTATATTCGATTCCTCTGTTCCTTTTAAATAGTATGCACTAGAATGATGACCACTTCATCGGAGAATGACTTATAATATTAAATGCAGGCTCCTCACTTAGCTACCCTGGCAACAGTTGTAGTTTAACGCTTTCCTAGATCCTTCTTATGAGATTAGATGCCCATTAATCTTGGTAAGGTGAGTAATCGAAACTAGCGTTTTCTGCCACCCCTTGATCCTTTTCCCACTGCCGTTTCTTTGCTTATTCCATTGCTTCCCCTCCACTGCCATCCTTCACAGTCAGCTAGTGCTATGAACAAACCAACAAGGCACTCTTCACCGACTTCTTTATAGATCCACCTTGTGCTTTCTGCAAACACCAAGTTCCCCATGAAAGCTAGAACATTTATGGGAGAAATAATTTTGCTATAAGGAAAGCCTTTTACTGCTTCAGTTATTCCTGGAGAGAGTTCACGGTGGGTACTATTCTCTGGAGAAAAGTGTTTGTACTTGATGTCAGTGAAACATGCAGCCTACATTTATTTGACAGACTCGTTTTAAGTAAGATAAATGAGTCTTGTGTGAATCACAATGGATTTGTCATAAGCATTCTTATAAATGTCAGACCAAGAGGTAATTGCAAGAATATACCATAAACTGGTTTTCTCTCGCTTGGTACCCTACCACTCGGTACACTGTAAACCAGCATTTTCTCCACTTATTACCTTCTACTCCGTAACTGTATTAACTAACACCTTCCCTCCTCCTATACTCTGTCCCTGAAAACCTGATCCCTGCACAGTATAAACATATAAATCGTTCCTGTACCCCTCCCCTCTGTACCCCAGCTGCCTAAGAGTGGGATGCACAGCAGACAAAATGGTTGTCAGCCACCCTCCAATGAACAAAGCGCTTCTCTGTCCGGTCAGAGTTCACAGAGAAATGATGCAGTTGAGCAGAACCTGAGAATGGGGCCCTGGCCATTTCCAGCACTTTCGCATTCAGTAAAGGATGTGGATCTTGAGTTCTAAAGCAGTTGTTCTGCCAGCAGGACCGATGACTGTAATGGTGGCTCCCCCCTGTGAACGGGTGCACCGCCTCCATTAGCCCAGTCTCCTCCCGCCCACCATATGCATTAAGGTGAATCCAAGCTGTGTCCATCTGTTGGGTTAATGCAGGCGGAGCACTGGCAGCTGTGCTCCTCATGCCTAATTATTTACTGAAGCCCTCTACCGGCTGGCCCCCTCCCCCACTCCCCAAATCTTGCCGCACCAAACACTGCCTGACAGCTAATTCCCCCATAGATCATATTTAATTTCTCAGGCATCTGTTGGATGGAGCACCAAGCCACTATCTCTCTTTTGTTTCTCTTACTGTTGGTCTTTATCTTTCTTTCTCTATGATTATGTCTCTCCCTTGATCATTCTGTGCTCCCCCTGCCTCAGTCCTCTGCTCGTTTTCTCCATTTTCTTCACTCTTTTCTATCCTCCCTCTACTCTCCCCCTCCCTCCAACCTTCTCTCTCTCATACCCCATCTCTCTTTCTCACCCTCCCCCTCCCTCTGTCGTTCCCTCCCTCTGTCTCCTCCTATACCGGTCCTCGGGTAGATAGCAGTCTCTCTCCTTGTTCAGCTGGGGTTGAGCAAATCCGTTTTCAGTCCAATCCCGCGTAGCCCACATGCAGGCTGAAAGCAAGCCCAGAGCAGAGCCCCTATCCTCAAACCAAATCAAATTGATTCCTGAGAAAGTTTGCTATCTCCACACGAGCGTGTTGATGTGAGCTTGCTTTGCGGCCAAGCGAGACCTGTGAACAGTGGCAGTGGGACGGGGGTAGGGAGCTGTCAGTCAGGCTGGATGAATGTGTTTAATATGCTATCAGCACTGACAGCTCCCCGTGTCGCTTTTATTGATTCGCCGAAGCCAGACACTGGGCCTGGAGCATTGCCAATACCGTCTTGTCTGACAGAGCTGCTGCTCCTGCTCCTGCTCTAGCTCAGAAAGGACATGCCGTTGGTTTCTAATCAGATTGCTGAGGGAGAAAACTAAGTATAGCCGGCTCTGATGATGTGTGTGTGGTAATTTAAACTGTGCTGAAATCCACACAGACCCTGGGTGCAACGCTCCATTTCACATTTCTGTTAAAAAGTGTGGATGGGTCCATACGTTATGTTCGGCACACAAAGAGGGTCTCTGTGATGGTCTTTGCTTGTGAAAATGTTGTTTTTAGCCAAGGAACTGTATTCAGTTTTTTCAGGTGTTTATTCAGAGATTAGCCAATCACCCACAGAGTCAGTGTTCCAGTGGAAAATGAGAAGGGAAGGGAGTTTATCTCCCATTACCACCTTAAATGCTCCGTTTAATCTTGCTCACCTGTATCCATGTGTATGTGTGTATGTACTGTATGTGCATTATGTGCATGTGCTTTTCAGTGTATATGTGTGTGTGTGTGTGTGTGTGTGTGTGTGCGGATGTGGAGTGAGAGAGATGAATAATGATCTGCTGTGGTGAAGTTGCGGCCCCTCTGTGTCATTGTAGGAGAGTGACCTCCTGACCTTCAACATCTCTGCGCACCACTCGTGGTGGAGCGAGCACGGACCCGGCTGCGTGCGCAGGGAGATGCCCACCACGGGCGTCCGCAGCCTGGACAGCCAGTCCTACATCTCCGTCATGGGCTGCCTGCTGGAGTACCAGTACATCGAAGTCCTACACAGTGCTTTCCAGATCCTTGTTGCTGTGAGTTTGCTTGCATGAAGTGCACATTAACACAGTCTGCCTCAGTGTAGGGTTGGACAGCGCCAGATCTGATTCAGCACCAGATCAGGCCCCACACAGGTTCTGTCTGAATACAGAGACAGGTTTATTACGTGGCTAGGCTTCACTCAGGATCTGCCTCAGCATAGGGGCAGGCTTAAAATAAGGTCTAACTTGTCAGGCACCTTTATACACACCACAGACTGGGACAGTACGGTGCCACATGCAATTACATTATTAGGATTAAGTTGCTCAGTTGTTAGTTGGTTGTCACTGGGATCGTGATCAGTTTTGTCTGTCGTAAAGAGCATTGCTTTGCAGCTGAAGGAACGCAAAGGACACAGTTTCACAAGGTTCATACTCTCTCTTTTTCCCCCTACACTCATACCCTTTCTCTTGAATTTGCCCTCGATAAAAAATTGATTGCTTTTTTGTTTCGCTCCAGTGAATTGCACTTTGTGAGTCACTGTCAGGTCACTAAAACACTTTAATCAGAAAGCAGCTTCACAGTGCCATAAATTTAACTGTACTACCATGTCAGATAAATATAATAAAAAAAGATTTGTTGGCCTCTCGTGCAATATAGTCCTGTACCACCGAGTAATTGATGTTTGATTCATTCCTTCTTGTGAAATCAATTGTTCTCGGCTGTTTTCAGATTCAGCCAGATTCAGGGATTGTCGTGGTCGTGTCTGAATACAGCGCAGTTGATGTGATTCGTTTATTTATCCAGGGTTTTTGTTTTGAATCGAGTTTCGGCCTCACTTAGACACTGTCGAACAACATTATCGAAAATCCCCTACCTAAGGGCAATCTAAAACTGCTGAAAGGCACAGTGACTGTCATGTTTCCAGCCCTGCCCCATCAATGACTAACCCTTGTCAGAGGTGGAAGTTGCTCACTGGGCTCCCGGTGCTGTCGTACCGTACGTGGGAGAGGAATGCCGAAACGAGGGCGAGGGCGTGTTCATCGCTCACAGCTCCACATTCTCTCTCTCACGCCACAGTCAAGTACTTACAGGCCTCCAGTGGAAGGGAAAGGATTAGTCATTCGATAGGTAACTGTGCTACTCCTCACAGACGGAGGTACGGTATGAGATTCCTCTCCAACCTGCTCTCTGAGTCTCTCACATAGAGGCTTCTGAATGGTATTAGCCAACTGCATTTTCAGTGTCTCCCTGGGAAACAGGCTCAATAACCAGAAAGAGATTGATTTTTTTATTTTTTATTTGCTCCATTATCTTTTTGTGTAAGTGGAATCAGTTGTTCATAAGCTTGCTTGATGTTAAACATTTTGAAGAGTAAGGAAAGAGCTGTTACATTGTAAAAAATAAATGTAAAAAAGAAAGATGCTATCATCATAAACAAGGCCTCCTGTTGCTTTTTCAACAACAACAGGCCCTCCTATGGGGACAAGTGAACTATCAGCATGGCTTCTCTGCAGAGGCAAGTTGGTGCATTTGAAGTTGTGTCAGGAAGTGGAGGATTAAGAAGCCGAGTTGAGAAGCCTGGGCCCTTTTTAATAATGGTGCCAGGCTCGTTTCTGGCCTGCTTTGTGGGGTAGAGGCTGGGACTCTGATGAGGAAGGGAAAAGACCAGAGCCTGGGGCATTAAAATTCCTCAGACCATAATGAGAGCCTGTCTGAGCTCTTCTTCCCAAAGTGGGTCACTCTGGGGAAAGTGACTGATTAGAATGTATTCTGGAAAAAATGTCAACCAGTTAAACTGCTGTAACCCCATTCTCAAAGGGAATCTGGCAAACATGCTTCCTGTGAAGTGGCTAATAATAATAATAATAACAACAATAATAATAAAAATAATAATAATAATATTGTCTGTGCCAACCTTGTTTAATTTTCTCATTAGTAAGTGTCAACTTAATGCTTTAGCCCAGAAAAACATCTTGGCCATCTGTTTCACTTTCTGTTTAATTGCTCAATTAAGGCTTCAAAGGATACAAAATGGAGCACACCTGTAGTGTCACACAAACAGTGCCCTTCATCAGTCTTTGTTTTTCTGGATTTCTGGATTTTATCATCTCCCTCTTTGTTCCCATCCTTAAGTAGTTTTGGTTCATATGAAAGATTAAGGCTTTATGTCCTTTAACATTTCATTTCCTTAGCTAGACCTCCCTGCTCCTTAACACATTGGAACCCCAGCTCCTGATAAATAAAAGATTTTGGTAAGATAATGAGACATTCGAGAGATTCAGGGAAATGGTCAGACCAGTTAGAGGGATGAATATGCAGCGAGCATCAATTTCTTGCTCGAAGTAATTTATTCCAGTTGAATGTAAATGTAAGATAAAAATAAATATTAAAAAGACATTTTCATATTTTCGCATTTTCAATTCCGACAGTGTCCTTAAAAAATGGGAGAAAAGTCATTTCCCCAGGACTAGGTTTTTCCTTCAGTGTGTTATCACTGAAAGTGCCCCAGGAAAAGGAGTGCTCTCCAAGACAATTTCCATCCAGCGACAAGGAAGGGAGTGGTGCCTGGCAGCTCACACAAGCTGTAAACACTGCTGCTTTTACACAATGAGTACTGAGTGTGGCGACTGAGGTATGTTTGGCACTGGTAACAATCCCCCTACGCACGCATAGTGACAAATCCGGCTTTGCTTTCACTCAGTATAAAGATTTTCAAAAGCTTCTGAAGAGCCAGAATGCCAGAAGATAATATTGCTTAAATTATTTTAACGATGACTGAAAAAAGACATTTTAAGAAGTGGCACAGAAAGAAATATGGCTTCCACAAATGTTGAAGGACTGCTAAATAAATAATGTGTTCAGTTAGTAATTTTGCATAACCTCTTTCTCGACTCCTCCATTGTTTCTACAAGACTTAACTCCTTTCGGGCTTTCCTTGTGGACCTCTGCTAGTATCTATTGGTTCAATTAATGGATCTGAACCAGTTACCAATACCTATACATTTAACAGCCTGCTTTATTAACATGAGCCTAAATAGCCAAGGCTTTGTTTTAATTTTGTTGGGTTTATAATGATGGCAATGATGGCATTTACCCAAAGGTTGTAAGAATTAATTTTGTGAACCTGTTTGATAGGGTATCCTGTAGTTGTAAATCAATACAATAATATGTAACTGTTACAGATTTCCTATGTGAGTGTGCATGTTGAGTGAGTATTGAGTGTTAGTGCGAGTGTGCGTACAGTCTCGTAACTAGCCAGTTGCTGGATGTTATTTTTTTTACATGGATAAAAACATGGAAGGCTATTGTTAAGATTATCTGTTGTCGATCTGACAAACACACAAGTACAGTCATACACTTACAGGCATGTATTTGCTGATGAATTGCACTTTTATATCCTCTCTTTTCTTGCAATAAAACATGTTCAGTCCTTGACAGTTCGTGAGAAACTGGTTTAATTCAGAGGAAATAATATCTTTGTGATGGGCTGAGAGATGAGTAGCTGTCTTAAGAGAACAAGAGATGGCATTGGAGAGATATGTGAATACTTATTTGGCTTTAGGGTGATGGCGGTGCGCACATCCTGTGAAGACGCAGTTGAGACAACTAAATAAAAAGCTGCCTGCCTTTGTCACCACCTTGCATTTAGAGTCTGTCACTCCTCCGGGGAAAGGTATTGAACAGGACAAATGGTAGCTTGTAAAGAGTTGGCACCCTCATTAGTGACATCATTGAAATGATTAGTGTCTGATATTTGGCTTTAAAGGAGGAATATAAAACACAGCCCCTGCCATTGAAGAGAACTATATGGGAAATATGTTCGTTTATACTAGATTTTTGTCTATTCTATTTACCACTGTTTTGGGGGATAGACAAGTAAATTAAATGCAACAGTGTAATATGATTTTGCATAGTTGCAAAAGGGAGGTGGGAGTTACCGTACACTCAAAGTTAAAGCAGTGTGAATTAGTCTGGCCTAGACATATAGCCTCTGCAGCAATGTCACATAGTACATCTCTTTTGTTTTCTATTCAACTTAAAAGTAGCATGCTGAGAAGTATTACATCATAATCTCTGATATTAATGTATTGTCGAATTAAACTCAAAAGAATTGTGGCAAAGTTCATGACTCCCTTTCATGGGTCTGGTGCGGCTAGCAGAGCTCAGAAGAACAGGGATGTCTGCTGCAGAAGGTGGTGTTATCCCCCTGGGTCATGGGAAGAGTATGATTGGGTCCCTTGCCAGAGACAAGGGTATCGGCAGGCTAACCATATCTCTTGCATCTCTTTGTGATACTCTATCTTGGCCATGGAGCCTACAAGACACATACATACACACTCATATCTGGTGTACATACAAAAGTTGTAGTTGGCTTATTATCATTAATGTGATTAATTTTCCTGCCTTCACGTGCTTGGCAAGTGTGCCAGTCCTCTCGCTACCCCCTGAGCCCTGTGGTCTGCTTGTTTCTAAGACTAATTATGTCTGTGCTCCCAAATATAATCCCGCACAGACTCAGTGTGTCCTGCAGGGTAGCTAGAGGGGACGTTCAACGAGGCTGGGAGAGGGAGAAAATCAATGGCTGCCATCAAACCCTGGAATGGGATGGTTCTTCACTGCATGTAGGACGGAATCTGCTATGGTATAGATCAATGAAATGATTGAAGGCCAGTACGGCTCTGCTCAGTTCAAAGGAAGGAATCGCACTCTGTGTACTTATCTTTGTACACTTCATGTCAGAGTTCATTTGCCCCTGGCAAAGAAAACGGCAGAAGTGGAAAATTTCATTGCTCGCTCCACACAGAGTGGTCAGTCGACCCCAATATGTTCTTTACTATTCTGTCAGCTGGTATGGAAAGTATTAACTTCTCTTTGTTGTCATCATATTTTATGTTCAGTCCTGTTAATATATCACTCCTACCTAATGCATTTTTCAAGAATTCATTTTACGGTAATTGCATATGTATTCTCTATAGCAGCTGGCAAGCCGTTGTTTTCCCAGGCCTTCCCCAGCCGTACAGTTTTCCGCTCCTGTACCGAGAGGATGTGCTAGCAGTGCAGGGCTTACGTAGCCGCGCGCCGCCGCAGTGGCTGAGCTGGGCAGGCAGATGCGCCGCCCGCAGCCTTGGGCTTTCTCCCACTCGCTGTCATTCATTACGGAGAGCTGATCTCATTTCAGACCCTGCAGGGAAGCGGGAGTAGGCATCAGGTAATTAACCTGCCAGAGAAGTGGTGTCTTCCCTCCCCTGGTTCCTCTGGCACTCTGACAGGCTCGGGCGCGTGACGGACGAGGGGTTTATCTCAGCCCTTCTGTCAGGGTCGGCCGTGTTCTAAAACTGTGAAGTGTTTACCTAATTTTGCAGGCAGCCACATTTAGGGAGATTGGCTCCCTCACCAGTGAAATAATGAATTCCTTATCTGCTGCCCTTTCCAGGGAGTCTTAGATTGACTGAATTTTCTTTCACACTTGGGGCCCATGGCTGGAGGACTCCTATTCCAATTTCCCTGGCTGTGTATTGTAAATAGCTACTTAATGAAATATTTGTATGCCATACTTTTTAGGGTCATGTGTGTATGTGTGTGCGATATGATAAACAAAAAAATCATAAAGTTATGTGAAATATTGGATATATGTTGATTTTTATTCTAGTGAATTTTAAATTAATTTAAAGCAACTAATACTCATGTGAAATGATTCTGTTATTGGTTCACGTATTGCTCATTTTCCAGATAAAGAGTTGATATGCACTTAGGTTTATGTGCCTGACAACGAATTGCACGACTGTTGCAGAAACATGGGTGTATTTTGTTTTAGCAGGGATGTGGGGAGGACTGTGTGCCATTTAGGCTTGGTTTAGTTTAGTTTCGTTTATTAGGATCCCCATTAGCTGTTACACATTTAAGATCATCCTTGCCACATTATATGGTAGGTAAAGTCTTTAATTCCCCAGAAGATGCCTCACAACATTTGAACTTGGTAATATATTTCCCTGTGTGTGAAATTTTCAAATTGGCGATTAGATGGGTCGTTCTGGTTTATCACTAGTGATTTTTCCTATTGTTATTCTTATTTTGAATTGGTAGTGAGGGTCATTCATCGCGCTTGTGGTGGCGGATCACGACAGTCTGCTTGGCAGCTACTATTGGGGGATTTAGATCCATAGAACAGGCATGTTTTCAGCATCCAATCAGAGAGGGCCATGTGCAGAAGCATGGAGGGTTAATGGAGTCACAGTGCAGGTGGTAACACAGCTGAACAGATTTTGACAGTACCAGAGAGGAGGGAGGGAAACCCCTCAGATAGTGTAGTTTCATAAATTATACTATGTCGTCATGGGCCCTGAACACAGTGTGCATGCATTTTTAAAGGTTGTAGCCCCCATTCTTTTTGTACCTGTGAAATTAAATTGGTGGAAGGCATGTCAGTGTGTGTTTGTGTGGTGAATAAAGCTATGCAGTTGTCTCCAGCACTGTGAATGTGTGTACTTTCCCCTGGCAGTCATTATGCGAAGTCAAGCAGGTGAGAAAGATGACTATTGCACTTAGTGCATGCACATATCCCAGTATGCATCAGCTTTACCTGGTCCTTACTGCCCATCGGAAACCATGGTTATATATTCACTGTCCCAGCCCAGGGACTTGGGTGATTAGGGGGGATGGGCTGCAGAAATATCTCACCCAAATTCCCAGAATCCTCCATCGCAGAGCTTCCTGATCCCTAGCCTGGAGTCATAACTGTGGGTGGAAGAGTCTTTAGAGAATATGAAATCTCATTAATTTTCAGTGTGCCTGTTATAATGGCTGGCCTTTTAGGACTGGCCTTTCCTTAACGGAATGTGAATGTGCTCTTCTTTCTGTAGGTGAACCTCTGGGTATTGGTGGCATTTTTACCCCCGGATTGCTTTTTGAAATGTGACATCCATGACCATGTTGCTAAGTGACACTGACCCGTTGATTTTATGTTCACTGGGGAAAGACTTTGTTGTGATTCCTAATTAACGGTTATGATTCATACATATATACTCTGCTCAAATAACCTTAACGAGTTGTCAAAATGACAGAAAAGCATATGTAAATAAACAATAATGGGAGGTGAGACCACAGGTACACGTGACACAGGAGCAGTCAGGTGATTAATCCCAAACCATGAGAAAAGTTTGTTCCTCCCAGTCCCCTGTGCCTCTGTTGGGCTATCTGCCGAGATTCAAAACCCAGCTAAACTGCATGAGCATTTATTTATTTATGGCTTCATCATAACATGGTTTTTTTTAACTAGTTTCTGATGCCTGTAGAAGGAGCAGAAGGTTTTGATCAGTGATCGGCGCTGCCTTCAGGAGTTCACTGGTTTGCGGCTCTGTGCTTCTGGGCACAGGAAGCTGTCCACAGTGTTATTTTCTATTAGGAGATTAATTAGCCCAGTAGGCTACTGCTGCCAACACAGATATCGTCTTTAGTTAAGCTTCTCTACAGGGAAAAAAAGAGTAAAAAGTTAAGAGTAATTGACGCTGTTGAAAAAGATTTTAGTAATGTACCACCAATGCTGAAAAAGGCTGGGTTTTTTTAAAAAAATTTTATTTTTTTACTGGAGGGTGAAAGTCATTTAATAGGCAGTGATATTATACACATTGACACTAAGCTAAGCTAGGTTCTAACTTTAGTCTATTTGATGAGGACTTGAACTCCCACAGATTATGAAATGTGTACTGTATGTTTCGCTTGCTACCTCAACCATTATTATTTTATATACAGGTGAAAGATTTGCCTGACTGCAGGGTACGACACAGTAATGTGTCGTCAGTTGACCTCAACTGTTTCATACTTTGATTTTATATATATTTTTATATTTAGTTTGGATTACCAAGGAAGTTAGTATGTGCTGAGAAATAGATATTACCAAGGAATCTTTTGTTAATGGAAAAAATATATCTTCCTGCATTTCATTTAGCATGTTTTAAACCTGGGTGACTGACCAATCAGTCCACTCATTAGTCAAGAGTGGGTTCTGATCAGTGGAGGCTTCTGTTCTACAGCGCTGTGTTTAGTCTGGTGTGAAGGGCACATGGAGGGAGCGGCACAAAATGCCAAACTCTGCCAGCTTTCTCTTTTGCCTACAAACTCTCTGCCTCTGTATCACTATTTGTCTTGTGTCTCTGCAGCTCCTGGGGTTCGTGTACGCCTGCTATGTCGTCAGTGCCTTCACAGAGGAGGAAGACAGCTGTGAGTATGAGCGCCATAAAATGAGGGAGCACAAGGCCCTGTGCAACTTGCTGACCTCCCCTCCTCCTCCTCCTCCTCCTCCTTCTCCACTAGCCTCACCCACACTCCTTCCCCCAGTGCCACACCAGCTGGGGGGGGTTTCTTCCTGGAACCTGAATAGCTCATGTCCCCATTCCTCACCCTTTACCCCCCTTCTTCTTTCCCACCCAGGCTGTGACTCCCTCCCTCACCCCACCACCTCTCTCTTTCCTGTCTCTCCTTCCAGCAAACTGAGTCACTCCCTACTTTCCTGTTTGTTGACAAATTCTTTTCTTGATCCTCCTTTCTTTTCTTTCTTCTTTATTTCACCTAAGGGAATTATTCATAAACACTTCCTTAGAAATCCACAACACTACTTACTTTCCCTTAAGACCCGCATATGAATTGGAAGCCAGAGAACAGCAAATTTAGCATTTATTTTGTTAGATCTGCAGTTTGATTGCTGTAGTAGATGCACCTACTGTAGGTATCAATGGTGGGTCACATAATGACAGATTTCAGTGTGTCTTTTAAGGTCATCGGAACAAAAGGTGCGACTACTTTGCCTCAGCTCCCAATAGACTCCCCCCCCCCCTCGCACAAAGAGCAAGTGTCAGTCCTGAGTTCACCCATCTGAATAATTACTGGTGAAAATGCATCAATATTTGAAAGGTTTCTATTGGAGGCCTCCCCCGGTGTCTTGGAAAATGTACTTTTCAGTTTCTGTCCATTTACATGTCTGGAGCTGCAGCTACATTTTTTAATGTGCAAAAAGCAATAATTTCTTAGCATTTTTTTCAGCTGGTGAATGGTGTTTTTTTATTTATTTCAAATTGTAGATTTGGACTGGAGAAATCCTGGTGCAAAGTACCTGGCTTACATTAGTAAAGAGCAGCAGTAGACTTACACTGACCTTCTGCTGGGAGGTCAGAGGTCATCTTCAGGCATGGCCTATTGGGGGAGAAGCAGTGTGGGAAAGAGGACATTTTAAGTAGCATGGTAAAATGAGTCCTCTGTGGCTCCTCCCAACAGGACTATAGATCTGCTCATGCCTTTCTGCTGCTTATTTAGTACAAATTAAACTTTCATTTGGGAGATGTTTTCACTTTGCTTCCTCTTGCTTACATTTGTCTTAGTCAACCAATTCACAATAAAATGTAATCCCATTTAAACTGGGACCTAAAAGGCCATTTAGCAAAAAGTGATCATGGTGTAGTAATTAGAGTTAAGTGAACGGTACAGGTGAATAATGTGTGATACCATACTTGGGTGGTAGTGTGCATTATGAGTGTCCCTAAATAAAGCTGGATCAAAACGGGAGAACCTCAAATTATAATCAATCTTGACCTTTTTCTAGAATTTTCCAGTTTACATGTTTGTTAACATTTCATTTGTCATTTACCTTGGCTACAGTTTTCTGAATATTTAAGAGACTGTAAATTTCAGGCTATTTTTAGATACTGTCCCTGATCTCAAGGGAATTCACCAACTGCCTGTGGTCTCTAAATCTGATCAGGGCTCATCTTCCTGATGTGAAAAGAGGTAATATAATCAGGCAATCCTTGTCAGATTGAAACCCATTTAGTTTGGCAGTGTGTGTGTTAAACTGCCATAATATTTTCAAACTGGTAATGATATTGGGTCAGGTTAACAATGCCTACTTTATGCATTTCTGAATCCCTTTGAAAACTAGAAAAGTGAAAGGAGAAGTTGAAATGGGGCTGTTGAAGAATTGCCACTCTTTTCATGAGGTCACATACCAAGGATTCAGTGGTTGTGAATGTTTAAACCCCCTCTGGCATGGGCTGTACCATTGTGTAATCAATCACTTCTAAGTAATCTCTGGAGGGCTGAACCATTCTGGCTGGGGTACAAACACCAAGAAACAATTGACTTTTCCTTGCTGTTTCTTCCTTCTGTTTTGTTTTTTCATTGCCTTTAATGAGCATCAATCTGTCTATGTACCAGCTGCAATAACTAAGTAACTGTCACACTTTATGAAAATATGTTTTCCAACGTAGTTTGAAAAGACTATGAGCAATGGCTTATGGATTGTTATTAAATTTAAAATTATTTTATTAAATATTTTTTGCTACACATTTAATCTCTCCTAATGTATCAATTCCATCATAGTTTATAGTTCAGCCATATAGATCTCAATCATACTGCTCAAACTCAGGGACTTGAGAAATCAGGTTCTTGACAAACCTAAAAGCTTAATTTTCCACAATGAAATAGTTAAAGTTGGAGTCTGAATTCCTAATCTAACCTTGCAAGTCTGGATACCTGTTTTGTTGGGATAGTGTCTCCACTAATGTATTGAACGTGAAGGCATTACTCTCATCCTCTCCCTCTCCTCCTAATGAAAACTGTGGATAATAAGGCTCAGGTCTCTGACTGACCACTCATTCTCACTGCCTCATTAAGTATAATGGCACCTGCAAATTCCCTTGCCACATTTGTTTATGTGACTTGGGCAGCAGAAAGGGGAGGAGGGGGGGTTACCTGGAACAAATGAAGGGTTGATCAAGGCTGAATTCCCCTTGAGTAGACTGCAGTATGTTTTGTTGGAAAAGAAAGCAGGCTTATGTTCTTCTGGCAGGGAAAGAGGTGGCTCAGTGTGCTTTGAAGAACACTTAAAGAAGGAGCAAAGCTGAGGCATGCAGTAACAGTCTGGGTCTTATCCATTTGGGCCTCAGTATTGGAGCTGGAGTACCATCCATGTGTAGTTATCTGCCATGTGCAGATACTCAGCCAGGGTGGGGGTGGGGAGGGGTTAAAAATCCTCTTAAATCTTGGTTTATGTAGCTGTGTTCTCAGTGTGAGTGGGGCTGCTTTCTGGTGCCGAGTCACATTATTTATACATTATCATCGTAACCAAATAGGACCCACCGAGACTTTCATCTAATCACATGACACTAAGGAGGACTGGAACTGTGAGGGAAGGACACAGAGAGGAGGAGAGTGAAGGAAAGGGAAGGAAGAGGGGCGGGGGGGGGAGGGGTGTAGGTTTGTGTTATTAAATGATTCCACACCGTAAGCATGCTGAAACAAGGGGTACACTATCCAAAAGGTAAACAAATAAACTAACGAAGAGGGCAAACACACACTCAAACACATAAAGAAAAATGAGATTTCAGTTTCTCCGTGACTGAAGCTCTCTTTTTGCTGTTTGTAACAACAGCTGGGGGCCTGCAAATCCATTTACCTTAATGAGACGGAACTTTCCTGTGGGAGGCCCATCAGCTCTGTGAGCCGTGTGCAATCCGTTGATCCATCAATACAAGATCCACTCCCCAGGTGTAGTGATGGGGAATGATGGGGATAAATTCCTCCCATCAGTTCCACCACCCTCACTTGAAGATGAAGATGCTTTTACACACTTGCACGAATGCACACATGCACTCACACACTGACACACGTACTCTCGTTTGCGCACACACACACATACACATAAACCACTAACATCTAAACTCAGATTGGAATATGGCGTTCCAGCATTCAGGCAACATTCTGTTTGCAATGAGGCTTCAGGAAATTGAATTTAGAATTGCCACAAGACTAAAACAGGAGTATACAACAAAACATATATTATTATTATTATTATTATTTTATTATTATTATTATTATTATTATTATTCATTCAGGCAAGTCTCTCGCTCTGTCTGCATTTCTCTGTCTTTCTTTGTCTCATACTGTCTGATCTGACACGTATCTTCCTTTGTCCATACAAAACAAGGGTGTGTACCAAAGGACAGCTGAATTTGCAGGTTTTCATAGTAGCTGAAATCTATGGTGCTTCTTGGCATTCAGGCCCCTGGATTAAGCCCAATATCATTTCTGGCTGCTGGGTTGATGCAAGGTGGATCAGAACAGAATGGAGACAATTTGATTTCCATTTGACTGTAATTACTCACTTCTCACATTGTGATACATAACCTTTCATCCTTTGACCCAAGAATATCTCCTCTTCAAGAGTCTCCATTAGGGTGGATCATTTGAAAGCAGTGTCCATGATTGTAATCTTTATGCATTTTATTTGGCACGTGCTATATCTGGGGAAGATTAAACTGGAAGGCCATGATGAGAAAATCCCTGATACAGAAAAATATTGGTCTTTGTTCTTTCTTCGTGGGTGACAGGATTCATAAAAAAAACAGGTTCTTCCAAATTACTTGATTGTGTTGCTCTTTGTATTTGAGTGGCTGCTTTACCAGTGCAGGGTAATGAGGAATTATACAATTATACCCCCCCCCCCCCCCCCCAAAAAAAAAAAAAAAAAAAAAAAAATCACTGCAGTCTGCTGGAAGTGTCACCCCCTGTTAGGGTAGCTGATTATTAGTCTGCAGCAGGGACATGGGGTTCTCTGCATCACATATGCTCAACAACTGCTCCCTTCGTAAAGACAACCCACATCACTTTCATTTTTCTTCTTCCATATTTGCTGTCTGTTATCCTGTTGGTGCCTATTTAGTGGTTTGTTTTTTTGTTTGTTGGTATATTTATTTTATCGTGTCATGTTATGATTTAGTTTTAGATTTCATTTGATCCTTTTTTTTTTTTTGGTTTTCAGTTGATTTTATTGGTGGATTTGATCCATTCCCCCTCTACCATGTCAATGAGAAACCATCTCACCTCCTCTTAAAGCCCATGTACCTGTAAGTATATGATATGATAAGTATATCTCTTACTCAGACTGCTGCAGTCTTTCCTCCACCCACATAAAAATGTGTGTGTGTGTGCACGCGTTCTATTGGTTTTTCACTAATTGCTGAGGGGTTTCTTGAGGCACTGATATGATTGTAGCTTTGCCTCTCACTCTTATATTTACTTACCATTTTAAATACATTTTTGCAAGCCAAAGGCTAAAATCATCTGCAAAATGATGTTGTAAACTGCAAATTGGAAATTGTTTGATGTTTTGTACAGTACTAAAATACTGCCATTGTTGAATTGTTTTTAAAAAATATTTTAAATCTTTTCTTCTTGTGGCTGATGTGGGCATGCAGGTGTAATGTATATATATTTTGTATTCTGACTCTTGCTCATTGTATTGTATTGAATGGTGCCTTTTTGTTTTGGATATAATTTAAGTTGTACCATAGTTTTTTCACATTCCAGTAACTATAATAAGATCTTAATTACTTTCTCACTGTTGCGTTCTTCGAATGAGTCTGTACAGAAGAGTAATGATGGAAGTGTAGACTGCTTGTATGTGGTTATCACTGTTTTCAGGTCAAGGACGAGTGTTTGAGACAGTGAAGCTGTATGTTAAATAGGCGGTTGAGGACAACTACCTACTCAGAAGCTTGGGTTTTCTCTCTTTTTTGGAATTTTGTGTTTAAACATGGAAAGAAAATGCTATGCACTCCACACACAAGGATCACGAGATTGCGGCTGCTTACTATTTTCAACACCTTTGGGATAAACCACATAAAGTGTTGCACTTACAAGAGAATATGCAGCATCTTACATGAATCAAATCACTTTGAGCAGGCAGGGCTCTCAGAAGGGGAAATGCCCTGTGGTATTTCACGTGTTTGCATCACAAAGGGCTCTTTGAAATCCAAGTGAAGCCTTTGCTTGCCTTATCAGATTTAATCAAATCCAATAAGAAAACCCAGGACACAATTGTATGTTTATGAGATTTCAAGATAATTTTTTAACAAACACCTTTTCCATACGTTAATATTCTATTGCCCTTTTACTGCATAAAAAGTGAATCACACATGACCCATCCCAGAAGACATTTGTATTTGCATGGCAGGTGCTATGAAGCATTTGGAGGCAGTATGAACAGCCTGGAGTGTATGCACTCTAACTTAAGTCTAAAGAGCTACCAATATGTCTATTTGGCCAGGAGAGGTTTCTCCTCTCCCCATTTATTCCATTTAGTTGTTTATGTCATATTTCACTTCATATTTTCTGCAATATTTATAGAGCTACCTCTTTAAATGGAAATATCTGGAGGCCTGAGGGACATGCCATGATTTTTAGGTGTAAGAACATGAATCACAGTCACGCTTTCTTTGAGTATATGCTTAACATTTGGAAAAAGCAATATATTATGTTGGAAATTTTAAATGTGCTGAGCAATAGCACTTAATTTATTTTTGTGAATTGAGGGGAATATACTTGCCTTGAAGAATGTTTTTCCTGACAGTTTAATCATCTGTTTTTCAGACAAGACTTGGTTAAAGTTTTTTGTCAGGATAGTGAGAGAGATGGGGTGAATTTTATTCAATCAAAGGCAACGGCTCAGGAATGAATGTTTCATGGGTTTTTATAGGACTGTGTGCACACGCATGTGTGAGCATGCACATGCATACATGTGCTTTGTGTGTGTCAGCAGGTATTTTTTGCCCTTGCTGAGTTTTTTTCTTGCATATTTCAGGTCTACGTAAATAGAGCTTTAGGGTATGCAAAGGTCATTTCTGAAGATCGAGAGGAAGGTCTGACATGGAGAACTGGAAGAGAAGAGAGAGGCTGCGTAACTCAACGTTGATGCGGAAGTCCATAGGACAATGCAAAAGCATTCCTCTGCTTCACATTTCTTTTCAGTCATTTTCAGTGTTGTCAGTACACTGCTTCAAAAATACAACACTTCCAAGTTGTGTCCAATTCTCCGGGGAAAATGGTTTAGTTCTGGAGGGGGGAAATTTACAGTGAAACTTCAGAGCAATTTGGATGCACAGTTTTAACTGAAATATTAGCTGTATAACAAATGGGAGCAGTCAATAAGAATTCAGTGCCTGTGGCACTGTTTTCTCATTGTTGTCTCTGTCATTGTTGTCTGTATTTGTCAGAACTACAGAAGTGCACACTAGCCCAGCTGAGAAGTTCACAGAGTTCCTAGCCTCATTTTTATTAGTCTTTTGTTATTGTTTTTTTAAATAGCTATTGATTGAGTTATACTGTGCTGTTTGAATAAGGCCCAGGACCTATGGATACACTGGCCTTGCAGAAAGAGGAAGGAAATGAACATGCATTTGAAAACAAAGCTGTGAAACCCCAAGGAACAATTAAATAAAAAAGAAAATGCTTTCCGTTGGGTTAAAAAAAACAACATGAAATGTTGATGTAAATGGCACATGAATCAAGAACTAAAGAAGAAAAAAAACATGTCAACATTTATGTTTTGACATAAATATACAGTAGGGACCTTTTTTGTTAAAAGAAAAAAAAAAAACCTCTTCAATTTGTAAAAAGTCTTAAGCTATATTTTGACAGTGTTTTAATAGAGTGGGTGCTTTGGAGCTGCTAGGAGTGGAATTAAGGAATACCCATTATCTTCATACACCCATTCCCCATGGGTAAAATAGGAGACGCAGCTCGGGATGATGCATGGGGAGGAGGTATTGATATAGTGGGCCAATAAAAGCTGCCTCAATCTCCAGCAGCTCTTTACTGTATCTGTTTGAATGTGCCAGAAGGGCGAGGGGGGAGGGGGGGATGGGGGGTTATTGTGGTTAAGTAAGTCATAAATATTTACAGAGGGTGTTGGATAACATTGTTCATTTACAGCCCAGTGCAGTATTAGCACTAATACTCAGGTCACCCACCCACCGCATGGTTGCAACTGTACCGAACTGTGACTGTATAACTGTTTTTTTATAGTGGGTAAGAGAGAATAGGAGAATGTACATGGATCACAAAAAAAAAATCATGCAGGGAGCAACCCATGATTAACTGAGGTCAAGTCTGTTTTCGTGTTACCGTATATATAATAACTGGAGGCCAGCTAGTTGAAGACTATCTATAATGTTGGTAGCGCGTTTAAAGAAAAATGCAAGCAGCAGTTCTTCACTTTCTGTTTAAATTAACTATGCTGTATTACCAGTGTGCACAGAGCTGATCAGAGGTCAGAATAACTGACTAACCCGTCCTCATCATGGGTCATCTTGATGGTGATATAATGAGGAGGTGATCCCTCAATCTGTTCCCATGGCTTCATTATTGTCATGATTCTATACTGCCCCCTCGTGTTGAATGTGTGTATTAATTGTCTGGCAACTAAAGTCATTCCTCGCTAAATGTAAGCATTGCAGTTGTCTGTTTTGACATTCGACAAGATGCGTAGTTGAAATGTAAATGTTAAAAAAACAGAAAACTAAAACTGTGTGCTAAAAGAACGGATACAGGGACCACTGGTGCCAGTGTTTTCTCTTGCTCTACACATTCTCTTGAACTAGTTGTTCTGCATGTGCTTTCATCTGAAGTTAATGTATTTGCATTTCATCACAGCTTGTTATTGATGTAAAATAAATCATCACTACCCCATGCAGAAAGTATATATTTCAACTTTCAAATTTGTGTTATTCCAGTCTTAAATTCATTTTTCATTCTTAATCAACACTTAAGAAGAGATGTATATGATTTGATAAATTTGAGGAAAAAAATGTTGAAAACATTTGTCACAAGGTAAGTGATCTTGTATTCGTTAAATTTTTAATTAAATTATATCAAAGTTATCAGTTCATTTAAGCATGATTGCATGCTGAGAATCAGGTGAAGCATAAGGCTATCAGATTGCCCTGGCAGTTTACGTCTTGGGTAGCTAATGAGATAATGTTCAAGGCCCTCTGTTCTGCTCGCAGGCAGACATCATTGATTAAGTAATGTACATAACAGCTTGTGAATAGAACTTATGAGGGCTAACAAAAACTGAGTATCCTGGCAAGATTTTCCTTTGACGCACTTGTATGAGCTAGTGTGTAGGATGTTGTTTTTCAGTGGTCACACAGTGAACAAACCAAACTGTCATTGCTTTACATCACAGTGAATAGAGTCTTCTGTATCATTTTTTAATGGTATGATTGTCTTGCCTGATGTATCATGTTCATTAGATGATTTATTGTCTCAATGCTTTTTGTATTCCATAACATGTTGCCACTGTTACATACAAGTCATCCATCTCTTAATTATGTGATCCTGTTAACGTCTGTGGTTTGTACTCAAAAAGTGTAAATAGAAGTTTGTTAATAAATTGTGTACTTTTAATTAACCAATCCTGTTTATTCATATATTTTTCTTGGTAAAGCATATCATGCCAGAATATAGCCCTATTTTTGCATTTTGAACAGAATTCTAAAACGCTTTTACATCTTTCGTCTGGTTTGCAAAAAGAACAGTATAACTGTTGTTTTGTAGTAACATGTAAAATACCATCAGCATGTGAAAATGTCCTAAATGGTTGTCAGTACATTTTTATTTTAGAAAAAAACAGTATATAAATACAGTCTGTATTTCAGCAAAAAAAAAAAATAGTGATATATTTTGAATTGGTCATTATATTTACATGAATCATAATTTATAGCAGAATTGTTTCCATTTTATTTTGAAGGAAAAATCCACAACAGAAAGTCTGTACATTCCTGTCCATACTCATAGCCCACAGTAAAACTCTGCTTCTTTGTCTTAGCTCAGCACAACAGCCCACACAGGGTCTGACCATCCCAGCACACGCAGAACATTCTCACTATTTCCTCACCACACTGGGGGAATATTTTTTTTCAGTTGGGCATTTTTTTCTTCTTCAGTGGGAATCATCTAGCATGGCATGGTGTGGTAATTCTGTAACTGCGGAAGGGAAAAAAAGCCTTTCATCAGTGTGCAAAGTGCAATTTGAATATTTTATTTATCAAATCATACAGAAAGCTCTTGGATATTGGAGCTAGCATATGGTTGTTGGTCAGTGATATAAGAGGAGAATCAAAAATATAAATTATAAAATATAAAATATAAATATAAAATGAGCGTAATTTTTAATATATTTTCTGTTAATGTCAATTAGACGTTTACTCAAACAGGGATCACTTATTTGTATATATTTCTGCAGTACGACTATGGGTATAAATATAAATGTATACTCCATTAATGGAGTAAAATGAACTCCATTAGGAAAAGTAGGGGGAACTCATACCGTGGGTACTGTGCGGATCTTAAGACATGAAGGCTCGGACGCTCCCGCGGATGACAGCACGGCAGATGGGGCAGTGACGCAGGCTGGCTGCGCAGTCGGTGCAGACCACCAGGTGACCGCAGGGGATGAACACGATGGACACCAGCTTGTCCATGCAGACCTTACAGGTGCGCTCCTCCTGCAGCTGCCTCAGCTGTTCCTCTGGACTCAGGTCCCCCACTACTCTCTCACACACACACGCTCACATGCACGCATACACATGTGCACACACGCACACACACGCACACATGCACATGCAGGCACACGCATGGACATTCACACACACACACGCATACACATGGACAGCAAGAGAGAGACAGCACATAATAACACAAAATATAAAGGTCCTGTGCAATTTATTTGTATTCTCATTTTTTCCTAATTTGTAAGCATGATAAAAATCACATTTCCTTTTCACATAATATCTGATTTCATAAGAGCTGGACATTGGGCACAAAGTGACTGTCTGTAATAGATATTCACAAGTCACACTACTGATGCTAATGTGTATTACGATGTTACTGGTGTTTGCAACATGATCTCCAAAAGATCAATACCAAGTCCTCCTGTAGCAGACAGTATCAGGATGTTGTTGCTTTCTCAAATGAATAGAATACGTTAAATATCATCACTTGTTTTCTTTGGTTCTTTTTTGTATAACTATTAAAAATACTACTTTTGATTACATACATTTTAAAATATGGTTATGCTCTAACAGAGCCAAAGAAACATGGCAGGGGGATAGTGATGACATCATCTCCCGAGAGAATGAGTGGTGCATGTTGTTTCATCCACGCAGGGCTGAAACTTTAAGCCTATTGACACATGCTGAACGCACAGCTCACCTACTACACCGCATTCTTACAATGTTTATGCAATCAGTGTGATCATATTGGTAATATGTTCAGAAAATGTTGTGAGGATGCTATGCATTGGCTGGATACATAAGCACTGATTCACTTTCGACAGGTCTCCCATCCATTACTGCAAGTAACTCTCCCCAAAAGCAGACAGAAAATATTTTCAGTGAACTCTGAGAAATGTATTCTCTTGTATTATACCTCAGGAAATGCCATGGACAGGCTGTAACTACTGAAACTACACAGAGAGAGTTCATGACGTGATAGGGCAGGGGACAGCACTCCATATCATGTCCCATTACAGCACAGTGCACTGAGAAAAACTAAAAAGGCTCTTCTGTGAAAATAACCCATTTCTTTGTAGGATGTAGAGGTCCTGTATATAGATTGAGGAAGCCTGAACTCACCTTTCTCTTTAACATGAGGGTGTGTCCCCTCCACTCCTGCACTTGTGCCCAGCCTCTCTACAGGCTCTGGGGAATGACCACAAACAATGACATCATATGAATGAGGAAAAGAGATAGCAAACGGTTTGGGACTTAACTGAGAGCAGGTATGAGTTATAGAAAATGTTACATAGTGATGAAGGATAAATTATTTTTGAACCAAAAGATTCATTGTACCTCATTATCTATGTAATATGTTCATGAAGGGGAATGAGAGTGGTGTCAGGTCACAAAAAAAGACACCACAGGCCCAGTGTACAAAAACCACTTGCATCCAAAAACCACATGTGAACACCCAACATGTGAAAAGCACACGCGAAGTCTAAAAATACCCCTGCTAATATGGTGAGAGCAGGAAAAGCAAACACAAAAGTCACACGTTTCGTTTTACGCATTACGCATACGTTTAAATTTTCATTCACGTGAAAAAAGCCAATCACATGTGAAGATGTCCAGTTCAATTTTCTTTTCACATGTGAACGTAAATATTTGCATGTGAAATTGTTTTCATGAGGGGGAAGCTAGCACTTCCAGCCCTGGTTTGCTGCAGCACACTGCTGGGTGGGACACTACTGTACCTCTGGTCTGCTCTGACCCCTGCCTGTCCTCCTCCTCAGCCTGCAGCACGTCAGCCACCAGGTCGGACACAGACGTGTAATGGCTGCCAGTGAGCAGGTATTTGGTCTGCACTAAACTCTCCACCAATCCAGCATCAAAGCCCATCTGCAGCACCGTCTGGACAACAGGGGACAACAGAGCAGATGAGGAGCCCTGGCCCCGGCCCAGGTCTGTGGGGGAAGAGAAGGTAGAATGCGTGGGTACTGCTGGTCCAAATGTACACTGTCCCACGCAGCAATGTGCTGAGGAGGCGTTAAGATGGAATGGCTCCCAATGATAATGTCAATTTAGAAAGGTTCAAATAAACAGGTCTTTTTTTAAATGAATAATGTCAAAATTCACACCACAGATAAATGTTTGCCAGAAAATGCAATCCTTTGAATTACCTTCAACAACTGAAATAGCTTTATGAGTAGTCTATGTGCACAGCAATATTTTTTTTAATCCATCAAGGATACTGTTTGGACGTTAGATCTGTTAATACTTTTTGATACATGTTCAGTTTACTTCTTTGATAAATATGGCCTTTTTCCATGAATGAAAAACGGTGCAAATACAAATGTAGAGCTGTACAAATTAACACCTTGGACTGGAGAAATCCATGTCTGAAAAAGACTGAGTGTGTGTAACATTTTACACTGAACACATGTTTCTTTCTTACAGTAAGTTAATATAGAGGTTTTCTCTTTGGGGGCTATGTGGGATTGTTTGAATAGGGAGAAGTGACATTTTGTTTCCTGCCAGATTCACAGAGAAAACCAGAGTGTGGGCTCAGATAGTAATCAATGCCTGTTTTAGGAAGTTTGACAAATGAAGCCAAAATGGTGCTGGAGGGAGGAGCCCCTGAGGGTCAGCACACCAAGCAACAAACATGTAGCACTTACACTAATTAAAATGGAGATCAAAATAGAGTTGTTCTCCACAATACATACTCAGGAAGTCCAAGATTTCTTGAGACATCTTTTATATATATATATAAAACACTGTGTTGTGCTTTTTTCTGCTTCCCGCTGTGCATTCATGAGACTTTTCTTAATATGTCCCCCACTGTCTGCAGCTAAGGGCGTACTTGCTACCTTCAGCAGAAAATTCATATTTATTACATTTTTGAAGCTGATCCTGGTTTAAAACTATCTAAAGTAAAAGAATGTTAAAGAAGCACAGCCTGGAGAGCAAAGCATACATTATCATTTGTGCTCCAAGGCATTCATTGTGGGAGAAAGGGGAATCTATTTTCAATCTCATCTAAATTAAGATCTCATTGATGAAAGGTATGATTTCGAGTCATGACTTCATTATGTGCCTGTTTCTGAGCTCGTCCTGAAGATACCTTTTTTAAATTCTGTATTTATGCAATAGACACACATTAATTCCACAGACAGATTTAATACACTGAGATTGAATCCTCAGTTCTTTGCTACAGAACATACCCAACTTTATATTTCCTTTCACAAGACCACGAATGGATTATTTACTGGACTCACCATGTCCTGAGCTGATATCTCTGGCCAAAGCACTCTGTCCACTACCCTGGAGAAGGAAAAACAATGATTTTTGAAGTATTAGGAAATTTTCATATGCATATGATCTATGCTGCTGCTGAATGCCATTTCACTTACCCTGGTTTCACCAATATTGAAATAGGACTCTTGGATGCTGCTGACATATTGCTGTCCTCTTGTTTGAAGCAAAAACTCACATCTATGAGAAAAATAATGGGAGTGCTCATCTCAAAGGCCTGATAGAAGATCACCTTTGAATGCTTTGGAAAGAGAATAAGAACAGTGGATGGCAGAGGGAATCCTGGCCTGACTTTTACTTTACAATTGATTTTTCTTTCAGACCACGGTGATCCAATTAAAACAGGCCAAAAAAGTTATTATGCACATAAATGGCGCACAGGAAGAAGTACTGTATATAGCATGCAAGTCAGTACAATTTGTATCAGTTTCTAAGTATTACTTCTATTAAAATCACTTCACCCCATTTGTCACATTAAATGCCTCATTTGCACTTTAACAAATAGGGACCTGTCAGGAGTAGATTTTTGTTGTAGTTGTTGTTGTGTTCTGAGTCTTACTAGGTCTTTTCTTTTTAAGAGACAAGACAGAACATTTGAGATAATATTAATGCTTGACTTTCAAAGGGCATCCAAAGTGTTCTCTAATTCATTTCTTGTAAATCTTGTGCTATCTGCATTATATTTGGCTTGTTACCGTGGAAACCATTTGGCATGTTCCTGCCATGGATCATCCCCTGGCTCCCAGTTCCTCAGGCCTCCATCACAGTAGAAGCATTTGACATTGTCACCATGGCCTTAGAAGGAAACCAGCAGGAATTACCCATCAGCACTTGTGCACACTCACATTTCTTCACACAGAGACACATACGTACATATACCACTTACAGTATATATATATATATATATATATATATATATATAATCATGTTACTTGTGGTACATATAATGAGTCAGTGCCATACCTACCAAACTGCAATTTTGAGTTCAATGAGACTCATCTAGAACAATGAGTGAGCCACAATAGCCAATCATACAAATTAGGCATAGTATTTTTTACATAAATATCCATCTCAAAATTAGCCTACAGGGCTCCGTGAAGCTTTCACATGGTGATTCTATCTCAAAAGATAAAAAGCAACAATAGTAGCAGTCCTAGTTCTCTCCGGTGTTTTCTACCCATAATTCCATGACTCTGCAGCTCTATTGTAAAGGGAATTGGCACAAAGACATGGGGCTATTAGCATTCACTATTGCATATACCATTGCTGTCTTTTTTAACATGGTGCTGTAATTAATTTTGTGGAATTATATTACATTTTCAACAATTACCATAAATGTTAACAACTTCCGTAGAGCACAACTACAACCAACACAAACATCAGGTTCTAATTCTTGCGAGATTGTGAACTGCACTAAGTGACAGATGGATTTTATTGATATTAAACAGTATTTTATTTTAGTTGCCATCTGATAATAGTCTAATGCTTTACACAGAAGGGTGTGCGTACCAGTGTAGAAGAAGCCTGCGCTTGCCAGAACCTCTGGCTGGACTAAGGCACCGGTCGGCCAGTTGTGAAATGTGGTCAATCGTGACTCCTCAGCTTCCATCTCCGGATATACCGCCTGTCCAACGACCACCTGGTCATCCACTGTCATTCTCTGAAGCTGACTCAAGAGTTGCCCATCAACGGCATCTGAGGATCCAGGCGCAGGAAGCCGTTGAATGTTTCCAACGTTTCTTCCCAAAACGAAGCTACACGTTGGGAAGTGTCTTTTGTGCTCCCCCAACGGGCTGTCGCCATGGACCCAGAATCTCAATATTCCACCACAACAGAAACATTTCACCTTATCCCCTGGTCCAAGGAAGTAAAACCCAGCTTTGGCTAAGTCGACAGCGGTCACCGGTGCATCGCTAGGCCAGTCTTGAAAAGTTCTAAACCTCTCCTCCTCGCTCCTCATCCTGGGCTCCACCAGAATAAACAACAGCACGTTCCTGTCATCCGACATGTTGGGGTCCGTGGTGTTTTCGTTGCCCTCCGATCGTGTTCCTGTCATCCCCTGTGCGTTCCATTATGGACTGTGCGGCTGTGGCTCGCTCTCACCGCCTGTCATATGTTTGCCAGCTACAGTGTTGACAGCGGCAATACATCAAATAGCATTCCAGAAAACTCAATGGCCAGAATCAAGTCCCGTGTGGTCCAGCCTTGAATGGCGTAGACACAATAAAGAATTTCAATGGCATAAAAAGCCCATAACAGTGATGCGGAGGGGGAAAAAATCACAGAAGTTTGAAAGTTTATATAGTATATACGTCGAAGTTAGGATGGGGAAGTATAGCCTATAACGAAGGAAGTTACTTAAAATAAGAATGTTAGAATAGTCTACTTTATAAAGATCAGTTAAATTATTATCTGTCACTATAAATACATAAATAAACAAATAAATAATTAAGTAATCCCCGCACTATAGGTGAAAAACAGCAATGTGAGGTTATGCACTGTGGATGCATTCTATTAACAATTGCTCGTCCAGTTGCTTTTTACATACTGGCGACATCATCACAGTTTGTTATTTTTATTGCATTTATCGTCGAGAGAGTGTCGCTCTGTCCAATATTAATAAATAACTCCAAAAACGCTATCTTCATGATAACAACTCAGTTTACTCCATGGAATTACCGAACCACAGACATATGGATATTGAAATATCACTATAGCTTGGCTGTTTCTATGTTATAGTGCCATCCAGCGGATATGCTGTAGGCTATAAGAAAGCGTGCGTGTCCGAAGACCCAGGAGGTAGCCTAGACAAGCAAACGTTGTGGAACATGTCAAACAATGTGATAGCTACCGATTATCAAGCGTTTGCTGTATTATAACCATTTCCCAATTTGAACTTATTTCAAAATACACAGAAAGGAATCACAAGTTCTCCATTCTTCAGCAAACCATCCATGAAAAAAGACATTTTGGATAGGGCCTGTCAAAATCACTATGACTAGGTCCCAGCTATAGGACCTAAGCTATACGTATGGTAGGATGCTTATTGAAATACTTTTTTCAAATAACTTTAATTGTTAATTAGTGGACATAACAAAGATTATGGATTAGTTTTTTAAACAGAAAAAGTAATAGTATTCAAAGATTCAAAGGAATAGATTGTTTTGATGAGAAACAAAGTCCTATTTGATTTTAGACATTAAAGGCATACTAGCCTATGCAAGATTTTTACCTTGAAAATATAAAATAACCAAGGTAAGGCATATCTGTTATGCACTGGAAAACTCTGTCTTTATGCATTTTTTCTGAATTAGCGCACCCTTTGTGCTCCCGTGTCTTCCCAAGATGCTCCTCTTAGCTCTCCCCACTTGATACCACTACTGCCGGACATCAGTCCGAAGAGCCAATCGCATGGACCAACAAGCTCCGACAGTCCTTCCAGAGTGCACAACATGCCCTGTCATCCGCCCGCACCATCACATTTCCCAGGCCTTCAGACCAACTGTGGATCGTGAGAGATGGTGCGGATGTTTCTGGGTATGGCGCTGTTTCCTGTGCAGGGAGGGGTGGGCGTGGCTGCAGAGCTAGCTAACGAAGAAGTCCAGATACAGCGAAGCAAAAAGACAAGCCGACAGGGTTCCTTCAAGACAGTTAACCTTGAAATTGCTTTTCCTTGGTGCTGTCAGCTGAAGCCAATGGGCAAAGCTGGCCACAATAAGGACTTTGGTGAGTGTCTGAAATGTTCAAGATTAAGGTTCCAACAATAAAACCACTACTACTTTCAACAAAATGGAATAAATTAAGCTGTAATTCAATTTGCCTTCTTACTGTCATTCACAGTTGTCTGTGGGGCTGTAGCTGGGTACTATTGGAGTCATTTCAGAACAATGTTACACGCAGTGATCAAAATGGTCAATCATACATGCAAGATAATAGATGATCAAATTCATGTAAATTTGCAATTTAAGTAAGGAAGCGTTTATAACTTTATTTCCTTATATGATATTTACATTCAAATTATATCAGAACATTCAGTACAATATTCTGGAAAAGTCAGGAAAGGGGAGCCATAAGGATTTCATGATGGCAGGTTTATCAAATTATTAGTGACAATGATCAAACTGACTACTGTGGGGTTTCCAGTGTCAACTACTTTTCAACTATACTACTCTACTTACCTTGAAAATGGCAAATTTCTAAATCAATGTTAGCTAGGCCTATAGATCATCAACGGACATACAAACAATTTAAAAATATGACAAACACTTTCATGTATTTGTAATTCATGGCAAAGCAAAAATGACTGAATCCATACCTATTTGTTTCTTTGAGCTATAATGTATATGTGTTTGCTTATGAATATATAGGCTATGCATGTGTCTATGCATAAGATTTAATCATCTTATGGTTCAGAAATGTGCAGTATGCATTGTCATCATCAGATACTCATAACAAACACAGTAAAATAAGAAATTATATCTCAACAAAAAAAAAAACGTTTTCAATGTACCAAAATGGCAAGTTAGTCATGCATACAAAGCATTGTCTGTAAGACATGAATTAAACCTTGCTAAATCTAGGCCTGCCATTAAACGTATTGATATCAAAATGACGCCAAGTTACAACAAACAATATTGGCTATCTTAGCTCACACAAATTACGCTCTATTCCAATTAAATGCTCCCCAATGTTTTCTAAATTATTTAATGTAACTTCGCCCTGTATTTTGAAAACGTTTTTGTTAAGAACACACACACCGTTCACACTGTGTGATAGCTCTACGGTCATACTTTAAAAACCCCGGCGTTGGTGACGTCACTCCCATCTCTCAGACCCCGGATGGAACTGCCATTGGGGGAAGTGGACTGGGCTGCACAATACTGAGGAGGTTGTTGGAGTAAAAAAAAAAAAGAAAGAAAGAAAAAAGAAAACAGCAAGCGACATCAACTGTGAAAAGAGATTGTCTTACATCGGAAAAACAATAAACTGTTGGAATCTGAAAATACCATCATTGCAGTCTCCTCCAAACTGGACTTTGTTAATCCGTGCGGACTGGAGGAAGAATTAAATAGTGGAACTTGTGTTGGGGATACGTGCTGTGAAAAAAGCACTAGCTACTGAGTGGTGAACGAAACACGGGGCTTGGAAAGACATTGACTAAGGCTCCACTCCAGTCCAGGGGCTTGCTTAATGAACTATGTCTGCCACAAGCATTGACCCTCAGGTAGGCAGGACGGGATGTGCCGGCGACTAGTTAGACAGCAGTCTGTCCTTGTTAAGGCCTTTAGCTAGCTAAGTTAGCTTGCTATATGAGAATGAACGGAATTTGCATCAGAGTGTTGTCTTGAGCATGATCGTCATCGACGAAAGATGTATAGGGCCAGCTAGCAAGTGTTATTGCTAGCTTACAAACTGAATTTAAGTGGGAGGCAAATAAGGTGTTCAGTAACGTCCACTCTGCTAGCTACCTTGGGACCTGTTAAGAGGAGTGCTTCAGTTGGCTAACATTGGGTGGTGAGATTTCTGGTTACCTTGCCATGCAGCTAGCAAGCTAACTCATCTGTTCGAGAGATAACGTTAGCCGCTTGATTGTCCCTTCATTGGTGGATAGCTGGCTATACATATGACTGATAAGCTAGCTTCTTTTTTAAAAGGGACAGTTTGGTCATTCCTATCAAAGACTTTCCTGAGAAACATTAATAAAGTATCACTAGTAGCCAGTAGCATCCTGTTGTCCCACCTAGTTAATTGGTTGCTAGCTAACGTTAGCTACCTTGAAAACTAAGATCAAGTTAAAGTTAGCCTACCGTCTTTATTCACGCTAGCAAAAGAATCGCTAACGTTAGCTAATTTGTTGTTTCTTTTTTGCATGATATCCATCTGAATGGAAATTCAGAGATCAAAGGGACAAGCTTCGAAAGGTAAGAAAACATTGTAAGATTTCACAGTCCTTTAGTAGTACTATTGTGACTCAGAGTTAGCGGCTATGAAGTTCTCGGAGTTGGTTAGCTAGCCAGCTAGTCAGCTGTTAAATATTTTCGGGGGTTAAGTGGGATGTCACTGTCAATGAATAGCAGTAAAATAGCTAAATTGCTAGCAAGCTACTTGTTTACGCTGCGCAGCTTGGTATGAAGTTCAGGCGAAACTTGTGAATTGTGGTTAGGTTGCCAGTGAATCGTAGTATAACCTAGTTGGCTTGGCTACGATGATTTGCTCAGTTTACTCTACAACATGACAACAGCGAGGCCTACGTCATGACGTTTTATTCGCTAGTTACTCCTCCAAAGATGGTTAACTTAGCTAACGTTAGCGCGCTACACTTAATGTTTTTGGTTTGTTTCTTTAGCTAAGTAAAATGTACTGTCTTTCGAATTTGATCACCCACTCACTGTACAGTTGAACGTACTGTGCTGGACCACATTTTGGTTAACTAGCTAGCTCGTGCTGACCGCACTATTTATAGCGATGATATTGCGCATACATAGGAGACATGTTCAACTTTACTAACTCGGTGTTTGTAAGGTTATACCGATTTAGTCGATGGGGTTTCACGCTTTTGGTGAATTTTAATCAATTGAGCATTTTATGATTGTGCCTCAAAATCTCTTTATCTGATGGCGTTTATCTTGTAAGATATTACAAATAATGTGATCCACTATAAAATCCAGTCCAAATTAAACATTGCACTGTAAATTAGCTAAATTTCCAATGCCATATGTTTGCTTTTTTGTTGTTTTCCATGGTGTAAACATAATCATTTTTACCCACTAGAATTTAGTAAATATTTTAAGTTTTTGAAGTTTAGTTATGAAGGGGAGCCATGTTGCAGTCACTGGGTGAAGAGTTGGCTATGCATTCATATTAGGAATTATCAGAAATAATTGGGTGTGGTCTGAGGTGACTACCAAAGTGTTTTATAAACATCCAAATCCTAGCTGGTTGCCTGTATCTGATGATGATCTGATGTGTGATTGACGCAAGTGTGTCAGACAATAGAGAAGGTGTCTCAACGCCACAGACTGGGTGGGCCGGTAAGCAGACAGGCAAACACATCGGCCTTGACTCATGGTGACAGATGACTGGCGCATGGGTCATACTACGGCTGATTCATTTCCCGGTTAATGCTAAACTGGCCTTATAGGGACATAAGCTAGCGGATGTTTCTTATTTTTGATGTGCAGAGGCTCTTTTTTGGAATAGGACTACAACTGCACCAGCACGATGAGCTAATGATCAGGAGACGTTACCTACAATTAAATGCATACCCATGGTCCTGCGGTAGGGGCAGATGCATCCTTGTGGTGAAATCTTTTGAGTCATATAGTATGTATTGTTCAGGATTGACTGCTTTTTGATATTGCTAGGTGTATATTTTGTTTAGTTGAAAATTTGTCTTTCACATTCAAGGGCTGTGTATTTATAAAGTAATCACACAGTCATTTTTTGTTTATAATTTCAGTGCAAAATGGTTCTCTCCATCAGAAGGACACTGTTCATGACAATGATTTTGAACCGTACCTCACTGGCCAGTCTAATCAGGTGAGTATGAGCGTAAAGACCTCATCAGCATACATGTGAGAGATGGTAAAAGTCTCATCCTGTTAGCATTAGCAAAATCTTGGTTTTACACAATACCCATGTAATCAGAAAAGCCCCCAGAGATTTAATTGGCTACAGCCATTAGACAGTAAACAGGGAGGGGAACACCAGAAGAGATAATTATTGGGTACTCTGCTGCCACCCAACAAAAATTCTTCCTGGGTGCCTTAACTTCCAGTCAATGAAAATTCTAAAGAAGCCAGCTTCCTTTTTGAACACATTCAATTAAATGGTCAAGGGCTTGCCATCTGAGATTGAAATGCTCCATACCAAAGCAGTGTATGGACCCTGCACCTTCAGCACTTGGTTATGTTAAAGATTTGTATAATTTTTCTCATTGGGAATTTATTGCTAGGTGGGTACCTGATACCAAATTGACCTTACTTGCTTTGTAGACCATTCTCAGCTTAACCAGAGAAGTAGTATATTGCTTAGTAGAGACAATGCTTTAGAAGACCTTATTGTATCTTTTCAGTTATTCAGAAAATTAGTTTCTGAGATAATCTGATCTCTGAAGCATGCATGGGTCCTCTTTGGTGATTTGGTGTAAATTGTTAACTAGAGGGAATTATTTCCAACTCAGGGATTCAATTCTTATTTTGAAAGAACCCCCTAAACCTTGCATAGGTCACCTTTAATTAACATTACATCAAATAAGTCTGTATCCCTTATGAAGCAGTGCTTTAGCAGCCTAAGTTGTATTTAATAACTTTAGTAACAGCCTAAGGGGAAAAAAGAAAAGAACAGCGGAAGGATAGAACCAATTAAAACCTGTAAAATGCACACTCACACATATTTTACAATGTTTCTTTGGTTGCTTGGCATTTTTGCTTAATGAATACAGTAAATACCAACAAATGCATTTGCTCATTAAAGGCCCTAGGTGCCCCGTAAGGATAACTGTGACAGTTCATGCTGGAAAGGTTATTGGAGCCATTCATATAATTGCTAAAATGCAATAATGTTACCACTTGTGCCAAATCATACCCAATGATGGTACAAGACAACCTTTGAATTTAAATTAAATGTGGTTGTGTTGTGGAAAAGTTGAGCCTACATCTAGAATTATCTGACTGTTAAATTTTAGTTTTTTATTACGATTTCCCCAGTTTCTGTTGGCAGGAAGGCTTGATATGATCAGTTCCTTGGCTGAAATTGAATTTGCTTGGTTGGGCTGACATGAAAACATTAATTTCAACCTATACCCTCTGGATTACTTCCATTAAATATGGTTCATTGTATTGACTTTTAAGTGCAGAGAATGTCTTCTGCTTGCGGCCAATCTTGTAGTGGGACTGTCTGATTTATCCAGACTCTTCACCTTAGCTCAATGGCTGTTCCTTCACCTGTCGAAGTAATGAACACATTTAGCACCATTTTAGGAGGCAGTGCTGTGGCTTCAGTGTCTTGCAGTCTTCCAAAGAAAGTTTAGCCACTAAACAGCAGTACTTTGATTCCCACTCATTGTGACCTTGTTAGGCTCCCGAGAATGATGAGAACAATTTTTTTTAGGAATTGAGCAAAACATGTCAAAACGAGATGTAATATTCTTCAGTGAAATTCTGCAGTTGCAGAGTAGGATATGCTAAGTGATATTTGCTTGTAAAAGTTTCAAATAAAGTACAGGCAGGAAAATAATATATATTGGTTTGTTTTAGGAAAGTTGTCCTTCAAGAGTTTAATTAAGGACAGAAAACTTGTTCTTGTCAATTGGCTCAAATAATAAGAATGTAGCTTGTTCTGCAGCCAAAATGGCAACACACGTTGAGTGATTTGCACATGCTTGTGTTCTCAGAAATGTTTGTTAGTGCGACATATGTCCTGGGTAGAATATGCAGGATTGTTCCTTATCAGGCCTATGACCACTGTCCTGTCTGAGCATAACATGTGTGTTGAGAATCCTAGCGAAGTTGAAATGGAGTATATGATGTATTTAAGGTGTCTCTTTTATGGCAATGTGATATATATTTATGCCATACATTTGTCTTGGCATCCTCATGGAGTTGCTAGTTTAGGAGCTCAAAATCTGAGGTAATAATATTTATATTAGAATAGCGTTTTTGCTTATAAAGTGTCTGTGGAAATATCAGTGCTTCAATTAGCCTCCTTTGTGTGGGGTAGGCCATCACACATTGGTTTTCAACTGCTTACTTCACATGCAGGTTATTAAATGTTATGAACAATTGTGTAGTGATACATTTTGTCATAGGCTTGATATCTTCTGACTCGATTAATTAAACCACTTTGTTGCATTGTTTGTAGATGTATCCTCCTTTTAGGAACCCAAAGAGCTAGTGTGTCTCAGGTGGATTGCTTAGTTGTAGTGAATAGTATGACAGCGCAGAGTTGTTTAGTGATATTCACAAGAGAAAGGCTTTTCTTCCGCAGTATTTGTTGCAATATTAATTAAGAGGCTGGTTTGAATGGCGTAGGTCTGAGCATGATCAATTGTAGTTTCACTATTTATTTATAAGAATCGGCTGTACTTCAATTAACATGGTTTTATATAGCCAGGTTAAATCAGAAGTCATTAATGACAGAAAGAAAACATGTCACATGAGAAGTGGAAGCAAACAATATGCAAACATTTAAAAAATTTCGACCCTGTTGTGCTGTAGGTTACTTACACTTAAACTTATTTCTAATGTATGAACTATAGAGAGGCATAACAAGATATGTAATGTCATCACAAAGTCCTTCTACCATGTGCTGTGCATCAGAATATTTGCAGTAAGAAGAATAGACCATAAGGAATTTAAGGGAATGTGAGGTTCAGAATGTAGCAGTCAAACACATGGGTGTTAGGTAGGCCCAGATTTTCCAAAGCTAATGGAATGAGACTTGCCAAGTTCTCACTGAAATCACAGTTTGCAACCACAGCCCTGGGATTGTGTTCTCAGGAATGGTTGACGTGCAGGGCAGTAGTGCTTTTCTGAGACTGTAAACATTGACTGTGGAGTCTGAACCCCAAGACTCATGGGTATTGATCACTGACAGGCCCTTTTTGGTACCATTTTACTTTGTATCACTTTTCTCCTTGGACTGGAATTTAAACTGCAGAGAGTGGGCCAGTTATAGGCTATTTAAAGTGTGATAATAATTCAAGGAGATGATGCAGCTGGAGTTGGTTTAATTGGAAAATATTGTGGTTATAGGGAACTATCTTCCCCAGGAGAATTGAATTTATTTTTCACTGAGAAACTGAACTGGTGATGCATCATGGTACATATTAGGACTCCTTTTGAAAATAGTTGGAAACAATTTGTGAGAAGGGCAAGCTGCCCTTTATTTACCACTCGGATTTCTCCATTTACTTGGGTGATTTGCTGCTGTCTGGGCTCTCTCTCTGTGGTCTGTTTGCAAACATTCGCTCTCCCATCAAGTAGCCCAGGTGGAATATCAGTTTAGCAGATGCCTGTGGGGCCCTGTTACTCAAATCGGTCCTCGAGGGCATACAACTGCTGGTTTTCCATCCTCCCTTTACCTGGGAGTCAGGTGTGAGGACAGTCTGGCCAATCTGCAGCACTAATTGTTCAGTTAATTACCTTGGAAAACAGAAAACAGGGCTGGATTTGAATTTGCGCTCCAGATTTGAGTATCCATTCTAGAGGGCTTTATCTGTTCCCTGTAAATATAAAGGAAATCAATGCAGTCAATTTATAGTAAACAAGCAGTGATGTGTAATGAAAATTGTAAAATGAATGGTTATTGAATGATATTGGTTGTGTAGTGATGATTTATTTGTCTGCTCTCACCACTATGACTGTCTATCTGTCTGTATATGTAGAAGCATCTGTGCAACAGTTTGAATTGAGATTCATGTAATTCAGTTGTCCGCTGCTTTGTTTGTTAGAGTAAAGTTGGTAAAGATTATGGTGTCTGTGCAATTCATTGAGTCTGCCATCACGCTGATCCTAACAGCTCATATCTAAGTTTGACAAACACAGAATACCTGGCCTTTCATGATTTTTATCCTTACGTTTTGAGTATTCATTGTTACAGGAAATTGAGCCAACCTGATCTTTACAGGCAATAGAACACAGGTCATGGATAGGGGACTGCACTTTAATCTTTCATCACTGAGCTTGAATGGGAAATGCAATACATTTACAGTGGACAAAAGTGCAGCATCATATTTCAGGGATGCTTCCAATGGCTTAGAACTCATGAAATGACTTGTATGACATAAGCAATGTTTCTGTGCATCAGTATGCATCTGTAGCTTCCCATTGCCAAGTATCCAGAATAACTGTAAAGTCATTGTAATAGAATGATTTTGGTTCATCTGCATTTGAGAATCTTTGTTATGCAGGAGAGGGGAAAATGCTTTTGTTTTTTTTTAGGTTTAGGAAGAGATAAGTTGGGCCAAGAACTTAGATCAGTGGTAACCAACCCTGTTTCTGGAGATCTACCGTCCTGGTGGGTTTCACTCCAACCATAACAAAGCACACCTCATTCAACAGCTGAAGATCTTGTTGCGCTGCTAAATAGTTGAATCAGGAGTGCCAAATTTGGGAAATGAAAACCTACAGGACGGTAGCTCTCCAGGAACAGAATTGGTTACCACTGATTTAAACCATATAAAAAGCATGTTCGTTATTTATTTTGATGTGTTTTGTGTTTGGTGTATGGTGTCTATTGTAAGTTCTGTTAACTGTGCATCTGCGTTGCAGGTATTGTAGTGAGTCTTACGCTAATTTTTGTGCTCTTTCTTTTTTCCCTGTTATTTTTTTGTTGGTTAGATGGATGTTGTGTATTGCTTGTAGCAGTGTTGTGTTTCTGTGCGGTGTGTCCGCATTGTGCTGAGGCTTCTCTGCCCTGGGCCCCTCCCAGGAGAGTTATTGTCCTGTGACTGATGCCGTCTTTCACAGGCATCCATGCATAGCCCTCTACTCCAGTATATCTGTCCATGGCTCACTGCTTAAGAAAAAGGGCGAGGATGCAGTGGAGTGACTGCTCCCACCGTATTGCCGAAGAGGGAGATAAATCTGCAGTGAAGTTAAATAGGTTTCCAGAGTAGGCATATGCGGATGTTTATTACCTATTAGAGCCTTGCTGTTGTGTTTATGGTCCCATTCTGTGTGAGCTGAGAACAGTATGCTGCGGGGGACGTTCTGGCTTGAGGGTTTAAAATTATTATTATTATTGTTTTTTTCTGAATCAGCGCAGTCTGCAGTGCACCAGTTTTAAAGTAAGACCAGGCGTATCCTCTCCCTTCAGTTGGAACGTGATGCATTTAGAAAAATGAATTTGCAAAGGAGTGTGGATTGTGTTTAACCTGATAATGTTTCACTCCACAGAATAACAGCTATCAATCCATGACTGACCCGTACATGTCCAGCTACTACGCCCCTTCCATTGGGTTCCCCTACCCTCTCAGCGAAGCCCCCTGGTCGACCGGCGGAGACCCCCCTATCCCTTACCTGACCCCCTATGCACCCTTGAGCAATGGAGATCACCATTTTATGCACGACACAGTTTTCGGACAGCCGGGGGGACTGGGGAGCAACATCTACCCTCACAGGTTTAACTTTTTCCCAGAGAACCCGGCCTTCTCCACCTGGGGCACCAGCGGCTCCCAGGGACAGCAGACTCAGAGCTCGGCCTACGGGGGCAGCTACAGCTACCCGCCCAGCTCCCTGGGGGGCACCCTGGTGGACGGGCAAACGGGCTTTCACAACGACACTTTAAACAAAGCGCCGGGCATGAACAGCATTGAGCAAGGCATGGTGGGACTGAAGATCGGGGGCGACATGGCGGGCTCCGGGGTGAAGGCGGTGGGCTCCGTTATCGGCGGGGCGCTGGCGGGGAACGGCGGGACGCCCATCGGCATGCCCCCTCCCAAGCCCACCTCCTGGGCGGCCATCGCCAGCAAGCCCGCCAAGCTGCAGCTGAAAGCCAAGGTGAAGCCGGGGATGCCTCTCCCTGGGGGAGCCCTGCCCCCGCCCCCCATCAAACACAACATGGACATCGGCACCTGGGACAACAAGGGGCCCGTGACCAAAGTGCCCCAGTCGCACCCGCAGCTCCCCCACTCCCTGACGCAGCAGCCCCCCCTGCAGGCCCCGCAGTCGCTGCTCCAGCAGGTGGCCTTGCAGCCCCCCCCACACCAGCAGCTGCCTCCACAGCCCTATCAGAATCACGCCCCGGCCCCTCCCCCGCAGACCCGCTGGGTGGCCCCCCGCAACCGAAACCCGGGTTACGGCCTGGGCGGCGGGGACGGCTGCGCCTCCCCTTGCGGTGGCGGCCCTGGGGGGCCCCCCGGCTCGGGCGGGCCGGGCCCCGCCGTGGACTCCCACCCCGTCCTGGAGAAGCTGAGGGCCGCTCACAGCTACAACCCAAAGGACTTTGACTGGAACGTGAAGAACGGCCGGGTGTTCATCATCAAGAGCTACTCGGAGGACGACATCCACCGCTCCATCAAGTACTCCATCTGGTGCAGCACGGAGCACGGCAACAAGCGGCTGGACGGCGCCTTCCGCACCATGAACGCCAAGGGCCCCGTGTACCTGCTGTTCAGCGTGAACGGCAGCGGGCACTTCTGCGGCGTGGCCGAGATGCGCTCGCCCGTGGACTACGGCACCAGCGCCGGCGTCTGGTCGCAGGACAAGTGGAAGGGCAAGTTCGACGTCAACTGGCTCTTCGTCAAGGACGTGCCCAACAGCCAGCTGAGGCACATCCGCCTGGAGAACAATGACAACAAGCCCGTCACCAACTCGCGGGACACGCAGGAAGTCCCGCTGGAGAAGGCCAAGCAAGTGCTCAAAATCATCGCCACGTACAAGCACACCACCTCCATCTTCGATGACTTTTCTCATTACGAGAAGAGGCAGGAGGAGGAGGAGGTGGTCCGAAAGGTAACTCCACTCACCTGTCCCCACCCACCCCGCCACCACGAGCCTTCAGTTTTGTCTGAGCTTTGCTCTAACAAATAACCCCTGTTTTTGAAATCTTTGAATGAACATGTTTTCTTTTGTAATTGCCTGGCTTCTTTATTGTGGTGGTTATTAGGTTTTTTTTAAGAGGAGGGAGTTGGTGATGGGGTTACATATATTTATTTTGCTCACAAGACTTCTATACTACTCACTTGCAACTCTGACCTAACAGCAATAAGTACAGTATGAAGGTGATCATATTCTGCCTTGCTTTTTATTATATTTCTGTTATGTATCTATATGGTACTATCCCAAGCTGAAATGACTTATTTTTGCCTATAAATCTGAATTTATTTGAAATCTTAGCCCATAATACATGACATCTCCATAAACTTGCATTTTACACTGATTTATCCTTGCTCATTATGGGTGTTTTGGCCTGATACATGGTCTAATATAAACACTGGAATGACGTTTGTTTATTTAAGGTAACTGCCATGGTTTTTGCTGCATTAAAGGTGTAGCTGTTCATCTGTTTTGCATTTGGCCTTTCCTTCCTTGGTAGAGTCATTAAGCCATCAGAGAAGATTTGAACTGCACACACTATCCATCCTCAAGAACATGAATCAAAAATGGAATGCACTGAGTTGGCCGTCATTTAAAAATATATATTTCTGTGAAATAAATTATTAAAATGACAGTTGTAGTTTGCAGATACCCATTTTGGAAACCAGGATTACAGAGACGTGTTTTTGCCCCGTTCTTGAAATAGAAACATTACAAAGTGCAGCATGTATGCTTGATGTTGGTCAAGGTTTCAGGCAAAAAGAGTTAACTAGGTAGCTGCTCCAGCAATGATTAGCTGAGGTATTGGTTTCATCTGAATGGCTTCCATCACCCTGCCCTGAAATAACAAAAAAGGGTTCCCTTTATTCGTATGTGAAATATCCACAAAATACTATAAACTAGCTTGCTACCCGAGGATAGCCTTGAGAAGGCTTGTTTCAGTTCTGTAGTTTTCTACATAACCTGTTAGCTATGCTAGTTCTGTAGGTTCACTGCCGTGTGATAAACACAAGACACACAAAGCACATGTTTCCATTGCCAATGTTTTGATAACAACAGTTGCATAATCGATTAGATGTGAAAATCTCCGCAATGTTAGCAATAGCTTTGTTACTCACTGGGAATGTTAGCTAGCTTGCTCAGGAGCCACATTTGACTAAAAAAACAAAACGTGAACTTGGAAAATATGAAATGTAATGTTGCTTAATTTGCATGGGTGGGATAGATAAAGTAGAAATCATAATACAATAATACTTTCTGGTGTGCCTTGTCATTTGTGTGGGTTAGAAGAACACATTTTGTCTAATCCTTAAAAATTGGGAAAAATGACTGCTGCTTTCATCCCTTCTTTTCCACGTTCACCTTTTGCTTGTCGTCGCACACGATTTTGCTGATATCGCACTGTCTGATGCAGATCTGGACTTTTGTGCACCCAAAATCTGTATTACTATCAGACTTTTATATCTGTTGTAAATGCTGGTATCTGAGTGAAACATGATCACCACCAACTAATGAACAGAATGCAAATGAGCCTGTGTGCCGTTGGGTTGCATGGTGCTGAATTCTCTGTACAGCTCTACCTGTATGTCAGCGTGCTAATTTTGAACAAAAATATGTTCTAAAATATTTTTGCACCCATTTGCTATGGTACATGAACCCTTCAAAAACTTTTACTGAAACACTTGACCAATTTGTGTGACTGTTAGCCTGCAAGATCTGTGAGTAATTACCTGGTTTAATGTTTTTGGCAAACAAAATTACAGAGCAAATAAAATTGACAAGATAGTTGAACGAGTGTTAAACTGTTTGAATTGAATGTAACTTGACTGCATTAGGGAGCTTTCTTTGTGACCTTTTTTTTGTTTTTCTATCTTGTTGACCAGCCTCTCTATTGCATTTTGAACTGATGAATCGTCCATGAGTGATAGTGAAGATTTATACTTGTATTTTCATACATTGTCTGAATTTCCTTTAGTCTTCTCTGGTACCTGTGTATGGACAGAAATGAGTGCATAACTTGAATTTGTATTGAAGTAATTTCATTTGTAGTGTTTAAACTGAATTATTGTGTTTAAAAAATTGAATTTGAATTGCAGAACTTGATTTTGTGGTTCATGAATTTAAATCAAATTAAATGCTTTTAAATTGAATTTGGTCTTCATAAAATTCAGTCTTCAGTTGTAATGTAAGGTTAAATTCTAGTTCAATCCTTACAAATTCAGTTCTTGTAATTCAATTTCAATTTTCTGTAACACAATTCAAGCTACCAAGAAAAAGCATGTGAGCAAGCGTTCACTGGAACTGCAAACAGCAATTAGCCCCTCAGCGGGTGCCAATATTTTTCCCATCATCCTTTGGTACTGAGGTAATGCTTGGAGCAGACACTGACAATGTTTATCCATGGACGCCAGAGACCGAATTCACAGGTAGGCTATGTAAAGTTGTGTAAAGCTAGCCACAATTAGGCTTAAGTTTTAGGCTACAAATTCAAATTATTGCAATGCAAATGGAAGTTATGCAATTCAAATTCAGTTTATTTTGGCATACATTTCTGCCCATACCCGTGCTTTGCTTTGATTTACATTCATTCAGACATTTAAGTAATTGGACTTTTGCCAGGATTTTTGAGAATATAATTTCAATTTTTAATTTTTCAAGTTTAGTGCATTCACTGTTTTATGCCTAAATGTATGAAAAATAATTTGTTGCTGTGCATCATATTGAATCTTATTTTGCTTGTGTTTTCTGTTTTTATTCTGAATGTGAACCCACCATTTTTCATTGACTGTCACATGACTGAGTTTGTTTGCACCTTTTCTCTATTGATAGAACTTTGATCTGGCTCCCATCCAGAACCGGTCACGACTGGATCAGGTAAGGTATCAGTGTATGAAGCATCTCGATTGGGAGGGGAAATAAGGCTGTGAGAATTGTCTTGAATTTTTCCAGGACAGTCACAGTAAAAATCCACATGTAGTGGGGAGAATTTATTACGAACTCACTTATATGTTTTCATATGGTACAATTTTTTTTTGTATATATTTTTTATTTATTTATTGTGACACTGATTGAGATTTCATTTTCATCATCAAGTTATATCCTTAGAGATTACATTGTCTAAAGAAGAATTAAATTAAAAATTAAATATAAAGAATTAATATTGATTTCACCTCCCATTTTTGTCCCCACCCTCCTCCAGGAACGTCAAAATCGAAGCAAACAATAGAAGACTCTATTCTTGGCTTGATGGACGGTTATACTTGGACTGAAATTTGATTTAAGAGACAAAAGACAAAATTCAAACAAATCTTTTTTTTTCTTTCTATTTAATCCTGGTGATTTCAGCCAGTGTGGAGACTTAAGTTTTCTGCTCCAAGTACCTTTTTCTTGCAGGGATAACAAGCTGGTTTAAGAATCACATAGCTGCAGAATATTATTTTCAATTTGTTCCATTTTCAGTTTTCATAGCCAGTTCCCCCTGTCCCCTCTTCCCCCTTTATTTGAATCAGGGTTCAACAGCATAAATTCAACTTTGCCACTTTTTCTTATAAGTACAATCAGAAATAGATGTGTTACCCTCTTTTCCCATTAGGGGGTGCTGTTGATATGTATGGGATGTATTAAACCACCAGGTTTAGGATCCTTGTGGACATGCAATGCTATGACAGGATGATGATCAATTTTGTTGTACAACTGCTTTTTTTGGCTTATTACTGTTGTGACAACTTAAAGTCAATTCATAAACTATTTGTACAATTTTTCTTTTCCTATCTGGAGCCTTAACATGTTAAATAATGATGTGAAATTAACTGAGTAGTCTTTCTAAAGTCAACAGTAATAATCAGGGGAAGAGGCTCTCTTAGATAGCTGCTGCAGTGGAGCAGCCATTCGCTCTGCTCACAGGATTGAAGATGGACATGTTCTTTCTGTTGGACTAGTTTTGTTCAGCTCTTACTGGTGCAATTTTTATTTTGCCCCCCTCCCCCACCTTGTTGTTTATATGATGTGACTTGGAACTGTTTCATGTTTCCTGTCAGGAACTCTTCATGTGTTTAATCCATTCTGAAGAAATGTAGCATTCACTGCTTTTAAGTCAATGAGAAATATGCTTTTTTATTAGAATGTGATGACGTAATTACCACATTTGCGTGAATCATTTATATTTTATCACTTGAGTTACTTTTCACTTATCTTTTTTGGCCTCTCTTAATCTTTTCTGTTAAGTTATGTTTTGGCTATAAATCTTTCATTTGTCCTTATTAACGCCAAGCTTTGACATAGGAGCTTATAGCTATGAAGAAGCCTCAGTCGTGTAACCCGAAATTAATGTTACTGATTTATTGTCAAAAGCAAGAAAAATGAGAAAGAAATGTGGTTTGCGTGTGATTTCTTTTAAAGTTTTTTCTTTGTGATATTTGCCATTGCGATATATGGCCACTTTATTAGGTAAACCTACTTGTTGATACAGATGGCCAGCTACTCATGTGGCTGCAGCTCAGTATTGTATAAAGCATGCAGCCGTGGTGAAGAGGACTTGTGATCTAAGCGACTTTAACTGGTATGATTGTTGGGTTTCAGCATGTCAGAAACGGCTGATCACCTGGGATTTTCATGCACTACATTCTCCTGAGTTTACAGAGAGTGGAGAGGTTAGAGGAGAACGTGGAAACTCATTCAAGCTAACAGAGAGGCCGCAAATGCTCAAATAACCCTTATTTACAATCATGCTGTGCAGAAGGGCATCTCTGAATGCAGGACATGTTGAACCTTTAAGTGGATGGGCTACAGCAGCAGAGGACCGTACAGGGTTCCAGTCCTGTCAGCTAGAAACAGGAAGATGAGGCTACAGTGGGCATGTGAGTACCAAACTGGATATTTTAAGATTGGAAAGACATCACCTACTCACATGAATCTCAATTTATGATGCAACTTGCAGATGTTAGTGTCAGGATTTGGCATGAAAGATCCATGGATCCATCCTGCTTTGTGTCAATGGTGCAGGCTGGTAGTGGTGGTTTAATGGTCTGGGTAATGTTTTATTGGTGCACATTAGGCCGCTTAATACCAACTGAGCATCATTTGAATGCCACAGAATACCTATCATAACAGTGATTTCAGTTTACTCCAATGATCTGCATAGTCCCCACATCTCAGTCCAATAGAGCAGCTTTGGGATGAGGTGGAACAGGAGGTTCACAGCATGAACGTGTGTCTGAAAATCATGGATGCTATCCAGTCACCATGGACCAAAATCCCAAGGATTGTGTCCAGCACCTGGTTGAATCCATACTATGAAGAGTTTAGGCTTTTCAGAATGCAGAAGTGGTCATACCCAGTACTGCATAGGTGTGCCTAATAAAGTGGCAACTGTGTGTGTGTGTGTGTGTGTGTGTGTGTATACACCAATCAGCCACAACATTAAAACCACCTGCATTTCTCTGCTTTTTTCTGATTTTATATTTTATTTTCTCTGTTTGTAATCAAACAATTCACACGTGGTCAAAGTGCAGACTCAGAGCTTTTATTAAAGGGTATTCTTATACATTTTGGTTTCACCATGTAGTAATTACAGCACTTTTTTATACGTAGTCCCCCATTTCAGTGTTTTCAGACAAATTAACGTAATGTCAAATAAAAGAGTCATGTTTTGTATTTGGTTGCATATCATTTGCATGCCATGACTTCCTGATGTCTGTGACCTATCAACATCATCAGAGTCTGGATATCCTATTGTCAGGTTGTCCTACAAGCAATACAAAAACTCTCTATGGGATCTCTATGGGAATTGGGGGGTGGGACTAGATTCAGCTGTAAATTATGCTGATATGCAGTATGGAACACATTTGTTGGCTAAATGGCTTTAAGTCATCAAGGGTCCAAGGTATTAAGTGAGTCTCAAACCACCGTGCTGCTGCCAGATATGCAGTAGATACTACAAGCATTGTTTCTCCTGAATATTTTTTTTCCATTGAGTTCAACAGGAACATTAATCAGGAGAAACAATTCTTGTAGTATTTACTGCATATCTGGCAGCAGCATGATGGTTTGAGGCTCATTTGATACCTTAGACACTTGATACCTTAAAGGCATTTAGCCAACAAATGTGTTCCATACTGTATCAGCAAAATTTACAGCTGAATCTAGTCCCACACACACATACATATGTATGTACACACACACACACACAGTGCCTACCCATAATGTTTGGGACAAAGACATATTTTTTGACATATTTATTTTCATTAATTTGGCTCTGTTCTCCACAATTCTAGATTTGTAATCAAACAATTTACATGGGGTTAAAGTGGAAATTATAAGCTTTTATTAAAGGGTATACAGGGTTTATACATTTTGGTTTCATCATGTAGGGATTATATCAGTTTTATACATACTCCATCCAAACATTTGTTCCAAACATTATGGTGAGAATTATTTTTCATCAACTGTTTCCTTGGTTGTTCAGGATGGTATGAGAGGTATGAAAGGGAAACTCTCAGTCTTAAGTCACTGGGCAACCTACTAAACTGCCATTACATACTCCTGAATCTCATCTTCAAAATAAGATGATCTGATCATTTAAATGTTCTCCAAGTTGACATTGTGGGTGAAACCCCAGGATATTTTGTGGGTCATGGGAGTTTTCCTCTCCACGCTTACTTGTGTGGCTCTGATTCAATGACCTCACACTTTTGTGTATGATTTGTGGAGCAATCCTGCTATTTGGTGATGTTAATTTGCAAGATAATTCAGGAAGTCTGCACAAAAAAATTACATCCCAAGACCCTTTCTTGGAGTGCTGTAGCTGTACCATATTGTAGTTTGAACAATATTTAATTTAATTTTTTTTTTTTTTTTTTTCTGAAAATGGCGCTGTGACCTTTAACCTTGAGGGGGATATCTTGTTGCCTTTGAGTGTAGAAGCATGAAACGATGATGATGCCTGTTGCTCTAGTACAGGAAAACATGCACATGCTAATCAATAGAGGGAGTTCACTGCATGGAAGCTGCTGCTTATCTGTCTCTAAAAATAAAGTACACAAAAGGAACTAAATTAAATTTTAAAATAAGATGAATATGAATCTATAAAGAAATGATTTAGTAATTAGACCACTTTAGTCGTGTCTGTGGATTTTGCCTGTAAGGTTAAACATATTGATTCTATTCTTCCTCTACCTTTAGAATATTCCAAGCCTTAATAAAAAAAATATCTATTTAGCAAGTGATGTGATGTGTTTTTATTTATTTATTTATTTTATTTTTTTAAGCTTTCGCATGTCTAGGTTCTTGTTTTAAAAGTACATGGATGTACTCTGATCAGTCTATCTGTAGTGCTCTTTGTTTAATATGAATAACCAATTAAAGCATGTCCTACATTTATTGGACTTGTGCTATAGAAGTTTGATGGTCAGTGAAGTTGAAATTATTTTAAAATTTTAAAAATAAAAAAGCCTGCAAAAATTATTTTATGGGCTAATATGTATCAAGCTAAACGGATTTAACTCATTTTTAATTAAAGTATTCATCTGAAATGGACATTCTTCCTAAATGTTTGCACAGTGATCACCAAAAATATTTGTACAATTGAAAAAATATTTAAAATTCTTCTTCTTTTTTTTTTTTTTTTTTGCTAAAATACCATACATATTATTCATTTCCCCTTATCAAAGTCACATTATCTGTCAGTTGCTTATTCAAAAGACAAATGGGCAAACTTATTGTAATTATATCAAAATGAAATATCTATGTATGTTGTATTAAGTGTCTCTTGTCCTAAAATTCAATAGGAACTGCTGTAACAGAAGCTTTTAAAATCTGTCACCATCAAGTTTAAAAAGGCTGTGTACAAAAGTGACTGATAAGTATTGTCATTATCATTGCTAAAGTGAAGACAGCAGTCTGAAATGTTCATGCAAACAGTTGTTGCTTCCAAAAGTTGTGTCATGGCTTCTGTAACATTTTTGTTACGGAAGCCATGGCAGGAGTATTGGCAGGAGTTTTGGGCTTTTGGTGTGACTTGGAATGTGATGTTTGCTACTATGCCAAAAAGAGGACAAATGGAAACTTACTGTGTTACACAGTCTAAGGAATGGGTTTTTGCCAACCTCAAACTCAGATGCAAGCATGAGACAGTTTTTAATAGTTTGTAAGGTGGAAAAGTAACAATTATTTTCCATGACACTTGGAACTTATGCTTTGTGGTCCTGTGGAAAAAGAAGCAGTGTGGATGTGTTGGAGTTGAAAAATGTCATCCCCTTTATATATAATTTGCAGGCAGAACTGTTTTGACAGAGGTTTTGCTAAGACTACTTTGGTAGACTACTAGAAAAGGAAGGAAGACAATGTTTATGTTCAAACGTTTTGTCTTCCCTTAAACATCAATATTTTGTAAAGGGGCGGCGGCCTAGTTAAAGTTTGCTATATTAAAGTTGATCCTGGAAAACCCAGTGGTTTTGTTTATGGAAACGCTGAATTAATTGGGAAAAACAATCGTATTCTTTGGTGTCGTAGTAGTACCATATAAACGGCTAAAGCTACAGCACTTTGTTGCGGTTACAATCATGCGACAATAGATGGTGCACTACTCTTCGTTAAACGAGAGCTGTAGCTGTACGGATTTGGTTCCAATAAAATACATAAATTCTAATGCAAAGGTAGGTACATGTTGAAACCTAACACAAGTGCAACGAACTCCTGCATATAGAAAGTGTAAAACTGTGTTGGCTATATAATGCAGTTAATGCCAATTATTTAAGAGGGCAAGTGGATTTTCAAGTTGCCAAAATAGCTTAATACGTTGGAGTGTGTTGAAACGTTATCGATAATTGCGCGTTTAGAAAGAAACTATATAATTGCTATTATTCTTAGTTATTTATTCGTATTGGTATACATTAAGTGGCACGTATGTGTTTGCAATTTGTGGCATGAAAACAGCAGTAACGCAGGAATGAAGCCTTTGACAATGCCTTAGTTTACCGTGGTTATTTGATACAGAAAACGGTTGGCGTTTTAGCTGACGGTGACCGTCATTGTAGTACTGTTTTGGACGTGTTGGGTCCCACTAGCTCTCAAGCACACACTTGAGAGCTAGTCGGACTCGAGAGCTATCCAAGGTGCTGACTGGTGTGAGCAATACCGTTTTTTTTTTTTTTTTTTTTCAGGTAAAAACAACTCCAACTTCACTGTCAAACCAATTGGACATGATGCATGCGATTGTTCGTGGCTGATGAGTGTTCGGCAGTGTCTTGAAATGGTATTGAACATACGAAGCTGTGTATGACCAATTATAAATTCAAGGTTTTTGGTTGTTGACTGTTAATGTGTTTGGGCCTAGCGTAAAATGCGGATGTTTTCAAGCTGAATGGCAAAAAGTTGGCACGTGGCATGAAACCTACAACTGGAGAATGTGCAATGTAAGCGTTTGATAATCCTTGCAGTTCCGTTGATGACACTCCAGAGCCTACAACTGGAAAGGAAAGTGAAGCCCCTCCCATTATACCGAAGACTAGGTTCTAAGGACTTCCGACATTTGCACTAATGCTGCGTGACATGGCACGCGCCTCCGCGCCAACAGGGATCAGTGCCTTTGACTCTGGGGCGTTGGTAAGTAGTGTGATATATTTGGGACAATCATTTTCTCTGTTGAAATCAATGTGGATTTGCTGGTCGCCACTGGGATTTTGTCCCACGCTGCCTATGCATGTGGCCGTACTTAAGAAATAGATTATTTGTTTAGGCCGAATTTAGTCTTCACGGCCAACACCACAAAGACCCAGTTTAATTTTGTAAAATTGTGTGAAAACGACTTTGAATATTCGGTATTAATGCAGCGAGTTAATTTGTTAAATTCCATCACTGACGTAACAGGCTAATTTAATATAAAACTTGAAGCTACGTATCTACATATCCCTTTTCCGAATTGGAAGAATAATACGATTTTAAACATGCAGGTACTTTCAAGACAGACACGGCAATTACTTCCCTCAGATAGCATCACCTTACTGTACCCTTTGTAGCCTTGCTTAGCTACCGTGCCAATCATTGCGTCAAACTGAACAAAATGAAGTTATACAATGCGCCAAATTGTTCCTCTTGGCATTCTTAATGAAGGCTACCATATAGGCAAATGCCGGGGAGCCAACGTTTGCAAAACGTATAACGTTATTGAAACATTATTAAGAATTTATGTCACCATTCATAATCACAAGTGTCAAATTCCAAAAATTAAGTATTAATTTTCTAAATATGAGAAAAAGATGTTCTGTCAAATGACCTCCCATTTTATATCGGCTGGATCTTTATATAATGTGAATGTGTTTGCGTTATCATAATAAAATCGAACCACTGGTGCAATTAGTTCAAACTGAACTAAGTTAAAGCCCTATGAAAATATTTATCAGCAACTTTGTTCTAAAGACAATCTTATATTAACGCAAGCTGAAGGCCTAAAATTACAGCTTCAATGTCTCACATGGTGTAGGCGACCATTTTTCCTCAATAGGCCTAAAATGCAAGTGAAAATGTAGTCAATCTGTGTTAAACTGTTTAAATCTTCCACACAATATGGTACTGAACCCGACGAAAGCCGCTGTCGACAGCCTATCCATTGTTTGGAACAAAGCATAAAAGTGTGGAACAAAGGTTGACACTCAAATTTTCTCTCACATCTGCAGAGCTTAAGATCCCACTCACGTCAAAATATGCGACTGGATGTCAGGTATATTGTATGCAAGTGCAACATCTGTACAATTAAAACGCCTGTTGTAGATCAATTAACAGCTAATCGAGATTTCCAATTACCTATTACAAAATGAGCTCTAAATAATTTTATATTCGAAAGGGACTTTGATACAAACCTTGTCGAACGAGGAACTGCCGATGATTACAAAATCTTCACTCAATAACCAAATTGTGGCCATAAAACCAGGTATGTCTACATTCACTTCTTAAAATAAGGAATTCAATGTGCTATGACAGTGCATCCAGGCTAAATGAAAATATTAGGCCTACTTATATTAAAAACAAATCTAACTTCTGGTAACCTAAATCGTATTACAGAGTCACACAAACAATGAGGTAATATAGAAATGTATTTATTTTAGGCTCGTACAATTTATCGCTAATATTACATAAAACAAAACAAAATGGACAAGCTGACATTTGCTAGTTCTCGTTGTAGCCATCGTTTTTGTCAGTCGTGTAACAATTTTAAGAGGTCACAATTGCCGGTCAAATAGTTCAATCTTTGAACAAGCTAATCAAATATCCATTAAACACACAATTTTTTTCAAAAACTATGCATGACCTTATCGAATGTCATCGTTAATCTTAAATAGCCCTGTTTCTTGTTAACCTAAGTAAACTTCGTATCGATGAACCTTAGCCGTCTCTTGGAATGAGGCCGTGAATAAACGATACGCTAATATCTTCTTTCCTCGTAACACAATACCAAATAACGATTTTTTTGTTTGTTCCCTTAATCCACTTATTCTCACGTAACCCATTTGACAATCATAGTCAAGTGAGCGCAAGGAAGACTTTAAGGTTGTGCAAAACAGACGTTTGCTGATACACAACAACAGATGTGACACGTGGTCAGTCGTGTATTAGCTAAAAGAGGAGGAGCCTTGCCATTTTTCACTCTTCGTCTGTCTGTCTTTCACTCTACGGCTCTCACTCTCATACACCCTCTCTGTCACACACGCAGAGAGCTTGATTTGGATTTATATTTAGTTTATTCCAGCATGTATTACATTAATCGCACCTAACAGCAATTGATTGTAAGTGGTCATTTGGTTCTAAAAGTTCACCATGCGTAATTACGCGCACAATGTTATCGTCTTGACGCATTTTATTTTTATCGATTTATCTGACTATGCTAAAATTAGTTTAAACTATGTAGGCTGTAAATGAACCAGGTACAAATGTGCCTGTAGTTTTTTTACTCGCAACATATTTGTAAAATCAAACACATTAAAGCAAGAAATTCCCATTATTCGTGTAAATACTCGTACTTGTGCAGTAGCCAGAAATACAAAGACATGATCTACAATTAATATAATATAAATGCACATCTACCATTTCACGCGTGAAAAGTTAGCAAGTAGTGACTGTGTTATTTTTGGGCCTTCTGAATGTCATTTGGCATCTTGCAGATATATTTATGTATTAGCGAATCCTAAATGCCTTACTTTAAATTAAATTTACCTCTCAGGGCAGTGATTCCACGTTGCCTTTTACAGAAATAAGCGCATATCTTGATTGTAATGTGCTGGTGTGACATTCTCACATCAACAGTGGTTAATATAATTAATAATAATTACAAAATTTAAACAAAATGTACTTATATTTCAAAATATTCTGAGTGGTGAATGTAATACGAATTTAATTAGTAGTTTAGTAGTCAACGTCAGCGAGGGGTGTCCATAGATGGCGCTGATTCACACAAAAGCGGTATAATGAGAATATAAAAAATATTACGTACACTACATACATCTATCCAAGTATTTAGATTTTTTGATTAAATTCACTTTCAGGAAAATTGTGGGTTTTATGTCAAAATAAAAACGCATTTAAATAACCAAAATAAATTATCTTGATAATTAAAACTAAATGGCAACGCAGGTTCAGTTTAAAAGCTACGTTCGGTAAAGAGGTTATGCAGTGCATTTGTTGTAGTATTTCATTTAGGTTACAACAAATCGATTTTTTTATTATTATTAAATGTTTTGTTATGGATAGATTTGCTGACCTTGGTAATCAAGTCATTGCTCGTGTTGTTAAAATTGGGATTAAGTAGCTGAAAGAGAATTTAAGGTATTTCTTCAGATAATTAAATAAAATTTAATTGGTACTTTTTAAACCAGGTTCTTTTTTCACAATATTACCCTCCACACCCGTGTGTGTGGACATATGTATGGTAATTATATTTCACTTGACAGGGTCATTGTACTATGGAATATTGCGGTGCAAGAGAGGGTCTTTGCAATTAACCTCGGGAGCGTCAAGTAATGAGTAGTGATACCAATTCACTTCCGTTTTATTAGAGCAGACAGTATAGATTGCATATGGACACTACAAATAATTGGTGGTGACCTACTGAATGGAGCCTATTTCTCAGTGGGTAAGACTATAATTAGGCCCAAAATTGATAAATGTCCTGACCCCTCCGTCAATTAAATAAATAATAATCTTTTAGTAAATTCTGACGTTCATGTCACTAACGAGATTGCACATCAGAAGTATTTAATTATTTTTAACATATTATTATCTAGCGTGCATGGGCTAATGCATTATCTTTCTATCCGCTGATATCAAAGCATAATTAACAAAAAGGCATAGGCCTTGTCGCTTGGGTAATGGTAAACTAACAGAAATACCACCTGTTTCATGCCTCACCCACACATGTACTGGACAAAAGTGAACGTTACATGAATTAAACTGAATATAAGAAGACCTTTACAATGAAATGAAATGGCATTTCAACGGGATAGCTATACCAAGTAAAATAAACACCAAATTGTAGCTGTCAGTTAAATATGCATGCACGATTACCTCTGCATTAGAAATCACCCTAGGAAAGGCACACAAAGTCTGGTTCTGATGCCATGGTAATTTACAGTCCTGAACATTAAAATGTTCGTCTGCGTGAGGTAATGGTGCGTAATTTAATCATCCCTCAAAATAGGTTGTTCTTTAGATTCCTCTCTTGGCATTCACCGCGTGCCTTAATTGTATGGACATTAAATCAAGGTCCGCTGTGAACACGCAGAGCGGTAACCCTATGTGACACTCCTCCCCCACCTATGGAAATGAGCACCCTAAGGCACGAGCTGTCAAGCAGGACAAGAGTTGACCGGGAACAGAGCTCACAGTTAGGGCTTCCCTGAATCTTATCAATTTAAGTTACGCTGATTTCATAATGGACCCACGACGCCGACGCAATCCCAATACAATCGGGGTCAATGAGCAATTACCAGTAAAATAGCCAAAATCAATATAACATATAGACAAACCAAATGTAATTATTTCCTAAAATCAATAAATCCACACCAACATGCATTTATGTCCCTAAATTTAGGCTAATACATGCACAGACATATATTTAATATTTGCCTATAAGCCAGTTTCGCCTCTGTACGGCCAAAATACACAAATAATATTGAGCATATACAATGCATGAGTCATCGTTTTCCGAACACAGTGAAGTAATAACGGTTCTACGAAATCAGTGAAAACCAGCCCAGAAAAATCCACAGGAACACCTCCTAAAAAGAGAGACGATTCATTATTGCTTAAGCAGTTAAGCTTTGCAGTGCTGCTGCTCTATGGAGGCGTGAGATTTAGGGTTCCAAAGTAGTCTACCCTTGCATCTGTCGCGTTCGATAATTTCCCTCGTTCAAAACGGCTGTTTACAGTCTCCTGTCTTTGTCCTCCATGAAAATGGCACAGGATCGCGCCCTAAAAACAGAGTTTATCTTCCAAAAATAAAATAACACCAGCCATAATTACTATATACCAATACTATATCTGATTAGAAATGTACCCACTCCATACGAACGAGAATGTCTCCAGTAGTAGAGCTCTGCTACAGCTGCCCCTCTCGTCCATTGCAAACGCCCTCCTGAGGCTCGTCAGAGATGCACGTTTGCTCTCTTTTTGTGTCGTTTTGTTTGTAGGCTATATAACGGTATAACTCGAACGAAAAGCAGGCAGTCGATCTCTCGTTATCTTCAGCTATTTCACACACTTTCTTTTCCCCCGAAATGACGGAATAACAATGGACCTAGTATTTTTCTCGTCTTCTGCCAAAATTACGTTGCTTTCATCGACAGACCTCCAGAAACATCCTCTGTGCGCACCGTGTTCTTTTCCTTCTACTCTCACTCCGCCGACTTCTATAAGGACTGGGACGTGTCCCTTTCGATTTATCCCTTTTTTATCTTGATCGTCCTAGGCAGCAGGTTTTTGGTCCAGCCCTGGGTTTTTTTCAGCTCCTCTGATCCAGTCTAGCGGATTAGAGCTCCTTCTTCGCATCCCCGACACTCGCAGCCCTTCTGCTGATTGGGTTCAGCACAAGAGGATTACATTGGGACATAATGACGTCATGGCCCGGGCCCAAGTTCTCCCCCATTAACCAAATCCTCATCAGCAAGATGTCCTTGAAACCATAGGATCTGACATTCTGCTGAACGTTGTTTATTATTGCTAAATATTATATACCTTTGGCTCTCAGACTCACAGAAAATCGCATAGAAGATCGGTATCGAAAAAAAAAAAACATGGATATTTCATTCAGTCAACGTAGGCAGTTTCGTAGGCTGCAGATTCAACAAATTAACCAAATCAATAAATATATTCCACTTTTGTGAACTATAACACTGTTCATATACTAAATGTATTAAGATGCAATTTATATAGTAGCAATAGACAACTCCCGATTCTATATTGATGGAGTTAGGTTTTAGACAAGGAATTTGCTATTGTTTATGGGAAATGCATTGTATTTACGTTGACCTTTCAAATAAGATGCTGATATAAACTGTTCTGATGAATTTGATACATCCAAATGTAACATCTGAGTATTTATAGCTTACTTACACGACTAGCAATAAAGCTCTGAAGCAACTGTCAGCGAATATCTTGCAATAATAAATTTTTGTTTTAAAAGGCGGCAAGTGACCTCTACTTGTCTGCCATAATCATGTATAAATCCTCTTTGCCACAAGGGAGTTTAAATTTACTTTCTTTTCTCAAATAAAGGAATTTGCTTTTAGGAACATGAATATAGGCTACGATTTTAATGTCCACAACATTTTAAAACACCTTATTTGGAAAGTGATTATTCACGTGTATGCAAACGATTTCTGTCGTAGTGCTTATGCAAAATCTTGGACGCCATGACTTCTTGGCTGATATATATCGTTTTTAAGGAGGCGTTCCCATTTCCAGTATATATTATAGCAATATTATCTGTGTTCATGTTTTGGTTGTTAACGATGGACGTAAAATCATATTATAAGTAATTTAATTGTAAAACATGTACATTTTATAATCGACTTGAATGCAAGGATACAGGCCCCAACATATCAATTAAAATATTATTTTAAATCTAAATGCAAGTAATGCTTCATTTTATATAACAGTCTAATTTATTTTATAAAAATCAAACTAATAACATTACGGTCAAGTCTGTAATTTCCTAAAAATTGTTTTGACTGAAATATATTATGTTGTAGCCTATGTAGTATTTGGCGTTCTGTGTTGTGTATATTTCATGTCATCAATTATAAGGGTGATGTATTCTTTACGCCTTTCTTTAGTGCATTTCGCTGTCCATGGTATTGAAAACAATGATTATTTTCTGTTATTCCCAATTGTTAATTTAAAACATTAAATACGCCTAGGTTGTATCACCTTTAATAGTTCCTGCACCCCATACTGCGCGCGCGCGAACACGCGCGCACTCGCACACACTCACTGACATCCACCTCAGTAGACACATATCTGTATAGGTCCAAACTCGGCTAAGATTACTTCAGGATCTCTGGCGAACCCTTATCAGGACGTGGAGCCGACACAATTAAACTTCGTTTCAATACCTTCCCATTGCTTTTCTCAGAATGGTGTGTGTCAAGTGATCATTTGATGACTTCTGATTAATCTTATGCACACGCGTTGGTATTTTATGATCAGATCTAAAGAACGATGAAGAACTGAATGACTTTGAATAGTATTGTTGCAAAATGCTGTTTTGTGTAATTTAAGCTATAAACCGTCAAGAATCGTGAACTCGTATAAACACACACACACACACACACACACAGCCATAGGGTATCGAATAATTTCAATAAATGCATCCCGTTCTGAACGACAATTTATTTCTCCACAAAATACAGGCGCATGTAGAATGTGTAACGATCTCGTTTGCATATAGGACTAATAGCAATAAATTGATTTGCTGACGTTAATTTAATGTTATATAATATAAAACAATATTATCCTTCTTTCTAACAATACGCATCATATAAATTTTAAAGTATATTGCACTAAAGAAAATTCCCAAGTACCATATCGATTGGTGTCCCGGAAGAAAATGTCTCTTGATTTTCAAATGGCCTTTCCCCCCCCCCCCCCCCCCCCCCAAACCTACCACCCGCTGTTGATTGAACAAAGCGATGAATTGTAGGCTACAGCAGGCTGAAATGTTTGAATACAGAATTGCGTTTATTTTTATTTTTTCCTTCAAATCGAGGTTCACGAATGGCTTCTTTGTCTGATATAGCATTTGTTATATGGGCTGTTAAGTTTTTTATGATAACTGAAATGCAGACTATAACGTTATCTGACAAGAAGCGCGCAAAAGCGTTTCACATTAAATGAGTGGCTAAATTTACGGTCGTTCTAACAATAAGGTGTTTTTAAACAGTTGTTTTAAATCTCATATTATGTAGCGTCTCTCAACAAGACTATTCAATGCGTCCCCTTAAAGGCACAAACTAAAATATTTAAATTAGAAATATGATCTGAAAACTAGAACACCATTTCCTGAGGTGAAGGAATTACGTGCATTTTATACAAGAAACCCTGAAAGAGAAACTACTCGTTTTCTTACACACATGGTACTTTGATGATTTCTTCCCCCACCCATCGTGGCTCCTGGACGGTCTTCCTTTGATACGGAAACGCAGTAACATTATCGCCATCAATAAAATACCACTGTGGTATTTTATAATGTATAAAGAAAGTCACATGTCGTAAAAAATGCTAAGAGAGGGAGCACAAAACGTAGATCGAGTTTACTCTCTTCTCTGTTGCTTGGTTGAGCGGCCTCCACAACTTAAACTGAATGAAGGAGGAGCTGTCCCGTTGCATTACAATGACATTCAGCCCTATTCATTCAGTTTCTGTCTAACGGTCTTTGGGTAGCAAATCCACCCCATCAGGGGGTCGTAGCCCTCTCATTACGCCCCCAATCCCAACACGCAGTCACTACAATAGCCACAACAATGAGGGGGTAGAGTTAGCTTCAGTTATGCAAGGTTCAGATTCGAATTCTGTGGTTTAGCAGGAAAATGTGTGCGTATATTTAAGTTATGATGTGCTTAAGTGTTTTGTCCTTTCGCCCTGTAACAATGGCTTGGGATTGAGATGAAAATGAGAGGGGAAGAATATTGTACTTTCATTGATGCATTACTCTTCCGTGTTAACGATTATAATGCAAGTGTACAGCGGAGAGTGCGGTTTGTGGGTGTCCCTGTTTTGTAATTGAGCGTGTTTGCAACCTTGACTCCGTTCAATTAGAAAGAGTGGGCCCAAGTCTCTACCACAGTGGTATTCCAACTTTTTTCGTATTTTTACGTATTAATTAGTTTTCCTAGGAATACGCTTAATCACGGTGCATGTTCTTTCAAACGACTGTAGTGGTGAGGTGGTCTTTCAGACGACCCCACATTTCATTTTATGTGGGCGGAGGTGCACGGCTGTGGCCGACCTTCCACATCAGACCAATAACTCAAATTCTCGCGGGCTTACATTACACTGATATCTCCTTTGGAGGCCATACTATGTACGGGACGCACGCGCTTATTAATGCCGAACATTCTGCAGTTGTTTAGACCTCATTCTGTCTGCGCCAATCTTGCTACGCCACCTCCACTAAAGTTTGAGGAGTTCCCATCTTGAAATTCTAAAAAGGTCTGGTGTTGGGAGAATTTTTTTTTTTTACACTTTGTATTGAAGTTATGACGCGTGAGCATTCTCTCCCAATAATCATAATGAAATGGCTGAATGAAGCATGGAATTGTATTTTTTCTTATTATAAACGTTCTAATACTGAATTAAAAATAGTTTATATAGGCCTGTATGTATGTCATGTATGTAGCCTATATCATGTATGTCTCAGATATATACACTCTGGTAAACGCATACAATTTGCCCGTTGCGAGGTAAGGGAACGCTTTGCATTACCTAATTTCAAAAACACTTCATTTGAAATGTTGTATCACGTGTTAGTAGCACGAGAATTGGGACGAAATTCCTCAAATATGTGTTTGAAATAAATTATAGATTGTATTCTTCTGTTTCTATAAAATCATGCCGTAGCAATGCGCATACTGCAGTATTGGAGGGCGGGGTGCAAGGGTAGTGGTGGGTGGATGGGAGATTGGGGTAAATTAAACCTCACTGTCTTGCTACAACTGCCTTATAATTCCTGTGGTTTACAATAGGAGTTACACTTGCGACAAGGATGCCGCCATTTACATATATGGAAACTTGTATACATGATATATTCGCACTTATAAATGGTGGATACGGTCAGAACTTATTGGCACGCGTGCCACTTTATTAAGACACACATATGGAAAGTATACATATCCTATATCCTATACACATCTTATACATACAGTTGTTATACCACGGCTAATAACCAATCAGATTGCGAGATTTTCCCTACCGGTTTTATATTATTATTGTTGTTATTATTATTATTATTAGTATTATTACTGTTGTTGTTGTTGATGGTGATCATGACCTTGATGATGACGATAGCTATTGCTAATTATATAATAACTTAATTACTGGGTAATAGGTTAGGTTACTTGTTTTATTTCTAACGCTGGATGACATTTTAGAAAAGAGGAAAAAGGCAGAAAGGAAATGCCAATACCACGTTTAAACTGTTATGAAGGTTACTTGATCCCCGAGTGGTTGTTTCCCAGGGAAATCATACCGATTTCTGAACTGATGTTGAAGGCCTAGATAGGCGCAGCTGGGTGCTTCACTCATGGGACTATTCAACCAGAGAGGGAAAAGGTCAGCTCTGTGCCCTACTGGGTAGGGTCCGCCTCAAAACCAATACACTATACACGATCACGTTAAACTGTCGTTAATGTTGTGGTGTGTTATACTACAAGCGTACTCTTTTGCTGCGTGTGTACATATGTAAATCTTATGTTTGTGTGTGTGCGCGCGCGCGCACTCTGCAGTGCTAGCAACAAAGATTACCGCGCCTGATTTTTTTTTCATTGTTATGATACAACAGTCCAATAATTTCCGAAACCTGTTCTGTTTGCTTCGTTGGAATGACATTTCATGTCTTAAACACTTTGATAAAGTTGCACGAATTTTGAAAATATATTTACGGTCAACTCAAAGATAATAATTCCCTTTCCCCTGTGAAAACAATACATACCTAAAATGCTGTTTCTCGTCTGTTTTTTATGTACTTATTTGGAGAGGCATATAGAGGGGTATAATTTTGCAAACATCTCCTAAGAGCCGAACTAGAAGGGCCCTCAAGTATTGTATACGGAAATAAAGAGAAACACCTTCACAAAGGAATCTATTGTTCGCTACGAACAATTCGAGGGGCCTGGTAAGCTGTCTTCCACAATCACGATGGTGGGCGATGATTTGAATGCAAGGGGCCCACACTTTCACATCTGAACAAAAAACAAAATGGTAATCAGTGAGTGAATAAACACTTGGTCAAACCCGCGCGCAGGCACTAACCGGGCTTCTCACCCCATAGGCACCTCACACCCCCCTCTCCTAAAAAAGAAAAAAAGAAAGAAAAAAACTCCAGCTGACTCACGCGGACAATCGACATTCCACTAGAAAAAAGTTTTATCGTCAAAGTTAAAGTTAGTGGTGATTATCCGTGTAACCTGCATGTACTTGCTGTGGTATTTGTCATTGTGTTTTTAAAAGGAGTTCTGACATTTTTTCAGATCTTTGGAATAATAATGGAATAAGACGATGAAACCACAGGTACGTTTGTTTTAGTTCGTTTCAATGAAACATTGATTATTACAAAGCTAGTTTGTCGCCACCTAAATTTATTTATCTAACGGTAGGATAGTGCAGTTATAAAATAATGACAGGCTTCCAAACTGTAGACCTAAAACTCTGGATTTAAGATTAAACTAACGTTAAATACATTCGAATTGATACTGCCTGATCAATGTTGAGTGACTGTAACCAAAAATGTCAACTATTGATTTGTAGCTGTACCCTGCTGTTCATATGGTCCAGATAACTTATCGATTTAGGGCATAGTGCTGCCCCACGTCCTGTTAAATGAGGACGTTACAAATTATTTTCATACAAATCATTTTCATACGGCGAATTGTCTTTTAGCTGCAGTTGCATGCGTTTGATGATGATTATTATTATTATTGTTGTTGTTATTTATTTATTTATTTATTGTTTTCTTGTTCCTTTTGCACTTGTTTTGGCCATTGTATAGTTAAAAACAAATTTTGTTTAGGTCTAGTAACATACAAGTGTTTCGATTTTCAAAGCTCATAATCATGCATAATCATTGCGTAAAATATCATAATTATGCATTCACACATTCCTCACAATTTAAACATGAACCTAATATGATGAAAGCCAGTAACAGCGTAAGTACGTATCAGTTAGTATTCATACATATTACATTCCACCTCATTGCAAATATAAAAATCTTGTGTAAAATTCGTTTTAGTTGTGTAACTGGGTGGGATGGAACTTACCAATGATCTGTGTTTGTGTGTGTGTGTGTGTACTTGCACCCAAATGTGCACTACCATGCTTCAAGGTGCCTTCATCTGCTCACAAAGCCTCTGTTCAACCAGAATGCACCAACTGTCTTGTTCACTCAAATTAGATTTTCAATCTGGCAACCCAGTCAAAGGTACACTGGTCCCTAGCAATGTGGTCGTAGACATTGTTCAGCTTCATTATTACAAATGGTGCTTGTGTGGAAAAAGGCTTAAATGAAGTATGTGAGGAAATGTTATGTAATCAACAAACAGCTGATCACATTGCCATCTTACTTTGTTCCTATCAATTCCATAAGCAATTCTTTGGGGTGGTTGGACTGCTTGTGTGACTACTCAATCAGGCATCCACATAATAGCTTCAAATATAATGCTGGAAAGAAAACACTTTGTGTAGATATGTCCCTTGCTTTGAATGGAATAATGAAATAAATAATTGTGTTAATGTACACACAATTAACAGGGATGGGGTAAATATATCTCATCAATTAACAGGGATTCAGAAACATTAAAGGATTAATTTTGAGTTCGGAACAGAAGAATTGTTTTAGCATGTTGATGTAGATATTAGAGCAGGGGCAGGACTTGTGTGTGTGTGTGTTAAATCTTTGATGCAGTTGCACAAAGTTTGGTAAGTACATTTACCCAAAGAGGAATTTACATTGCCAATGGCTTGCTAATATCAACCAGTGCAAAACTGGGTTTGCCTGCTCTGCATGCAGTTTTTTATATGTGCTAGGCATGTATTTTATCCAAACATATGTTTACACTAGCCTGTATTGTGAAAGCATTAGATAACACTCTCTTTGGGGGTAAATGTGCCTTACTAACCTATTTCAACAGTTAGTGTTAATGCTAGGTCTACAGCACTGCCACACACATGTCAGGATCAATTTGTATTGATCAATTTGCAACATGGCTGCACTAAAACACAGGGGTAGAAGTGTGTCTAGGACATAACTCTGTGTGTGTGTGTGTGTGTGTGTGAGAGAGAGAGTGCCTACGTGCGTGTGCATGCTGTGTTTGTTTGTGTATGTGGGTGGGTGTGTGCGCACATGCTGTGTTTGCATGTGTACATTTTTGTGTATGTGTCTTTGTATGTATGTGTGCGTGTGCATGTGCATGAGTGCAAAAATCTGTAAGCTCAGGTCAGTTTTGACTCAGTCTGGTTCTTATGACTTCGTGAAATTAAATGTTTTATTTGGGCAGTTCCTTGGTTTATATTTGTGGCTTACATTAGACCTTTCACAAGAGGTAAATTGATATACTATGAGGCTTCAGATGACTTCAACTGAAATGAATCTCACAGCTTTTTTTTAACCGTCTCACAAACCAATCCCTCTATCTTGAATCCAATATTAGAGGTCTTCTGTTAAATCTGTTTTGTAACAATGGAAATGATAACCATTTAAATTAAATGATTGATGAGCATTGATGTTGAAATTACTGAGGGAGCTCTGCTGAACCTTCACTGTAAACATAATCATAAATTACAGTGTGAATAATTATTCTGAGTGTGTTCTGATGTATGCCTGACTCTTAGTAATGGCTGGACTGTGTGTATTCTTCAATTCGCTGGCAATGCACTGTGATGGTGACAATCATTTGCGTCTTTCTGAAATATGAATGTTCTGGAGATACAGTAGTACAGCAAAAACAGCCAGGATAGGGAAATGCAATACAGTACTCAAAACTGTAATTGTCTAAATAAATATAGTTTTTTAAAAGATGTTGCTTTCTGTAAAGAAAAACATAGCTAAATGCATTCTAATGCTGCAGGACTTGTAAAACAAGAGAGAATTAATAGGAGCAGAAAAAACAGTGGCTAGGCATAGAAAAGCAAGGTAATTCTGTATCCAGTTGGAAAAAAAATACATTTGTCTTCTCTGCGAAGCTGTGTGCTCCTTTGGATGGCTAATTACCTTTAAGGGACTCCCATTTTACTTACAAGTGAAGAACACTCATTCTGATTTCTGTAGATTTCCAAGCAGTGTCAGCTCATTAGAAAAAGAACAATGCAGTCCCAATGAATAATTTATCAGGAGCCCTTTTCCTCTGTTAAACATACCTTTTTAATGCCAAGGTTTGTGTCAGGAAGAAGATGATACAAGCACATACACAAAGCGGGCCATATTTTTAGATCCAGCCCTGCTATAAGGGTAACAAAGACGGCAGGTGATAAGGTTCACATCGACTACTTTACAAGAACCATTTAGTCACAGCCACATGCAAACATAAAAACATGGACATATATGTGAACACACAAACCAACATGCACACACATACACATACACACACATGTGTACGCATGAGTGCACACACATACGTGCATGCACATGCACACACACACACACACACACACACACGTGATTGCAGCCTATCTGTGCAGAGACTATTGGTCTCCTCTGTTTAAAGCAGACTATGGTTCCGAAGCAGAAGATGCTCTCTGCCTCTCCTCCATGCATTTCATTATGAGAGCTTCCATCTTTACAGCACAGTTAGCGGTGTTTGCGAGTTAACGCAGCAATTAACCCTGGGCCCTGCCAAGCGTCATTAGGAGAGCTTGAATGACCGGAGAATTAACCTGCGGTGCGGAGAAAAGAGAGGAGGGTCACATCCCTGAAACAAGGGAGTGATCCATCTTGAACCGCCTCATTATTCACCAGGTCTGTTATGTTATGGAGAAACAGATTGCAGAGGGGCACACAAAGCAGTGTGGTGCTTGTTCTGCTGTCCCCGTTGACCTTTGGGGTTCCCTGGATTAGTCGGTGGTGGGTATTCCAAAAAGCCAAACAGTTTTTTTTACTTGACGTGAAGATATATAAAGATTTATTCTCTGTAAACCCTGCAGTAGGATCAGTCTTTGATACAATGCACTGGGAACACAAATGAACCTCTTCATGGAGTCTTTTCTGTCTCATGGGCTACTGATGCATTGCATTGTTTGCTGCATTTATCTGCTTAGCTGATGCCCTTGTCTATTGAAACTTGGTTTCTGCATTTTCTGGGTTTTGCTGCTGCCCACCTGATGATGCCTGCACTGCAGCAGCATCCCGTTTAGGAACTGAAGTCCCGATTCCTGGGTCCACGGATGCTGCCTCACCCCACTGTCATGATTTGTACACTATCACTGCATTTTATGCATTATATTAGCATTATATATGAACTTAAAGGTCTGGTTTTAGAATTTCTCTAAGGCTTTAGGAATGGGTTCAGACTGGTGCAGAGTCTTTAGCTGTAGCAAAATATAAAAAATAAAAAATATGCAAAGTTGAGCTGGCATTCATTTTTTTTTTTTTTATGTGTGAGAATGACCAAAAAAGAGCCAGAAATTCCAACATAGTTGTATTCTTGGTCTGTCTGTGGCTGAAAGCCTGTACCATCCTCCCTCCTCCTCCAACCCACCCCTAATCATTGGAGGGAATATTTGCTTGCATGTGGAATGGTATCGGCTGTCTCTCTTATCACTATTAACCACAGGAAACTGAATTTTTGTCAGGATACGTATGCAAATGGTTAAATGGAGCAATCATCTGCAGCTTATCGCTTAAAGTATGTCTTAACAATGATGTTTTATGAAAACATTTTATATGCTCAGAGATAAGATTCTCAGAGTTGTAATGATTTGCATGTAAATGATTTACACAAAGGATCTGCGTTGGTTCTGTTCTTGAAAGTCAAAATGGTAGACCCATGAGTGATAACAATGTTGGATGAAAATATGAGCGCACTCCTTGCAAGATGTGGGTGATGTTGCATGGTTTCAAGTGAAAGACATTGGCATAACTAAAGGTGGTGTTTGGACTTTCTCTCTATGGGGAATCTCTTCTCTAAAACTGTTAATTTGCACATTGTTCATTGAAAATATTAAACCATTAGACCTCTTAAAGGGCATGTTTAAGAAAATGAGATATTTTTTCCTGCTCTGTACTGAATGTTTGACATTGTTCAGAAGAGAACGTTGAGAAGAGATGTGAATGTGTTTTTTTTTCTTGGTCCATACTCCATCACAAAAAGTGTACAATACTTCACCAAAGCATTGTGTACAGACTGAAAAACAGTCTGTAGCTACAAGTTCACTGAAATTAAAAATTCAACTTCAAAAATGTTGCATTTTAAAGAATAACATAGCAGTTAACATTTTGATGCATTATATGTGAAAAATGATATATAAGGGGGGGTACTGGTAAAATTATTTTTAAAATATGGATTCATTTTTGGTTATCTTTTCCTTTTTGTTAGCTGATTTGGTGCTTGGCTCTTTTCGCTCCCTAAATTTGAATAGGCCTATTCTGTTCAAATTTCATTTAACAGTGCTGGTGGATTTAAGCCCCTCCAGATGATTAGACAATAACTTTAATATTTTGTAACCCTTCCCCCCCCTAAACTAATTCTATAGAAACCCATTTGACTGGCTGTCATTCAGTAGCTTTGCATACAGCTGTGTTAACAGTTGGCGTGAGGTTGGCCTGTCGTGTCTGATCTAGCTGCCGAGCATCTGAGGTAATAGCATTTGAGCTCTCGGTTTGCTGACTGGTAAATTCGGGGGATGGCTTCATAACGCCAGGCTTTACTGAGCCAGAAAATTCAGTATCTAGAAGCGGTGTGAAAGGTTACCGTTCAAAATCAACCTGCAAGATCCAGGAAGAGAGGAGGAACATGCAGGGAGCTATCATTCTGGCAAAAGGAGAAAATCTCTCCCTGCGCCATGAAATTTCATCTTAGCCAAGCCATTAACGGCCCTGTGATTCTTTATATTTATTTATTTATTTATTTGTATTTAGTGAAATTAAAAAGAACAAAGGAACAGTTTCAAGCTTCATTTATTCTTGTCAAAAAAAAAAAAAACTACATGGAAATAGTCATGTTCTGCAAACATTTACAGTCAACAACTCCAGAATCAATTCAGCGGAATTGTCTAAACATGTGATTATCCATTAGTAGCTCTATTAATATATCACCAGTCACCCAACAGCATGCATTTATTTATTTATTTATTATTTTTTAAATGACAAATGATAAAATAACAGTGCTGTTCAAAATGTATTATTTGTAAACATCTGTTCAAATCTATTGGCAAAGTGTTTACTTCTGACTCTCATTCCTCTCAGATGGATAGCAGAGACAGATGGTGTGGGAGAGAAGATGAAGACTGAAAATTCAGAGAGGTAAAGCCTAGCCTCCACGTTCTGTTACACTTGATGGCTAATTTCGGAAATGAAATAAAATAACACATTTAAGGCATTATTTATTTAGTCACAATCTGCACCACCAGCAAAATAGATTGTGAAGATTATTGTCTACTGTAATTTTGCCTCAGATTTGTGGGTGACTTTCATTTTTTAAATTTTGATTTATAAGTGATTTCCTTCAGACATACTTCAGTAATGATCATGCTTTACTACAGAAAGCATCCAAAGAATTTGATTCATCACGAGAAACCAATGGAAAAGAAAATGTTTTCTCAGGTTTGACAAAAGTAACAGTTCTGTTGACTGAAATTAAGCTTAAGGTGATGCGTTTCACTTCATTTTCATTACATTGCCAGTGTGCTGAAATGACTCACCAAAGCATGCAGATGACAAAACCTCTCACATGCTGGAACAGAGTAAAGACTAGTCTAAAATTACCTTCTGAACAAATTTACTGTCTAAATGGAAGAGTAAGGAATGCTACATTGTGTTCGCCTACCTCATTTGCCATTCACAGCGTCACAGTGTATGAGTTGCCACAGTTAGAGGATCCATGCCACTCATTTCATTGTGCTGAGGTCCATCAATTCCTTTCCTCTCAAGTGAACCTCATTTCTCATTTCCGTATACAAAGAAAAAATTTAGCTATTCTTTTTAAAGCCTATCTTCAGGATGCAGAGGGGACCACTGAGTCATGTTTCATAAGATGTTGTTAGGTGCACTGGGTACTAGTTAGTATTATTGCTCTTACCTCAGCTACAATGTTGTTGCTGCTGAAAGGAAAACCGCAGATATTAAATGGTGATCCCCACTTGCCATATGCATACTCAGTGTGGTTAATAAAATACGCACTGGCCTCAGACATTGAGTTGGGACCTAAAGTCCTGTGCTTTTGTCCTGGGTGGGGCCTTTCGGTTCTGTTTTTACCTTTTGCAATATGATAATACCTGGAAGGGAGAAATATACAAAACTGTAAGAGCACAGTTGTATAACTGCATTTCTGAAAGTTCAGTGTCTTGAACATCCAGAAATCACCCTGGATGAGGGATTTGGATAATAATACAAATTAAAATGTTGTTGATATCCTACAGCTTTAAGGCAGGTTCCAACTTTACTGTTTCACCCAATCACATGGGTGACAATATTCCTTTAGTGTATTTGGACTGAAAAATGTGATGTGGTGTCAGACATGTAAAACTGTTTCAGTTTCTTAATACATTTATTTGATTCCATAAAAGCAGTCAAGAAGATCACCCTATGAACGTCTCCCTGGAATCAATTAAACTCACCCTCGCCAAATATTCAAATACAGATAGAATCAGGTCACAGATTTCCTGGGTCTCAAAGTGTAGTGATAAATATTATTATTTTTTAGACATAAATTTAACATAGCTTTGCTTGGAACCCAGAACTGTACAGGATAGATTAAACGTTTTTGATCTCAGAAGAGGTTAGAATTTTATTATACCTGTGCTTGCTTTGGTCTTTGGCAAATGCTCCTGAGATGGCTGAAATACTTCTACGGACTCCCATAAGGAGATTAGAAATGATTGGTTTTATTGACTGGCACTTGGGTGTTTATCAGGCCACTGAAAGAGGGCTCTTTTGTCTAACCTTTATTACTGCAGCCGACTGCGAGCGGCAGAGAGAGGGCAGCTCCAGATATGAATTTGATTTGACAATAAAGTGCCAATTATGTACATACAGGGCTCCCACTCTCCTTTTGATATTTGTAATTAAAAAAAAAAAGAAAATAGCAGCCTGGCTTTGCATGGGAAAAAATCAGTTGCGATAACAGAGAAGCTGGTTATTTGATTTTATTTGTGCTGCGCGGCTCGGTTGTGAAAGAACGGCACGGTGTAATTGTGAACAGTTCACCCTCCTTCCCTTTCAGGGAACTGTGAGGGAGGAAAGGGGGCATCCCTTTAATTGTTCTGAACACGGCCAGTTCCGTTTCCTTTTGAGCCATCTGATTGGAGCCATTTTTTTGCAGATGATGCACCAAGCAGTCATATTGCAGGGTTTTCCAGAGTGCCTCCATGTCTTTTCCGTCTTGTTTCTGTAAAGTACCATTAGACCTGAGCATGACACTCAGCCAGATTGTGGATCATTTCTGTGCTGATGAAAGTGTGTGAAAATGCAGTTTAGTCATACCCTCGAAGTTCAGCTTTGGCTGCCGTGTTTGCAGTGCCATGGCAGTGTTTAACACAGTCAATGAAATGTTGTAATGCCTGGCCACTCTCACCCCTAAAACCACCATCATTGTCCACCAAATACATTAACAGCCTGCCATGACTTGCACTCTCTCTTTTTTTCTCTGGTTGTTTGTTTTTTCATTCCTCTTTAAATAAAAATGCCAGAAGCCGCACCAAGCCAGGAGAGACTCGAGCTGTGATGTTGTGGTTATAAAGTTGAAGACCGGGCTGCCGGAGGAGGTGATATTTGGCAAGATCGGTTCATAAATAGATTTTTTTCCTCTGTGAAGGTGCTAAATTATTCCAGGCTATTATACCCAATTAATGCCTCCTTGCAGTGTTTTATTGTGCTATAAACTGGTATTGCCTGTGGTTCAGTAACCAAACACAATGAGTCACAATGCAGGCTGCTGCACAAGCTGGCGGTAGATCAGGGGGAGAGAGAATTGGCCACAGCCCACAGGAGCAGGCCCTTTCTAAATCAGTTAGTTTTGGAGTAGATCCTAGTTGGATCTTTAAAAGTGTCCATTATAGGCTTGTTAAAGCGTCAGCAGAGGGGGTAGTATGAACCTAACTTTTTTCCTTTGGTCTCTCTCTCTCTCTCTCTCTCTCTCTCTTTCTCACTCTCACACACACACACACACACACACACACACATACACATATTCTTGCACTTTACACACTCATTTGCCCCACTCTCTATCTTGCAGTAGTGCTGTTCTTTATTTAGCTTGATGGTGTGGGTCTGTGTGTGTGTTGGTGACAATTTGGGTTTCATTCAGTTTAATCCTTAGTTGTGCATTGTATTCTGCTGCCTGCCTGAGATCACTGAATTTTCCTCAGACAAAATTGTGTAAGGTTGAGGAAGGAGACGTGTTGCTGTCGGATGAGCACTGTTTGCAAGTATCTCATCCGTCCCAACAGAACTCAAAACGAACTTCTGCTGAATAGTGAGCTTCAGTATAGCAGAGTCCAAGGTTCAGCATTCAGACAGGTTTTAATCCCAGTATTCCACTTGTACTGTGCCTCGAGGCATATGATTACATCTCCCTAGTACCTTGAAATGTAAAAAAAAGATTCTGAAATGGACTATAGGACTTGCATCTTTGGATAAGCAACTGGACTGAAACAAATCCAATGGTATTGTTGTTCATTGCTTCAGCTCATCCTTAGTCACTAGCTTTCCTCTGATCTCCATGTCTACTTATGGGTGCCGACTCCTGAGATGCAAGTTAATGGTTTCCCTCATTACCGATTTCTTGTCAGGAAGGCGCTGTGAGGAGACGGTCCTGTCTCCCTGGAAACCTCTCCCAGGATCCTCTGCATCTAAGATATCTGCAGTTTTATGTGCAGAGTGAAGACTCAATGCATTGGTCTGGGGGTGATGGGGAAGCGGTCAGTTGATTCTTCAAGGATTGTGAACCGAATGAAGCTTTCTTTGAACTTTAATGACCAGGAGAACCCCCTCCAGCCTGGTCGCTCCTCTCTGTGGCACCGCTAATGTAGGAAAACAATTTTTTAGCATGACTGGACCAATCTATTCAGGGGGCTTTGCTTATTGTGGTGGGCTGCATCATCTCAGCCATGCATTACCGCCTGGCTTGATGAAGCACGACCCGTAATGTGAGGCACTCTGACCCTCAGAATGAGGGATCCTGCTCCCTGCGCCCGCCCCAGAGCCGAGCCGCGTGCAGCACTTTCACTTTGCCCAGAAACACGCAGCCGCAGTCCCCAGCGCTATGGCTATACATACAGTACCAAAATCAATACTTCCTTTTGTGACACTCGCATCATTTCATATTTTTCCTGCTTGAAATATATGTGAATCAGAACATGGAAGTTTTGTGAAAAATAATATTGTTATTGATTATTATTATTATTTTTTAAAAATTATTATTACTGTTGTTTATTTATTTATCTTTTTTTTTGAGTGAAGAATTTAGGACTCTGGCTGAAGAAGTCATTGTAGATTTAACACGTTCAGTGGTTGCAACCACCACCAGGGGAAACAGAGCTTCCTTCTTTTAAGTCCCATATGAGCCAAGACCCATTTCCTTTGCTTAAATTGGCTTCCCACAAGAAATGTTTGCCTGTGTAATAGATTTTGATTGAAATGTATTTACAAAAATAGGCTGTTCTTCACAGGACCTGTAGAGGCGGTGATATGTCTCTCCCTTTGGGTTTTGAGTTGCAAGAACTATATCGTAAATTTGTTTGTTCTGATAAGCATGGATTCAGTCAGAGAAGTAAATACACTTTCATAATTATCATTAGCAAGGAATACATTTCTCTAAAACATTGAACACAATGGCAGCTTCCAGGTCATATTTACTTTTCTAATGCAATAAAAAAATGTTTTTGGCCCTTGCATTCATATTCAAAAGGTTTAGGAAATGTATTCCCTGCATGAGCGTGCATTTACACGTGTGCTTTAAAGGAGATGCTGCGGTCACTGCAGCCTCTCTGATTCATCATGCGCTGGCGAGTCGATGTTTACACCCCGAGCGTGCCCGACGCAGCCCACTTCACAATGACATGCCGCCCGCATGCACAGCCTGTCCCATCAAATCAGGCAAATCCTTGCAAAATTGTCCCACGGAAAAAAAGGTTCCCAAGTCAAATTAATTGAATCAGATCTTCTTAAAATCACAGATAGCACACGCAAACACACACACACACACACACACACGCACACACCCTTGATTGTGCAGTGGCCAGAAAAAGAACCCCCACCCCCACCCCCACCTCTCTTCCCTCGCAATATTGAGGCCTTTGTGTAGGCTGAGCCTCTGGGCCAATTACAATATGTCTTGTATTGTAAACAGGCCTAAAACAAAAACTGACTTTTAATTCCATATTACTTATTTGCCTAACCTTTATAAATTTTATTGTACTTTATTATTGTGTGTGTGTGTGTGTACGCGCGTGTGCACGTGCGCGTATGTGTGCCTGTGTGAGTGTTCTGCACATGTAATAATATCAGATACAGAGAGGGATGTCAGTTTTTTTAATACAGTCAACATGCAGGCTATTCTAGTTTGAAAATAATAAACAGTTGTTTTAAGGTTGTCAGAAAAATGTGTTGTGCTATGGTAATTTACATTTTCTATATATAAAAGGGCTTTATGAATTTAAATGTCATTGCACATGATTTTATAACGTGACAATGTTTTCTGGCTCAAACAAAGTAAAGCCTACCATTTAAATGCAGTAAATGCTCACACGTTTGTCACTGTGTATGGATTCTGTGCACATGCCGTAATTAGTGAATGATTAAAATGCAAAATCTTCATTGGTGTGTGTTCTGCCATTTATTTAAAAGATTGCACATTGGCAAGTTTAAAAAATGTTTACTGTCATTTTTTGTTCTCCTTTCTTTTGTTAGTCCAGTGTGCGCCCCATAAAATTTCAACAGAAAAAATATGAATAGGATAATTTCTCTGTGCACATTTTCTTTGTTTTGCTTTTGCAGTGACTGTTTCAAGCCTAAATGCATAGTTCATTTCATCTTACAACATAAAACTTGACTCTAATACAATGCTACCCCTAAAAAAACCAAGAACCCTGCATGTGAAGAGTACACATACAGTATGAACTACAAAAATAATCCCACTTATAAAATGAGAGCGGTTAAAGGCAACCTATGCTATTTCAAGTCAAATGTTTGGTTTGACATGTGGAAATTGTAGTTCACATTTAAAAAAATCAGTGACATGAAAATCTGAAGATATAAATGACTGATGATATAAGTGACCTATCTTCTTTTCAAATGTGGAAATTTTCATTCAAATGTGAAAAAGCCAGTCACGTGTTTTAATTCACATGTGAAAGTGTGAAAGTTACATGTGAAACTGATTTTCTCATGTGAAAAGGAAAATTCCACTTGTTTTATTTTCGCTAGGGTAAATATAATAATTTAAATAATTATTCACACTATCTCATGTAGAGAATAGAAGGCTCACTTTACAAACACAATAAAGCTGGTTGTGCTTTGCCACAAAACAAAATTGCCTTGGAATAACAATCATAATTGCTGTAACCATAACAACAATAATAACCTTAATAATCTGTTAATTTTTCTAATAAGACGTTATAGGTAAATGTCCCTTCTCTAACCAAAATTCAGTCGCGGTCATATTGATAAAGTTGGTGCCCATTAGCAAGCTATATACTGTGGTTATTATTTAGCACATGGTTTATGTAGGGAATTCCTGCGATTTGTTCCTTGTAGAGAGGACATCTGCCTTGAATGTCAGGAGTAGTGATTTATATTTTTCGCCTTACTTATAAAAGTATTGACAATCTAGTCAATTTTGAAATAATTTAAATGAAGACATTGCAATATTATATATTTTGCATATTTAAATTGTTTTGTGTTTTCATGTGAGCTACTTGTTTTCTACAATGGATATAATATTAATGGTTATATAATATAATCTCACATGTTTGCATCTTTTCCCACATCAAATAAAGGATGCAACTAAGAAAATATTTCAAGGTCTCAACCAAGAAAACCAACATTTTTAAATATGCATATTACCATTTTGCATTCCGATCACTGAAGCATGTATAGCAGTCGTGCTACGTTTATTGCTGCTGGTGTATCATTATTAAGGTACATTTTCAGTTATAAGAATGGTAGGATGTAAATGCCATATTATAATCAGGGTGTTAGGCTCATGAGGGAAAATCAGCCACTTTTATTTGTATTTTCTTTTATTTGTATCTAAGTTTTAAAAAAAAATTTTTTTTTTACTTTTTATAAAAACTACTTACTGCTTCTCAGACTTGGTCGCATAAGGTATTCTGGCCTGGAGTATGCATAGCATTGCCTTTTCTTCGAAATAGTATGATCCTTAATGAAATACAGCCATTCAATAAATGTTTTAAGTCACATATTACAAGTGATATATGACACCATAGAGGGTTAACTACTTCTGAGCTTCCTGTGTCAAAGAGTAGATGCTTTGAAAATTCATATCACTGCTGAACACAATACATTTTCAAAGGCTTGCTACTATTTACACTTGCTGGCATTGTAATGTCTGTGGTTTGCATTGTTTTCTATTACTGTTATTATTGTTATTATTACAGTCTGTCACTCACTTTTATTTCAACGGCACAGACAGCTTGAGTCACTGATGTGCCCAGGATGGTTTCCGAAAAGCAGATCTGGCTTACAATATAATTATACAGTCCTTGACACATCCCTGGTGATTGCATATCCTTTTGGAAAAAGGTTGTTTAAAAAAGGGTGAATCTGGAAGGCAAAGACATTTCTCTATAGAATGTGTTTAGAAAAAGTATTATTTTTAATTTAATGTATTAAATTATGAAATAATAATTATAATAATAATAATGACACTGATAATAATTATTGATTATGTCACCTGAGGTAAAAAGGTGAGTCTGTTCTATATGTTGATCAAACATGGATAGAGTGGTGGATGGCTTCAGCATGACATTCGCACAAAGAGCCAATGAACCGAGCGATGGACTTGGTTGGCTTTACTGGGGAAGGTGCACGTAGTGTACATATTGACAATGGACAACTCTGCTGTACAGTTTCTGCGGGTGAAAATGAACTCTCCTGCTTTGTGGTTTGGTCTTCTATATGAATAACAACTGTAAGGAAGCCTTTTTTAACCTCATGTTGCTCATAGGGCCCAATGTGTATTTTCCATTTGCACGAAAAATAAGCAGAACAAAATTTTGCATTTGTGACTAAATAAAATGCAAGCACTGCAAAGAAGGAGAATTGAAGATTACCTTTCACTGTCGACTTGTCCTTTCACATCAAAGATGTGCAGTTGTGACATATGTGAGATTTCACCCGGTACAAGAAAAAAGAAAATGGCAGTTCTGTGTTCCATACCTGTACATTCTTTGTTCTATGATCAGAGGCCTCCATCATTTTTTCCCCCTGTCATGCCTAGAATAACAGACAGTCCAGCGTGGATTATTAATGGAACCTTCACTCGCTACTTTGTGAGATCGCCAATAATCTATTCTCAATCGCGGCATTTGTTGTTGCCGTTGATGTTGTTTTTGTTCTTTTCTGTTTGAGACATGGCCTGTTAAGGATCTTTGAGCGACCCCCCTTTTAATATTCCTGCAAATTAAAGCATCCAGACCCGCTCTGCTTCTCGGGTAATTGGAAATCAGCAGTGACTGCTGCCGTGGTTGTATTTTTTTTCCCTAGAGCATGTCTATAAGAATGCTCATTACTTCATCATCCCATCCCAGCTGCAGCATTCCCAACAGTAACGCTGACCAAGGCAACAGTGTGAGTATATGACACCGGTACTACTGCTTAATAAAAAAAGTGCTGCTTTCTTGAGACAGAAGGCAGATGTCGCAACACTGACAATTCTTATACTTTTATTAAAAGGCTGCTTTTCCTAAAATGTACATTAGATTGCCTCTTTCATATAAAAACCTCAAGGGGCCAGCTTCAATGAAAAAAATGTGTTGATGTGATCATATTTCATTTGAACATGTTCAATACAAGAAAGAAACGAAAAGGTCACAACACAAAAGTTTATTTACTGACATAAAATACCCATTCAATTGCTTTTGATTAATGAGTAAAACACTGCAATTAGAAGCAGTTAATTCATAAAGAGAGAGCTGTGAACTACAGGAATCCTAGCATTAAAGTTTAGAACGGAGCTTAATTGAATACATATTCATTAGGGGGCTTGTTTCTAATCGTAGGGCCCTGTATTGTCCACCACTTACAAGAGGCACACTTCCCGCTCTGCCATCATGCATGCCTCAACAGCAACCCTTCCTGTCTCCACTGGCATTAAATTTGCTGGCTTTGCCTCCACTTGCCCGCAGTTTATACTGATTGGACCAGCTGTTCCACTTAAAATCACCATGGCAACCACAACCGGTTGCCTAGCAACAGTGTTCTTTTCCCTGAGCCCCAGCCAAGGCTCCACAGGCCGGTTATAAAGAGAAACAGAGGCAATTGAAATTCCCCTGGATTTTTTAGGTACAGATGTCTAATATAGTATGGGGCTTCCTCCGTTGTTGGTTCAAATTGAAATGTGTCTGTCAGTTTTATTAAGTGCTTTGTATGGACTGCTTCAAAAGCTCAGCCACTTTGACCTTCAGTTGAAGTAATGGGGGAGGGGAGGGAACACAGTAGCCTAATTCGCAAGTGACCCTATTGCTGCTTCCTGTTCACTGATTGGTCGGATTCACTGTCCTGTTAAGGGTGACTGGCTAAAATATGCCATGAGAGCTCAGTGTGTAGGACTCATGTCATGTGTTTTATTGTACATTTTTGCTGCACGTTGTGTATGAATATGGAATATGCTACAGAGACATGGAAAATTGCCGAATCACAGGATCCCCATTGGAGGGGTTCTGTAGATTTCAGCTGTCAATTTTTCCGCAACATTAGTATTTTTCTTTGATAAACAGACGATACACAGTCACAGTAGAGAGACGATAGATTCCTGTTCACGCAGCTTTCTCCATATCTGTCTGTACACCGTCCCTCCTTTTCCCTCCCCAGCGTACAGGTAGAATGGGAGAATAGAATGCAGTCCTGAGCTTTCGGGATGGATGGCTGCTCTGCTGCTCCATGCATTTCAGGGCTTTGGGATTCTCGCTGTAGCTGGGCCCAGATGGTAGCCTCCCTCCCTGATCACTGAACAGATTGGTTTGTGGTGAGAAATCACCCGGGACAGAGTGGTGAACCAAGAGCGGTGTGAGAAGCAGCCACGGCTTCATTTATTGTCATTTCTGAATATTGTTCGCTTTGCATTGTTTTGCGATTTACTTTCAGCGCTCATTGTTTATCTTGTTTTATTTTTGACGTAATTTTTTCCCCCTACTTAGCTAAAACATTCTCTGCTGCCTTCTATTCCTATCGTAACAGACAAAGAAGAACTTTGTTCTTAATACTGTATTTTGCTGGCTGATTGGTGTTGGTGAGATACAGAGTTTCTGAATCACCTGCACCTTGCAGTGCTGAGTGTTTCTGTCCTCCTGGTGAGCTCTCTGACACTGTAACATGAATATATAGTGCCGAACAGCACCTGTGACTTTGGACCCCTAGAGAAACTGCTCCATTGTATGGCTCTGCTAGGCTGCAGCTATTCTGGTGGTCGGATCTACTTGACCTCCTTGTTACCTAACTGCATCAACTGGGGCGGCTTATGGGTAATTGTCTTTTCCCTGTCCCTGAGCTGCCCCAAGGTTCTTAGCTCTTACCACCATTCTGCCGGGTGTGAGGAGCATGTGTGGGGTGTATTTGTGTGTGTTTGTGAATTCAGGTGTTTTTAAAGGTCCTTTGAGAAATTCCTGCTCCCAGCATTGTATCCTCCCCACATATATTTTATTGCATTTCATTACATTTTTTTTTGCTTCTCAAATAGCAGCATGACATATCCTAACAAGAACCTGTGAATGTTAGAGAGTTTTTGCTAAGTGCCACTCTAGATACAATTTAGTTTGTTGAGGCTTTAGGGCGGAGACAATGGAGAGAGACAGACAGAGAGAAGAGAGACAGAAAGAAGAGGGAGGTAAAGAGAGGGAGAGGTATTTGGTGCAAGATTCAAATGGTTTAAACTGCATAACTGCATGTTTTTGTGTGTGCATGTGTGTGCTGGGGGGGGAATAATTTGATGGCTGAAATTTTAATAGTGGATCATCAGTGCATTTTGCAAGCATGAGGTATGGGGTTAGGACTGGGGTGTCGTTTGTGGGCCCTTGTCAGATATGAATTAAATATAAATAAAGCTGGGAACATAGGTCCACATGTGACAGTGAAAGTAGTGAATGGATACAGGTATGGGATGGAATTTGCTTCAGGATTGAGCAGTTCATTGAAAGTGCTGGACCTGTACAGTCCATTGTTAGAGGTGTTCTATTTCTGTTTCGACTCCCATCTTCAAATCAATGAAAAGCAGTTTTGAGGGACAGCCAGGGAAGAGGATCTGCTACAGGAGATGACTCATGGGCGCTCAACCAGACCTGTAGGAGAGGAGGTACCCCTTACCCAGCTCACCTGTATTATAATACCTGGGTGAGTGGATGCACAGGAGAAGACTGTGGCAGCAGATGAGGGTTGGGTTATTAATGACATGATGGATAACTCAAGTGTATTACTTCTATGCGTAGATGGATATAACTACAAAACAATTACATTTCAGTTCCTCACCCACTGTAACCCATGATGATGTACAGGCTTTAGGGAACTGTAATAAGAATGGCAGGTGTCAAGTTGGAGGTTCTATGTACATTTCGAACTGAACAGACCACGGTACTTGGTTGTATTGATTTGTATGCATCTGTGCCAAAGTCATGTACTTTCATGAGAAACACTAGGCAGAGCTACGTGCTTTAAAGCTTGTCTCTCACACTGCACCAACAGTATACGCCCTTCACTCAGTTCACCTGCTATACTTCATGACATCAGGTGAAGAGAACAGTCACAGTCAGAGGATACAATGGAATTTAAACAATTAGAATTTATGATTCTTTAATGTGTTAACAGCCAAGGTCTACCTCGCTTTGTAGTGCCACACCCACTCTATATGTCTCTGTAGATCTTCACATAGCTGTGAAATTTTTTTTTCCCCCTCTGGCTGCTAATGTTTATGCATCCATTCCTATACTGTATTCCAGTGCAGTGTCTAAGTGCACTTATATTTGATTTCATTGTAGCATGTTTTTGGGTGCACTTTAGAGCTGCATTGATATGTAAATTCATGCATACCTGCTTCATTTCCATAATCACAAAAGCACCAGCCCCCTCTTCCCCGCGGAGAGGAAATTCACAGCGAGCGGTGCCAGTTTGTTTGGTTCGTGCCCTCACCCGGCTCTCTGTGGAGTGACAGTGCTGGCGCTGGGCACGCCAGGCCCGTGGGTGCATTGTGAGCGAGCGGTGGGACCCAAGGTCAAGTCCTCTCTCAATGTCCGGGGTAATCCGCGTGGCTCATCCCCGGTCTGAGTCCTCTCAAAGCGGGGGGAGGAAATCCCTGTTGGCTGCTGTAATAGGATCTGATCGGAGATGAGCAGAGCTCCATTGGTCTCATTTTTTATTTACTTTTTTATTTTTTGAAGTCAACATTCATTTGATAGATACATTTTTTTAATACATTTCAACAATTGGGCAGCTACTGCTAATTAGCAGATGAACTACCTATCCACCTGGCTAGGTAGGCTAGGTAATATGCGACTACTAACAAAGTGTAATTATACCTACGGGAAGAAAAAAGTGCATTTTATACACATTGAAAAGAAACATTTTTTCTAACGGAAGTATAATAACTGTCTTATCAAATGCATATGCTTTAAAATACATAGCCTACAAGTTCAAGGCACTTATTAAAAGAGAATGTGCTTTTGGCATGCACTTGACATGGTTAAATTTATCAAAAAAATTAACAATGTTCAACAATGTCCCACAACCAAATAGGAATCTATCCAGAATGTTCCTCAACTTTCTTGCAATGTTGTCACATTAGCTGGGCAGTTACCTTACTTCATATTTCATTGAAAGTAATTTAAATACTTTTTGTGTCAGCAAGTTTAACAATACAGCACTCAAATGACCCATTGATGGTATTCTGTCAGAGGTCTAACCTGTTGTCTGTATGTGTTCTCCTAATCAAAAAATATAAAATAAATTCAGGAAGATCCCATTTGTAAAATGAAAGCAATTAGTAATTAGCTATTTTAGTGACTTACCAGTACTATTTCTGTCGGCAGGTTCAGCAATCACAGCTGCATATGCTTGAACCTCTTTGAAATGTTAATAGCAAAACAGTGCAGTTCAGTGGAGCTAAAACAACAAAATGTCTGAAGCTACAACGTCCATACTGCTTAAGTTGTGTAACAATGTGAATAATCTGAGTAACATGGGACACGTAATTTGTATTTTTGTATAGTAACCTCCAGAATTCAAATTTAAATATTAAAAATTGAAATTAAAATACTATCTTATATAAGACATCTCCTGAATTGTTAATGTTCTACATTTTGAGCACTGATTATAATGATTTCATCATGAATTATTAAAATTATTTTATTTACCATAATAAAAAGAGTGTCGTTTTTTTGCACCGAAAATAAAGAGAACAGCAACATTATCTGGATTGCCTGTTTTCAAAAATGGCATCATTAGGCAAATTGGGAATTTACTTCTGGTCTTTTCTAGGTAAACATGCAAATTTGAATGAATATGTTCTGCTTAACTTAGAAGATAGTATTGGCTTATTAGTACTTCTCATAATTCTCTAATACTTGAGGTAAGCCATCTTTTGTAAGGCCTATCCAAGTAATTACAATTATTTGGTTGTTATCACCTTATTGCTATTATCTTAACGATATTTTTTGTAGAATATTTCAAAACCCCAGTTGCTTTGCTCAAGACAGTGTGCTTGCACAAACTACATCACCATGCCTTCCTACCCACTATAGTAGTTATGTTATTTTATCATGAAGCTTGTACAGCATGATATTACTTACATGAATACTACATTTGGGGTGGCATAATGGGGTGGCACGTTGATACAGGGAATAGCATTGTTGTTTCACAGCAAGAAGGTACCAAGTTTGATTCTTGACCGAGGGCCTGCTCTATATGGAGTTTGCATTTTTTCCCTGTGTCTACGTGGGTTTCCGCCAGGTACACAAGTTTCCTCCTGCAGTCCAAAGTAGGCTAATTTGAGACTCTAAATTGCCCCCAAGGTGTGAACGCGGCAGTAAATGGTGTGTGGGCTCTGTGATGGCCCTATCCAGGGTGTGTTCCTCTCTGTTGCTCAGCACATGCTGGGCTCCAGCCCTCCCATGACCCTGACCAGGAATAAACAGTTTAAGAAAATAGATGGATGGATGGATGGAATATTACATTTGTCTGAAATAAATAATGTTGTACACAAAAGCCTATCGTCATATATTTCCAAATTTACAATCCTCCTTACTGTCATACTACACTACTGATGTAGATAGTGACATTATCTTCAAAACAAATATATAAAATAAGAACACATGACAAGCTCAGTATGATAAATACTAATAGATGTGCGCTTTTAATCAGAATTGTAATTTGATGACTGATGTCCAGATGCGTATCAGAAAGAAGCCTAGGGTTTAAGAAGAAGGGTTTTCTCCTATTTCCTGTAGTTGGATGCACTGTAACTGTTTTTGTTTTTTCAACAAAACTGTCCACATCCATTTATATCCACGACACATACAATTTCCATAGGAACAAAATGATAATGAGAGTACGTATGCACTGAGAGCTTCAGTGATGTTCAGTAGAAGTTGGTTTATCAAGAACAAAGTACACCTGAATCTGATGTCTCTGTCCTACAATTTAACCATATAATTTAGGTTGTTGTTGACGCCTTGAAGAAAATATGACTTATAAACTATGTAATTTTAAGTAGACCTTACATAGACACGACTGGAATAGGTAGCGTAAGGAGTTGAAGGTTCTGGATGCTAAAGCTAGCTACCATAGGTGCTCAATGTTTGATGGCCTGGGTGCCACCCATCTTTCATTTACCTGATTCAAATCATACCTGTCCGATAGACAACATTACATATGCCTTAAGAACCACAGCTCAGACTTTGCTGCTGTCACTGAGGGTGTTCAACAGCGTTCAGTGCTGGATCCATATTTTTCATTATTTATCTCCTAGCACTTGGTAAAATCATGCGTCATCATGGCGTACTTCTACTGCTATGTGGATGATGCTCAGCTTTGCATAAGCTCCAAACCCTCCTCTCCACTTTCTCCTTCATCTCTCAACAGTTTGCATGACATTAGAATTTAGATGACCCATAGCGCCCTCAAACTTAACAGTGACAAAACTGAATTCTGATGCTTACTGGTTCTGTATCGACTCTATCCAAAAGCGCAAATCTTGTACTTCCCTTTGACAGCTTCCCTATATCACCTTCCACTCATGTGAAAATGCTCAGTGTCATCCTTGACTCCTCTCTCTCATTTGAACCACACATAAATTATATAATCAAAACTCCCGTCTTCCAGCTCCGCACCCCATAGCTCTGCCTCCTCGGCATGGCCTACCTTTCTCACCTACTTGTGGCTATACTATTCACCCACTCACTCACCTCTGCAAGGCCATTTAACCATTTCACATCCCACCACTCTGTTGATGGAGATCGAGCTTTCTCTTGTGCAGCATCAATGCTTTGGAACACTCTCTCCTCACTCCATAATGGTGAGACACTCCATTTTTAAGAAGCATCTAAAAACAAACCTCTTCACTCTAGCATCCTCGTCTCCCCCCCCACCCCCCCATCCTTCTTGGTACTTGTAGGCTATTAATTTGTTCCTGTATGTGCAGTGTACTCGCATAATCCTGATTGGTACATTTTATGTGTTTTTTGTAATTTACCATAACAAAAATTATGTTATGTATATGTTATGCAGGTCAGTATTTTTTCATTTGTAACAGTTATAATGCTGTAATGTATGGTGACCTTGAGTATTTAGAAAGGTGCTGGATATATAAAATGTATTATTATTATTATTATTATTATTATTATTATCATTATTGTTGTTGTTGTTGTGGTTATTATTATTATTATTATTATTGTGGTTGTTTTTATCATTATTATTATTATTCAAGTATGCTTTTAGTATAGAGAACTGCTAGGACTTGATGTGGTGCAGATTGGGGTCAATTCCATTTCAGTTCAGTCAGTTTTTGAAAGGTATTAAAATTCCAATTCATGATTTGAAAAAGCACACAATGTCTAGAGGACTTTTCAATTAATTAATTACATTTCAGTTAATTTCCTGAACTGACTGAATTTAAGTGGAATTGACCCTAACCCTGGTGTGAAAAGTTGTGTGGATCGCCTGAATCCTTGTTTAAAACCCCATTTGTTTCCTGTTATACAAGCAGATAACCAGACATCTGAGTGGTCACAGCATTGTATAGGATGTCTGTCAATCAGCGATGGAGGGCTGTCACCCTCAGCGACAGGCAAGTTGTTTCTCCATCTAATTATTATTCATGAATCAGGGCCACACCCCCCAGCCCGGGTGATGATGGCTATGACAAATGAGGAAATCAAGGCTGGAGAAAATTTGATTTGGTATCCCATTAAATCTCCCTTTGGTTCAGAGTCAGTCTGTGTGTCAGGCTGTGGTACATGTAAGAATAAGAGGTTGACCGCGTAGATATCCATCATTGTTGATTTCTTGCAATGCTGTTGATTTTCCGTTGCACTGATTACTGCCATTTTTAGTTCAGTATTTGAACTAAATTGGCTATTTATTGTTTTTTTTAAGTATTTCATGTTCTATGATGAAGGAAACTGATATCCATGGACTGATGCTGTTTATTAATAAGTTTGTTATAAACATTGCACCATTGCTAAAGATTTGCATGAATTCTGAAAAATTATTTAATTAAAATATAAAAAGGCTGTGCTGGAGATATTTCAATTATTCCATGACTGAAGTAGCAGTAACAGGGCCATATGTAGTTAATATGACCATGTCTGTTTTACACAGATAAGGATATTTTTAATAAAAACGTCCAGTATATGCAAACAAACCTGATTCAGCTGCTTGTGGCCAATGGCTGGCTCATTGGAAAGATGGGATTGAATACAAATATTTCATAATGAATAATATTATTCAGCTGTCTTTCAAGCTCAAAGATGGCACAAGAACATTTTTTTTTTACTCAAATCATAGGTTCATCTAATGTGACAGAATTTTTTCATGGCATTTACTGTTTATTTTCTTTTTTTTAAAATACCATTTTCTGTTTTCCAGAAGCCCTTAGCAAATGTATGCATGGAGTAAAGCAGGTGAGTCTGCTCCTTGCAAACTCACATGTCAATGACCATGCGAAAGTGTTCTGACATAATATCTGTATTTCGGTTTCATTTATTTCAGTCTACCTGAAACACTTTTGTTTAAAGCACTAAATGTTTTTCATTTATTTTGAATCAAGAAGCTTCTTATAATTGCAGCCAGCTGTGGTAACTGAAATGATTAAATACACTATTGTCATGGACGGGTTATGAAGTCATGGATAGATTATGTTTCTGAAATGACATTGATTGTATTGCTATCTGCAATGCTTTTTAAACAGTGTGGTTGTTATTTTTATTTTTATTTTTTATATATAGAAAAATGTCAAAATCCCTTTTTTCTTTCTCACTTCCTATTTTCCTTTATCTTCTCAAATTTTCATTTAAAAAATGAAGTATCTATGAGTTTGTGTGTGAGAGTGTGTGTGTGTGTGGGGGAGGGGAGGGGGGGGGTTGAGAACTTTCAGGAAACAGTGAAGATAATTTAAGGGCCACCCAGCACATGTTCATCACTGTGAAAGCATGACCTCAGACCTTGAATGTTACGCAACGCGGGGCCGTAAAATATGCATGCTGCAGAAGTAGCCGCACCCATAAATCCTTCTCTTGCTGTGCGTTGTGGGGATATTCGCCAGCGCGCCCCCGCCCTCCTTTGGGCACTCTCTGGCTTTCCTGGCGGAGACACACTCACGCCAGCTCGCTGGCTGACCGTCTCTGAGTGCAGCGTTTTCCCAGCGCTCCTTCTGCTGCCACGCTCCGCCAGGGGAGCGATTGCATAAGCTTTACCTCAACAGAATAACGACGCTGACCTTTGTTTTAATGCCTTCTCTTAGAACTTTCTTTTTTTTAAAGGCAAATATTTGGTACCCGTCTGGAGCTTATCTACGGGGCTTTAATTATGGAAGTGGTTTTGTAATACTACCACTGAGTGGGGGTGAGGTGGAATCGTCAGTGTGTCTGCGAATCGCAGAGGAGGGAATGACGAAGGGGAACTTGACAGGAACAGTCCCGCGCTTCACATCTTTGCACCACTGCATGCGCGCATCGTCATTTTTAAAAAGGGAGACGACCCCGAGTATGTTTAGCAAAATATATGCATGCATCCTATTAAGAAAAGCCAAAAGAGAGGAACGTTGAAGCTTTTACAGTAATTGATATGTATTCCACGGATAGGCTGCCAACAAAAGGACACTTGGAGAAGGTCTGCACCCCCTCTCTGGTGCTCCAGAGGGGACGTGCTGGAGAGGGGGGCAGGCCCCATAGAGAGATGTCCCTCCGCACCCTCACCCCTCAGGCCTCAGGCAATCTGGCTGATTGGAAAGTCCCGTGTTAATCATAATTCCTGCTATAAAGCGACGCTCGGCGTGCGGCCCATGCTGGAGCAGTGGAGGTGGGTCAGGTCATGACCCTGTCTGCGTCCCCCATCTCCCCCATCACCCCCTTCCCCCATACCGTACGGATTCACCCCCAACACACCCACACACAGCTGCCCCACCTGCCACTCTGGGGTCAATGCTGAGCTGAACATCAGAGTTTAATGATCCAGCTGGAATGGGGGATGGTTGTTAAAATTTGCAGTAAAGAAGTATGGACAGATTCACAATTGGAAATGCACATTGGTTATGAAATGAGACTCAAGAAAATTCATAAAAATTTCCAAAGCCCCCTTTTTCTGTGTAAATCTGTGTCAGTTAATAAAATGATTGAGATGGCAATCTTTCTGGTATAATACGTGATGGTGGACGACAGAATTAATAAATGCTAGGATGTTTAAAGTTCACATGAAAAATACTTTAAGATTAACAATATGCAATAATAATCACTGAGTACGTGTAAGTGGGGCCATTCATGCTGTTATGAATTTATAAATTTCATAGTGGCTCTTGTAAAACATTATGTTGCACAGAATAGGCCAATTATTGTAACACTGAGAATTTCAATTGCAGAAAAAGCCCACGCCTTTATATCTCTTATCGATACGCATTCGGAATTTACATTTTCACTCAGCAGCATCAATGTATGTAATGTGGAATATTGTTTCATTGATTAGTTAAAGATGGCTATTGTTATGCCGCTTGTCTTTGTCATTGCAGTTTTAAAATCAGCAGTCATAGATAACAAAGACAGAATTTAATTGCACATGGAATGTACTACTGCCCTCTTTCACATACTTGTGTACCCAAATCAAACTGGCTGTTAAAATGCAAAACACAAAAAGGTTAATAGTCTTTATATGCCACTTTTCCCCAACAGTAACATCGAGAACAAATATATAATTATATAACATCTTACAGCGAAGTATTTATGAAGGATTTCACACTCAAAGTTGTTTAATATGTAAATAAAAAACAAGGCAAACTTTTTTGCATTTATTTTTAATTTGTTTTTTCAGTTTGAACAGGTACAGCCAGTTCTACACAGGGAATTCCACCTTGTGCAGCAGGAACTACAAACAGAACCTTATTGGATTCTCTTGTACATGGGATATCTAAATAATGATTTCGAAATACACTATGCACCCTTACGACATGCTGCTGTTTTCTGTTCCGTTTTGTTTTTGTGTTGATACACTGTTCTCTAATCCACATATCCACAACCTCTCACCCTCCCACACCCCACGATCAAGGCACTGACAGCTGTCAAGCTTTCAACATATCTCCAGCGTGGAGGCGGCCATTTGGCAAAAGTGGAAATTATTGTTGAAATAAATAAATATCAGTAATGCACAAACTGTGTCTGTTCTAGCGCTTAAGAGTTTACATAGAAGTACTATTTGTAAATGAATGTGATGCATTGAGCTGATTTTTTTTTAAAGCAAGGAGCAGTGGCAAAGGGATAAATATTCAAATAAGTTCATTTCAATTTCATTTATAGTTTTCCGAAACTTCTTTGTTCAGTACAACAGTTCAGAACTAACTTAATTATGAAATTAATCATTATTTTCATGTAAAGCGCTTACCTGTTTTTCTGTGCTTTAAAAATTATATACATTAATTGCGGAGGGTGATAAACAATTTATTTAATTTATTTTGCAATAAATTACAACTTTTCTCCAAATAAGAGAGGCCAGATACAAGGATTGATGATAAAATTCTGATTAACTGTAGTGTCCACATTTCCCAAAAGATTTCTTTCTCAGAGATTGTTGACTAAAATTGTCTTTAGATTAATTACCCCGCGCTCCTTTGTTTACATGAACAAAAATTGTTAAAAACAGTGCTATTATTAGAAGCAATATTTCAAAAACTCCTAGACTTGTACACATTAGCTCAGCATTAATACTACCCTTCACTGTTTTCTAATATTTGAATGAAAACAAGAGAAATAGAAACATAGAAGGGTCCGATTCATTATATTTGTTTTAGTATGTTCCTACAGATGTGAACATTTCATAAAATCAATTAAAATGTTTTATTAAATACTGAATACACAGTAAAATGTTTAGTGCTAATTCAACCCTATAGGACTCATGTACTCTGTTAGAGCTGCATTGACTGGATATTTTACTCTGTAAGAAAATAAAATGGGTATGATTGAAGTTTGAGATTTAGTGCCAGTTATCTGAGAGGGCTAGCTTCCTGAAAAAAAAGAAATCAGGCAGAAACAGAGGAAACATTTTCATTTTCTGTTTGGGACATTAGGTATTAAATGAGGTTATCAGCTCCACCATTATCCTTTGCATGTCTCTGGGTTTTAGGTTAATGTAGCCAAGCCTTTTCCAAGTGCAACATCCAAACACGATGGAATGGATTAGGGATTACACAGGGATTAATGACAGTAATCTGCCTCAGAGACTCTGATTGGTCTGTATTTCCAATCCAAATGGGAACACAATCATGTTTAAAGAGCGCTGCTTCCTTCCCAAATGGATAATATGCACATACACCCACACACACGCACACACACACATGCACACACACACACACACACACATGCATGCACACAAGCACACACACACCAAAGCTTGCGCACATATGGACAGACACATACAGCCACACACCCACACACACGCACACACGTGCGCACACACACACACATGCACACACACACACACACACACACATGCATGCACACAAGCACACACACACCAAAGCTTGCACACATATGGACAGACACATACAGCCACACACACACACACACACACACACACACACCCACACGCACACACACATACTAGGACAGAGGTGCAAATTAGTCTTCAACACACAAGCACCAGCCAATTTTATTCTGTGGTCCAAAGTGAGGAATGGCATCATGACTTCATATTGATCTATCCATGCTCCTATTTCTCTCTATCTCTACCAGACATAACAGTAGCCTGGGATCTGACCTCTTTCCAGATTGTGTTTTCCTTCATTCGCTGGAGCGATGAAAGGGTGTAGATAGATGTGTCTGACATGTAAACTGGGATTGGCGTGGGGGGAATGGAACTTTATGGAAGTTTGCTGATGATAATTTGGGAGAAGATGAAGAGAAAAAATCTTGGCACACTTAAAGAGTGCCTTAAGTACTGCTTTGATTGGCATGGCAGTTTATCTTTATTATTAAATTCCATAATGGAAAATCGACCCTTTCCCGCAGCACTGTGGAACCTTATCAGCCTTGGACTGCACCAGATGAGGGTGCACTTTGAAAGATAGCACCGAAAAACAGGGAGAAAGGGACATAAAGAGTAACGAAAGTCTGTATAAAGAGAGAGAAAATGATGACCCAAATGCACTTATCTGCATATTTTCTGTTGATGCTTAATAATTGTTTCAATTTTAAAAACTGGAATAATTAAACTGTAAATGTATTTATTCATTTATGTGTGTTTCTTGCACAAGCTCAACATCTCTAAATAATCTAAGAATATTGTTTGCAATGACAAAATATAGCTTAATTTCATCACTCAAAGTATTAAGTGCAGATAGAACCATGGGCCTGTGCTCCTATACTGGGGTTAATGTACTATATGCAGTATTTATTTAGAAAGCTGAAATGAGCTAAGAAGCAAAAAGAAGTAAGGCAGGTGATATGTGCGAGGGGTATACATGGAATTCATTTTCTTTCATCATGAATCTCATTAATAAATTAAGCACATGCTTTCTTTGAGCTGCTTTACTTCTGAATCGATCAGGACCACATTTTGTTGTTTGTGTATTTATTCATAAATGTCTTTTTTGCCAAGGACTGGAGACAGACACAAACATTGAATGTTACAGTACCTATCTTAGCTTGGAATTTAAAGTATCATCTTTTGGTAACTACCCAAAAATGTTCTGACATTTATTCAAGCAATGTTCGAAAGTGTTGACTGGCACACAAAAATAGCTGTTTCCTGCTTTCAGTTGCTGTGCTGCAGTTTAAGAAATACTATTAAATATTGTTGTTATCTTTCTATCATAATGAAAACAATAATTCACTGTTGTTTAAATATTTAGATTTCCCTAAACCCTCAAAACTTTATTTTTTTTTACTTATTTTATTTAGCTTTAAAAATAAAATGAATTTATTTATAACATTTACAGTACTTTATTTTGGCATTTATTTTCTTATTTTTCACTATCAAAATTCTACGATTTTTTTTAAGTCACGAAAATTGAAACAGAATTATCAAGGTTGTCGCAAAATATAGTTTGCATGGGTCTGTCTGTTTTAGGCATACAGATTATCTGCAGGACCATGTTCTGTTTTCAGCAAGGGCTGCAGCAACAGCCAGCATCCTTAAATGATAAGACAGTAGTGGTTAATGGTAGACAAGGACAATGGGGTGGCTGGTGTGTCTGAGGCCTACTCGTCCTGACAAAGCCTGACCCTTTTGTCTGTGTAAGCAGCACTGGTGACAGATGGCCAGGCTGCCCTGCTGAATTTGTTACCTTTCGTTCTGACATGCAGTATGTCCCAGAGCTGACTGACCATAGAGAGGGGGGCAGATGTCTATCCTTCTCAGTCTGTCAGAGAGAAGCATGCATACACTCCATCCACCGTACGCCATGCATTTCATGAGGAAATCAGTGTCGCCTTTTTATAGTGAAATAAGATGCAGTAAAGTATGGAGACATAGCAATATCTTTGACTAAGAGTATGATTCTACATCTGATACAAATATCTTATTCAGTGCACATGCAGCTAAACCCAAAGTACATTGAACCAAAATCTGATGGATTTATGTTGGAAAACAGAGTTACAGAACTATTTCTTTTCAGCTCAGCTGGATTTATCTGGATGCGTCCAGATATATTTGAATTTCATTTCATAACCCACATCAAATATGCAATCCCAGCATCATGTGGAACATTAATCTGGTGTTACATTAAGTGAATTATTTTCACTTTAATCAGAGTTTTTCTTCCCTTTAACATTTGCAGAGTAACATGCAATTCTATAGCCCTACGGGGAACGCAAGGGGAGACAGCAAGGCCATGAATGTGCCGGAGTTTTCCGGAACGTGACCGCCTTGACAGCAGTGAAAGTCAGAGCAGGAAGTTCAGGAGGGCTTGTTGAGTGATGCAGTGAGGAAAAATTGTACCTCTAGAGCAAACAAGCTTTTTTGTGCAGTGAAGATACTTAAAGACAATGAATAAGTAATTGAAAAACACTGAGATAATAGGAGTGTCTCGGTGTCTGTGGTTGTTGGGTACGCGCAGTCGATCCTGGCCTGGTGATTTATCACTTGCCCGGCAGGCTGAGGGGCCAGCGGGGCCTTTAAGGGGAGGTTGTGTGGAATTGGGGTAATTTGTGTGATCGCGCATTGATTTATAGCGGTAGCAGAGGTTAATAACAATGTCACTCATTCCCGCTTATTGTTTTCATTCTAATGTCATTACAAGGAGGCACTGCAGACCCCAGCACATCTGTGTGCGAGAGAGAGGGTGTCATCTCGAACCAAATAACACCCAATGCACTACCTCGAACGCTCCTCATTATTTCCATCTTTATAAGGCAATTGTGCACTAGTAAAGACTGCGTTCAATTATGAACTGGAGCTTCAAGGACTGCTTACACACATATAACCATGATATGATGGAAAAAGCTATTCAGTAATGTTGATCAGACCTTACAGTTACCTGACATTACAATTAAATTAGAAAATAAATTAGAATTAATAATCAACCATTGTATTAACTGCATCTTTTAAAAACAGAAAGCTATGCAAATAGTATAGGAATATTTTGAATGCTCTGAATTCAGGTGTGCAGTAGCAACTCTCACGACAATAAATAGCTGTACGAAATGAGTATTGTACCTCATCAAACCTGTGTTTTGTAGTTGTCCAATGACCATGATATGCACTTTTGTACATCGCTTAGGATAAAAGCGTCTGCTAAATAAATGTAATGTAATGTAACCCCAAACTGGATTATTTCAGGACTTTTTTGCTGTGTTCCACGGTAAATAGCAGGAATTCTCCTCCAGTACAACTGAATGGCCACAGACAGCCCAGGAAAGGCTTTTCCCAGTTTGATCGCTCATTCAGCATTGCTACCTGCCCGCGTGACAGAGCAGGACCTGCGTGACAGGCCTATTTACGTTCCCAAATCAGGTGTGTCCATCCTGTGGCCCAAAGGTTCTACTGAAGTCCATGAAGAGTTATTGTCTGGCCTTGGCTGTTTTCTGTAAGTCAGTCAACAGCTTTCCCACTAAGTTGTCAAGTCCCAGAAGTACAGAAAATATTGAATTATGCGCAGGCACCCACACTGAGATACACACATACACACACACACACACCCGCGCACGCACACGCACACACACACACACATGCACGCGTACACACACACAGACACACACACATATCACATACAACATTATGCACATGTGTGTGTATGTGCGTGTGCGTGCACATGTGTGTGTGTGTGTGTGCGTGCGCGGGTGTGTGTGTGTGTGTGTGTCTGTGTGTGTGTGCCCTTTGTGCCCTTTTCTGTTATGTCATTTTGTGCAACTAAATTGCCTTTGAATTGAGTCCCACTGAATTGTGATGATCTGAGTTATACTGACTTAGATACAGGAAGATGTCAAACTGCTGTGTGTAAGTAGCAGGATCATAAAAGCAGAGCATGATAAACTAACATTATATTGAAAACCTAATACTTCATAATTGCAAATTAAATCGCCTGAATTTTCATAGGTTATAGTCATAGAGCAGAAAGCTGTTTATTGCGCAGAGTAGTCCGATTTCTTCTAATGCTTATTTCCAGTGTCTTATAACAAATCCCTAAACTAGAATACAGCAGCATAAAAATATCAATACATTTGTCAACTAGACATTGTATTTATAAATTAGTTTTATTTTATTTTACATGATAAAGTTTCTACCATAATAACACATCAAATGGAATTCACATCTCAACTGAAATTAATATTTACTTCACAGACAACGCTCTGATAGGGCACTCTTGGCTGGTATCATGGAAATAAATTGTCCAAAATAGTTTAAACATAGACATATTATGCATTAGTGAAATCTATTTCTGTGTGGTTTGAAGTCATCTCTTGATAAAGCGTTGATTGAATAGAATTCTGTAGTATCTGAGGCAGTCAGCAACGTATTCAATTTTTTTTCTTCTCAAAAGTAGAATAACAGTGTGGTATTTTCCAGAAAACTCATGAATCTGAAATCTTTTTTGGCAGATTCAGAAGAAATATGAAAGGTTCTCCTTCACTGTTTCAATCATATTTTGATTGAATTCAGGAAAGTTTTTGAGGACACAACTTTGAAGATCAATCTTTAAAGAATTAGTCATGAGAGAGAATAAAATGAAAAAGAAAAACCTCTTGATACTATAACAGAAAATCTCACTCGTTTTCTTTACTCTTCAGCAAATTTCAGTCATCTTAACCTTCTTTTTTTCAAGGGCACCTTGGCTTGTTTCCTGAAAATTCAGCAATCATATATTGGATCTTGAAATAATGTTTGAATTTCGCAGGAAATGTCAAGAACTATTAGAGGACCAAATCTTAGCTTTTTGAAATGATATTTAAATGCTGCAGGAAAAGCCAATATCTGTTAGAATCTCAGCATTGCTATCTAAGAACATGGTTCTAAAAATCCCTACAGGTTAAGAGAATGTACATGTAATGTTGTTGTAATGTAAAAATATAGGGTTTTAATCCTTTAAAAAAAATTATTTTCTTTTTTTTTTTTTACTTTCTTTGTTAATACAAAAGTAGCTTGTATATGTAATGTACATGTACCTAATTTTGTTCTTTAGTATAGTCTGCCCCCGCCTCTGTTGAACGTGTTTTTAACAGTGCTTCCACTTCCCCCAGAAGAATTACATTCAGCATTCTCAAAATTTAATTCCTGGTAGGAAAATGTTTTTTTCTGTTTTTTTATGGTTTTTGAGGCCCTTTGTTTGTGCCCATCTACAGTTCTCATTGTTTTCTAGAGATCTGTCTTGTTGTTTCAATCGATATTTGCCTCATGCTGTATCTTTCATTAGGTCCCACCTACAGTAAAAGAGCAAAGATTTGCCAAAAGTGCAGTATACATATTACCTTTCGGTGACTTCCAGAAAACATGCAAGTTATATGTCTGCAAATTTTAGCCTTTTAGTCAAGAAAATTGTATAACATTTCCTCTTATTTTGGCAAAGGACGAATTACTCAAGCTTTTTCAGAACTCTTAACTGAATATGAAGGTATAAATCTAGAGTTTTGCTCCAGGATGTAGGAAGCACTTAAGCCTGGTATTTTAAAATCATTTATGTGCATCATTTTTATCATGAAACACATGATCAATTATTTTTGATCGCCTGGATAATATATATTTTTTTATTTCTTGTGCAGGACACAGATTATTATGTATTTATATATATTATATCGATATATAAATTATTATATTATAACTGTAGCAAAACACATTGTTAAATTCTAAAAGACATTCTTCCATATATCTGGCATTAAACTAATAGCCAAGTGATTTTTGACATATTACATTTTTTGGAATTAAATAAATTCTTTTGTAGTTTGTTTTGTGAATACTCAGAAATATATGCACAACATTTTTTTTTACGTGACATGGATTGCAGAAAATACAATGCTTTAATTGCCTTTCTTAAAAATTACTGATGCATTTTTCATAAACTGGAAAGATGTCTGAGGCGTTTTATACTGTTTTCCAGCATAACAATAAGGTTTAAGACAGAGCAGTGCCAGCGTCTGTCTTGCTGTCGTCTCTCAGATTGACTTTCACCGTAGAATATGTGTTCTTTTCCACTAGCTTGTATTTTTGTGTTGAAAAAAAAAACATTAACCTCAAACAGCCTTGGATTCTGTGCAAGACTCAGAGTCAGAGATCTGCAGTGTGAGACAGAGGTGACCCGTTATGAATAGTGTTCCTGGAGGGCTCAGGAAAGGGGGTCATGGTGTTTTATATGGATCTTTTATCAGCGTAAAAGCTGGTGGCCTGGTGAACAAGCGGGGCAGTGGGGGGTGGAGGAGAGGGAGGGGGGCGGGGAGCAAGGGCGAAGCATACCTTTGCCGGCCGCGGGTGAGATAGCTGGCGAATAGACGGGGGAGGGGAGTGAGGGGGGAGTGGGGGGGTGGAGCAGGCCGCAGGCACCCTGCGGCACTGTGTCGCATGGAGAGACTCGGCACCATCGCCAGGACCGTGGAGGGCGCTGATGCCATCTGTCACTGTGGCTCGGTGGAGTCGGTGCGGCTCGTGGCAGTAAGGAAGGATTAGGCCACTCGCAAAATATCAGAAAATATGTTTCAAAATAAAGTCACAGGGAAAAAAAGTGACACATTACATGCATTGTATTTCTCTGGCTCTGTCTATGTCCCATTATGCATGTCCATGTTTATGTGCTACAGCAAGAGTAGACCAATGTCAACATTCAGTGTTTACAGGGTAAGCACCCTATGCATTTATGTTCAATGGCCTGCTTTATGTATCCAGCCACAGTGATGCTAGCATTATTGAAAAGTGCGATCGGTACACGTATGTGCATGAACGTACGTTCTAGAGTGTGCATCCGTGTGTATGTCTGTGTGTCTGCGAGCGTGCATGTTTGTGCACGTAGCCGATTGAGATTACACGCCTCTGCCACTGTTAGCCCTCTGTGCAGCTTATTTGAAAGATTTTGGTTGAATAATCATCCCCCCGTCTGTTGAGGTCAAGGTCGGGTGAGGTTAGACGTCAAGAACAACAACGGGTGACTGCGCGTCTGTTTCGCTGGATAAGCCTCGGCCAGGCGGTATGCACAGACGTGCCGCCCTGTGTCCCCTCTCCATGTATAGCTCATGTTTAAGCTGCCACGCTTATGCCTGATTTCCATTCCAAATTTATTGCCCTCCCCCACTCCTCTTCCCTTACCCGCACTGCCTGACCCGTGAGGTAGTGATGGAGTAAAGGGACGCATTGTTATAAATCTAAGCCAATGCCTGCCACACTCCTCCTCTATCTTTTTAAATGGCTAATGACTAGGAGAAGGTGTTTATTAGTTTCCCTCCCCCACTCCCCTCCATGCGAGCCCTTATGCTGATGGCTGGTGCTAGGGGGGTTCTGAGTATCCGACACGTGCCGCGTCTCAGTTGCTGATTCACATTCCTCCCAGCCCCCCCTCCCCCCAGCCTTCCCCCATCATGGCACACTCCTCTGCTCCGTTTAACACACTCTCCCTGTAAGCTGCTTTTTAGAGAAGAATGGGAACACGGTAGAGCGCCTCCCAGCCCCAACGCAGGGGTAATTAAGGTCACATATTTTCTGCTGCTGTAATTCCAGATTGCATTGAAAGGCGGCATCGCTGCGTGCGGCTCTTGTGAAAAGAAAAGAAAGGGGGATGGAGTAGAGGGTGGGGGAGAGAGGGCGGGTGTGGGGTTACCTGACGTAGCGCCGCTGTGATCTCCTACCGGGAGATGCAGAAGCCCAGCATGACTCGGCCTCCACCTCTCACCTATGGCTCTAACAATTCACATTTCATATCTTCGTGTTTGCCCTGCACACACACACACACAGATATACTGTATACACACACACACACACACACACACACACACACAAATACAACGCACACACTCGCACACACACACAAACACACACACACATCTCTGTCCTACTCTTTCCTAAATCCATCTCCTCTATCCACAGTCAAATTTACTGCACCTCATCTTCACTTCTCCAGGATGAGTGCTGAGTCTACCTGAAGCCCTGTCCCCCCATCCTTGGCTTGCAGCATGTGCACTAACACTCCAATCCGATCCCTTCATTCCCCCCACACCCCCAGTTCCGCTTCACTTCCCCCATCTCAGGGTAGTGCCATCTCTCTCTCTCTCTCTCTCTCTCTCTCTCCTGTATGTCTCCCTACTCCTTCCCACCCTCTTTCTCCCTCTTTCCCTATATGTCTCCCTACTCCATTCCACCCTCTTTCTTTCACTCTCTCTCACTCTCTCTCTATCTCTCAATCTGTGTGTCTCTCTCTTTCTCTGCAAGTCAAGATATGATCACCTTGTCACATTACAGCTCCCTTTTAGTATTTTTTGTTTTTAGTACTTTATATAGAATGTACAATTCATATTGTTTGAAAGGCTTTTAACATTAAAGAAGTAAAAAAAAAAAACAATGGATTATGTTACATGGCGGTGGTACTAGGTTTAAATGCAATTTTGATAGGCCTGCTGGAGACATTTTTTTTTTAAAACATATTGAAATCGGTTTTTGTTACTGATAAAACAACCCGTTGTTCAGCCATGTTTATATTTCAGAAGAGTAGCATTCTGCTTGATCAGCCTCAAAGTGAACATTGTTTCAGTCACCCTGGAGTTCACTCCATTGCCTTCCCTCTCCCACACCCTTTGTAGGGTATACTCCAAAATCTCACTTCCCTCACAGGTCTGAATGCTTGGTGGCACCGGAACCCAGAGCATGCACATGTTTTTTAATTGCCATTTTTGCTATTTCATGCACTGTATGGGTTTGAAGTCATAAAAAGTAGGAACTGTCTTGGTAAACAAATGGCTGACAAAAGATTCCTCTTGAGGAATTGGCCCTGTTTGTGCTGAGAAAGAGAGGTGGCAGACATTCGCCTCACTTAATACTTGCGAGGAACATGGAGGCTTCATGGTACTGTGGTAGTATAGCCGGTTACCATGGAAACAGGAGGATATGGTTTTTTTAGTGTGGTGATTTTACACAGATTTATAAAGATGATATATGAAATACTCTTCAAATATAGAACACGATAGGACCACGTCTATCTGTCTTTTTCTATTTCAATAATTATATTCATTACATGTGCTTTATTCATTTTTTGAGATATGGAAAAACTATTTTTGCTTCATTTTTCGAGATATGGAAAACTGTGATTTGTTTTCTTTGTTTTATTGATCAGTTGTCTGCCCTCTTAAAGGAAATGCAATTTATCTTACTAATCTGAATTTTGTACATTGACAAATGAAATGGGTTCATGTCTTGCATCATTGTTCCAATGAAAATGGGGGTGGGGGGGGGGGGTGAGGGGGCTTTTAAATGTATGGTTGATATGATGCAGGCTTTGTTATAAGGGCTCGCATTTTAAACTGCTTCACTCCGTAATTGTGTACATTCTCCAGTGCTAAACACATTGAACAAGCAGGATCTGAGTTTTGCATGTGAACAATGACAGGACATTTTGTAAATATAATGCTATTTCTAAACAGAGATTCTGGTTCTGCAGTGCTGCTATGTGTCATTTTCCTTAACTTCCTAATTAGTCATAATTTCTTCAATTCTCTACAAACATATCTTGAATTGACATAAATAAAGAGTGATCATCGGTGGGTGAGAACATGAATCTGTGTGTGTGCGTGTGTGTGTGTGTATTCGTTTGTGCGCGTGTGTGCGTGTGCTAGCATGCATGTTGGTGTGCCTGTGTGGGTATACATACGGTGTGTGAGCTGTGTTCCTTTCCACTGAATCAGCATGTCGGTTATAAACAAAGGCAGGAATAGTTTTAATTGCTCTCTTAATTGATATCAAACAAAAAGGCACTAATTGGGTGTAATGAGACAATCACTTCTTAGCCACTGTGGACCAAATGATTTAGAAGACTAGCACCAGTGTTCAGAATTGATTGCTCTCGTGGTGATTTACATATGAAAGGAGAGAAAGAGAGATAGAAAGGCAAATATAGAGACTGAGAAACTGTCTTAGTTTAGGAAAATTAAAAAAGACAGAAAAAAGAAACAGTTTCTTAATTTATTTCTACACACCAAAAATGACTGAACAGTGTTTCTGGGATATGATATGACCTCTTTATGTATAATGAGTTCCTAGAGGGAATTATTTGAATCACTTTGGCACTCTTGTCCCTGTAGACACACTGGTGTCGCTGAATTTCTTCTGGGATGAGTTTCTCATTACAATGCTCCATTTATTCTTTCTTCAGTCTTCTTTTTCTGCAGTGGGGGGTAGGGGATGGGGGGGGGGGGGGTGTGCTTTCCTGGGGACCTGCTGTGGTATATGATGAAGGGTGGGAGAGCAGAGAACGGCTGGCAAACTTAGTAGGTGTAATTCTCTGTGGTGTTATCGATTTTACATGACCTTTAGATAAAAACACAGCATCACAGTATGGCCAATTCAATATCAGAGGTACTGATGAAGTCTTCCACAGAAACCACATTGAAACCGCAGGGCTGTAATGTCCAAACCTCCTGACACAGTATGGCCTTCGACACAGCAGGACAATGTCAGAGAAGTTTGTGTTTTTAAAGCACTGCATTGAGCGCAGATATTTTAACTCGCCTGCAGTATTCCAACACAGAGGAGGGCACAGGACATAGGTCTGCAGTCAGATATACTGGGGTTCTTATGAATTCATTCATTTCAACTAGATTCCCAGCATTGCACTCTCTGAAGATCAAGAGAGAGATTAGGGTGGAGTGTCTGGCTCCAAGGGTTGGAGAAAAGAGACAGGGGAGGGAGAGAGAAAGAAAGGACAGGAATGAAGGCGAGAACATGTTGTGCTACCGCATCAATTGAATTTTCATCTTGTGTTTCTTTCTCAAGCTGTGATGGCAAACACTGACCTCAGTTTTGAAACATACAGACATTTTGATCAGGCAGAACCACACTGTGTGAGAGAGATTAGAAATTCCTGTTTATAAATGATTTTTTTCCCCGTGAGAACATGATAAAAACATTAAGATACTACTCATTGTAATATAAACATCTGAACATCAATAATATAGTGAAGATGTATTTTTACAAAAGCAATAAATAAAAAATATCTAGGCTAATTTTGTAAATCATAACCAAGAAAATGTGTGAGTATCAGAATGTATCAGAGAATGTACTGTGCACATTTACATTGCTGTCAATACAAATGGCAGCTACAGTCACAGAAGTTAAAATATACAGTGCAGTCTATAAGTATTTGAACAACGACACAGTTTTTGTTGTTTTTGCTCTGTACTTCAGCGCATTGAAGCCATGTCAGCTATATTTTGAGGTTATTTGCATCCATATTGAGCCTTTTTATATGTAGTTCCCCCATTTTAGGGTACCAAAAGTAAGCAGACAATTCAGTCAGCTACTCCGCGGTTTCTTGGCCAGTGGCTTGCTGCTGCATCTTTATTTCATGGACAAGAAAGGTAACAAAAGGTCTAGAGTTGATTCTAGGTGTACCATTTTCATTTTGAGTCTGTTGCTGTTTTCTCTCAACATGTGGACCAAAGAAGTGTCAATGCTAATAAAGATAGATAAAACAAATAGATTGAAAACACTTTAGGATCTAGGCATAGATGTGTCAAAGACTACCATCAAGAGAAAACCACATCAGCATAACCTCAGAGGGTTCACCACAAGATGCAAATCACTGGCACGTCTCAAGAGCAGAACGGCCAGGTTAGAGTTTGCTTAAAAAAAGAGGGCATTTAAAAAACTGTAGAGTTTTAGAAAAAAAAAGTTATAGACAGATCAGCCAAGTATTAACCTTTAACAAAGCTATGGAAAGTGGAAAGTGAGGAGAAAGAAAGGAACTGCTCATGATCCAAAATGTACCACTTCTTCTGTAAAGTACGATGGAAGTAAGGTTATGGCTTGGGCATGTACAGTATAGCTGCCACTGGAACTGGCTTACTTTTCTTTTTTGATGATGTGACGGCTGGAGGCTATGGAGATGAATTCTGAAGTGTACAAAAACATCTGCTCAGATCCAACCAAATGCCTCAAAATGCATTGGATGTCGCTCCACATTTCAGCAGGTCGAAGACCCAAAACCTACTGATAAAGCAACTAAGGAGTTTTTCAGTGTCAAAACCAATAATTGGACTGCTCTCGACTGGCAAAGGCAATCACCTGACATGAATCTAACTGAAGATACATATGTTGAAGACAAAACCCTCAAACCAAACAGGAACTGAAGATGGCTGCAGTACAGACCTGGCAGAGCATCACTGGAGAAGATACCCAGTATCTGGTGATGTCTATGAGTCGCAGGTAGTCATTGAATCCACAGGATTCTCAACCAAGTATTAAATATGAGGAGTTTATTTAAGATTATTTGAATTTATCCAATTGCTTTTGGTCCCCTAAAATGGGGTGAACTATGTATAAAAAGTACTGTAATTCCTACATTGATCACCCAGTATGGATGTAAATGCCCAGTCTACACTTTCACCGAATATTCATTGTTTCTATTTAAATCCAATGTGCTGGAGTGCAGAGCCAAAACAACAAAAATTGTGTCACTGTTTAAATTTGTAAGTTGCAAGGTACTTTATTTATGTAATGTGCCAAAATAGGCTCTATTAGCTACATTGCACCTGGAAGCATTAGACTAAACATTTTATTATGTTTATTATGACTTGCCAATGAGGGAGGAGGGGGTGATATGTGGAACATGTATTTCATGTGGTAGGCCCCACGCTTTCCCTTCACCATAGTGTAAGTGCTAAAGGCTAAAGTACAACAAGCTGAAGGCTCATTCCACTACCCCAGCATTCTAAAGTCATAATGCCATCCCTCTCATAGACACCTAAAACCCCTGGATTTTATCCTATTTGCCACATACCCTGCTGTCCCTCCATGTCCCAGACAAAACAGAAGAAACCTGGCAGGGTTCTTTTTGTTTATCTCTTTCTGACTGCAAGATAGAGTGGCATTATGGGTAAACCTACTGTGTTTATCACAATGAGTGATTTGCATATGGTTGTAAACTTGAGTGTGAAACTGTTGAGCATAAATCACAACTATAAATCCTGACAGATCATCTCCAGTTGCAAAATTTTCAAAAAAAAAAAAAAAAAAGTATTTAAAATCCTAGTGAGTGTATGATGGAGTTTAGCATGTTATTGTTTTTCCTCTCTACATGCACTCTGTTGGCAAAAATGTACTGATTGAAGACCGGCTGCACATTAGTACAGTATGGATCATGGTTTCCTATCTTCACCATTCTTATTTCTTGATTACTTTTTAAAATCTCAACAGGTGATTATTTGTTGGTAATTTGCTTTTCTGGTCCCTTGAACCACGCAGTACCATATTTTTCGTGTCATTCCCAGGGGTAATTTGGCTCCTGAAATGACGCCTTTTTTCTTCCCTCAATGCGTTCCTCTTCGATTTCCTGTCTGGGTGGTGGCCATCACTTGCAGCTTGTCCTTGGAGTTCACCTCAGTAAAGCGCCTTTACACATCCGTCCTGCAACAGCCTGAACTCTTGTGTTTGCCTGAATGCCATTTCACTGTAGAAATTTGCCTGAATACACAGAAAAAATGAAGTGATGGACACTTCCTCTGTGCTCTGTAATGCCTCCATACCAGCCTATACCATTCTCTCTCTCTCTCTCTCTCTTCCTCTCTCTTTTTCTCTCTCTCTGTCAGATCTCAGTTCTTCTTTACACAAGAAGCACAAGAAAGAAAATAATAAAAGGCATTAGCTGGGAAATTACATTTTTGGCTATGCCAAACTGCCTTATTATATTTTAGGTCTGAAATAGATCACTAAGATAACAATTCTTCACTTTTGGGAGTTTCTGTTAAAATAAAATTCAGTTATTGATTGGCATATACGTCTTTCATGTGCAATGAAGTATATTTTATGTATAGATGCATCTGGTGACAAGCTGGCTTTACAGTGGCTGGTATAGGGGCTTTGATAGTATTTCTGGTTTTTATACAGACCAGATACTATCTCAAATATCCCTAATTTAACAAGGGACAAACAAAAACATACGCAAACTATCCCTTTAATTATATTTAATGTGCTTCTAACTTTGAGAACGTAGAAAGAAGTGACATGGCAACATTGACAAGACTGAAGCCTGAACATGTATTAACAAGTTAAACAGCTAAAATGGAAATAAACAAAGCAACTCTGTTCATTTTGCTGTTATTAGGTTGTTGTTTTCTCCTCCTTAATTCATTGTCTGATTACTCAAAATGATCATCTTCAACAAATTTTGAATAGAGAGCATTTGAAATCAAAAGATAGACTGTAGCAATGGGCTCTTCTGATGAGCCATAAGGTGTTGGGTTTTTATGGGGGTCCAGTGAATCCCCATGCCTTTAGTGTGGACTATTTGCAAAGTTTTCTCTGTTCACATCAAATCAATCCACATTCTGAATTGTCGCTAAAAACATTCAATTGAATTAATCGTGCTACAGTACATACATGGAAGATGCTGGATGTTTTTTAATATGTCTGGGAATCTATTTTAGAAACATCTCACGTACTTGACAGATGAGCAGGTTTAAAAGTGATTTTTTTTTTCTGTAATGGGAAAAATAGTATGATATTGTCATACAACTGCCTCCATGCCAGATCAGATGATCAGAATTGAATTCTAAAAAATATGTTTCTATGATTCTATTGCTGTGAGTAGAGGGCTGACCTTACATGGGGCCATTAGAGATCATGGCCAAGATGAGAAGAGAAAGAGAGAGAGAAATTAAGGGAGAAGAAGCCCCATCTTTTGTTTACCATTCTCTTTTCATAGATTGAGAAATAATGATACAAAAAATACCAAGAGGAACAAATGATGGTAAGTGCTGTCATCATCGCCATCACCATCACAAAGGCAGTAAGTGCCCGTAATGTGCAGGCCTGTCCGAGAAATAAAAAAAACCTGACAAAGGGGACATGCATCTCTCTGCTCTTACACCGAATGCTTTCGTTGTTGTGGGCCTTATCTTCTCCCAACAATAAAAACGGCCATTGTTTTGGCTCCTGTTGGTGCCGGTGCATTATCTAAAAGGCCCGTGGTGTGCGTGTCATAAATAGAGGTTATCATAAGTTGCAGGCGCTGGCTCTTCCCTGGGGAGTGAAATGCGTTTTTATAAGGAGCAGCCTGGAGGCAGCCGAGGCCGAGCCATCTGAACGTTCCCTGGGGGACCGGGGGGCTGAATAGAGCCCGGGCCGGTGATTTACTCCACTGCCTCCGCTCCCGTGCGCGCAGAGCGGGGACACCGAGCCAGCATTTTCGTTTTTTTTTTTTTTTTACAAAAAGGCCCGCGTGATAACGCAGACATCTCTCTTGTGTGTGGCTGAGATAGGTCTGTACCCTCTTTTTCTCCACCAGTTTGTTTCCGCCTCTCTCTCTCTCTCTCTCTCTCTCTCTCTCTGCCTGCTTCAAATCGTGTGTGTTTTGCAGTGTTTGAGGAAACGCCATGGAGGGCACTGCCTGCCAAATTGCTCCACAGCTTATAAATGCTCACAGGCTTCCACACCAGTGCCAGATCTGCAATTGGCCATGCAGTGTCCTTGGTGTAATATTGTCTGTGATGCAGGCTTTCATGCACATGTGTTTGCATAGTTATGCATGTGTGTGCATGCATGCATATACTAACATGTGTATGTGTGTATTTCAATGTCTTGCTACCCAATGTGAATTATGCTGAGGGAAAGCATGTTAGCCATAGTTTTTTACCATAGTGTAAAATATCTATTATAAATATTGTGGAAATATTTATTTGTCTATTTCTGTATGTGGTGCGTTTTGGATCTAAGCAGTTAATGGTATTAGTTGTACTCAAACTGCAAACTACTATTTTTTAAAATGAATACTCAAAACTGCGGTAAACACACACAAGTAGAAATTGGACTCCACAGGATCAGAGTCCTGGAAAATAGGACACTCGAATGAAGGGCTTGTATATGGGCACAGCCCAAAATAACCCTAATCTCTGACGCTTCAAAGACTGAAAAATAAAAATATACCTCCTCTTCATCCTCCATTCCACCCCCACCCCCCCCACCCCTGCCCCCCACGCCACCCATTGACACTGCCATCTACAAGTCCTGTCTGTTCACGAGTGCCTTTGGAAGTGCTTTCGTTTCACCAGATTCCACACTAGAGAGAGAGAGTATGAGAGAGTGAGAGAGACAGAGAGAGAGAGAACAAAGGGTTCCAAGCCCATTTTAAGCTTCCAGGCTTCCAGTGATGGCGAGCGCTGCTTATGCAAATTGGCCCTAACGTGACAGTGGTTGCCGTGTAAACAGCGGAATCTGGCAGGGGGTTTGGGGCCAGCCTCCTCAGAATAACATCATTTGTTTAAGTCATTAAAACAAAAGCCAGAATAAACCAGCACATAATTTGCAAAATATGCTTATCGACTGGCCACTTGTGGTGTTCAGGAGAGGATTGCTGACGGAATAATGATGGTGGAATTACCTTTTTTCCCCTGATGCCAACTAGCTTTCCAGCCATTGGATGTCCATTTCAGGGCAGAAGCAAATGAGTATATATATGGGATGCAATGTAACAACCTTGTAGAGACCATAAAATCATTTGGGCTTTCAAATAAAAACTGGTTTATTTTAATAGTTCACAGTCAAGTTAGAGTTTAATACTCCCTAATCATATTTTTTACTGTTATTAGAGATAAATGACATCCCTTGATTGCATTACAGAAAACATAAATACACATATGATGCAAAGCTAATTTAGGTATAAAATCTCATGGGATTGCCAGACAACAGAATATGTCATTTATTTCAGCTCATTATAGCAATATCCAGTTGCCTGAAGCCATGTATTCTTTTTAACCAATGGTAACATATAGCCAGTTAACCTCTATATAATATAGCTGTGCAGTATTTAAAAAAGATTATAATAAAAAGGCTGCTTTAAGAGGTGCTGATAATGCACTGTTGAGAAGTGATAATTCTTTCAGTTTTCAAATTAGCAAAATTAAGAACTTGTCTCACTACACTCCTCTCTGTGGCAAGGCGACACAAAAAGAACATTTAAAAGATTGCACTCACCCTCCCTCTGTCGACTGTGCTGTCACCCAGTGTTGTGCGAGTAGATGAACAAACCTAGCAGAGGCTGACCCATTACACATTGACTCAGACGCTGACGTTGTCATGGTTTTCCACTGGTGCCCATAATGCTGAGCTGTGTCAGTCTATAGGCCATTGCACAGTGACTACAGTCTTCTGCCACACTGTGATTCTTTCCTCCATTTCTTGGCCAAAAACCGGGGCATATTACCTGCATATCCAGCTTCCTGTGCTTACTGTGCACTGCATTACTCATGATACAATCGTTGCATGTGGTGTTACAATGACGGGTGCAGGAGTTTTTTTTTCCTTTCAAACCCTTATTCTCAAACAAATTTGCCTCTTTGTAATGTACCACATGCATTTAATTTAATGTATCACATCCTCTATTGCACTGTCTGCTATGACTTGTATATGAGAGAAGACCTTAATTCTATATATTGCAGTTAATTTAAATCAAGTCAAACGTCCCCATTCTTAATTGCAGATCTTAAGAGCTACATCGCCAGATAATACAATCTGTGAATGATTTTTTATCATATATTAAATATGAAAAATACTTTAAAAAATATTCAGTCTGAATAAATATACATAGCATCATATATAATCCTGAACTGGCTAAAATGGGAATTGACTTTTCATGTAAAATTCATCTTTTATTTGTGACAAAAGGAAATGGGACTCAGAGTAACAGTGCATATGTGTTAACCATAACTATAATGATTTGTGTACAGTGATCCCTTATTGTCCTGACATATCACACAATCACTTAAGCTAACTTCTAAGTCCAAGTGTCTGTGTACACCTCCACTCCCTCTCTCTGAAGCCACCATTGTTTAGGCAACTTGACATGATGGATTTTAACATTACATTTCTTATTGTTTCAATGCAAATGTACTTTTATTCTGCCTTTTTCAGGTTATAAAAAGCATAACTTCCCAGGTGTCATGAGCATTTCCCCTGTATTTTTACATCTGAAACCATGCGCAGAATTTACTGAAGAAATTACTGTCCTGCCTGGAGGTAAACTCATTCTTGCCTTGTTTATGCAATACCTCTTTGTGTTTCTAAGGCAATGATCTGAAATCAAATCATTGTAACTGTGAGAATAATGTCAATCAAGACCATTCAGACAGCAACTGTTTGTACTGGGAAATTATCTGTAAATGTAAATTCATTTTTATATTCAGTTGAATATTCAGAATGGTTAGTGAGTGATGAAATGAATGTCTAAATATTTAGTCAAATACTGAAGGAGGTAGTACATATGTTGCTTATCAGAAATATAAGTCTTTTTATATTGCTTGGATGGAGTCTGGTTTATGGAATTTCTCATGTGTCTATCTGTATTCCGTGTAGCCCTGGAAACATAAACTCATTGAGGAATCTTGTTCATTTTTTAGTTAATCACTTAGTATTCATTAAATACAGTGGTGAGTCGGTTTGTTAACATGAGGTTGTATGTTCAGTCCCAGATAGGGCAGTGTTGTTGTGCCCTTAAGCAAGGTACTTAACCTGAGCTGCATGAGTAAATATTCCACTGTATAAATAATTTGTCAAATGTGAATGTCGCCCTGAATAATGGTGCATGCTAAGCAAATTTCCGGAAATAAATGGTGTGTTCCTCAGGCTCACTTTGGAAGACATGTTCCCAGTGATACTGTCAGAGGTACAGACAGATTTATACAGCCCAATTATAATCCACCTAGAATTTTAATTGGCTTGAAACTACAATTGATTAAAATTGTGTTTGTTAAGTGGACTGGCATGTGTTTACGTTTATTCTAGACCAATGCAATGGCAATGAAAGTGTAATGTTTGCTGTTATTGTGATGGTGAAATGTTTACCTTCTAGTATGATACATAGTTTCCCTCTGACACCTTGAGCAATAGAAAAATAAGAGCTGGAATAAAGCCTGTTGTAGAGAGATATTTTTCTTGGTTTCCCTTTTGCTGGTCAATGGGTACTTTTTTTGCATAATATAAGTATTAACTGACAGAAGTCCCCACAATAGAATTAAGTGCATGACAATAAAGCAGGCTGCACACAGCCATTACCTTTACTTCATTACCTACCTTCCCTTCAATTTTGCCACCTTTTAACACTGAAAGCCTGTTTGGAACAGGTACAGTACAGGGATTTGGGGGTGCAGAGTCAATTTTCATGAATTGAAGGGGTGATTTTAGTTTAGAAGATATAATTAGGGGGATAAATATTGCATTATTAGAGCTAGAGTGTGTAGTGTGTGGCATTACAGTGGGCCACAGAAGAACAGCACATGCCTAAGATTGCTTTGGATGATTTCTTTTTGAGGACTAGTTTTCTGAGGTTTGCTTTTTTAAATGTAATAATCTTTGCATACTCATTTTGCCGGATGTTCTTCATATGAGAATTTAAAGGATTTTAGTTGTTTGGAAATCAATTCCAGAAAGTTCCTGACATTTCTTCAGATAATATCTACAGGTTTACTAGTTATGTTCTTGGGAATTTTCAATGTGCTATTGTGACATATACATTATAGTGAGCTCAACAATATTGGGGGCAAATACATTCTTTATTTTTTGGCTCTGTACTCCAAAATCTTAGATCTGTAATCGAATAATTCACATGTGGTTGAAGTGCAAATGCTCAACTTTTATTAAAGGGTATTTTTACACATTGTGATTTCACCATGTAGAAATCATACATGCTTCCCCGAATTTCAGGGCACCATAGTATTTGAGACAAATGGCTTCACTGGTGTTTCTGGTTAATCAGGTGTGTTCAATTGCTTCCTTAGTGCAGGTATACGAGAGCTTTTGACATCTAATTTGATTCTAGGCTTTTGATTGTCTTTGGAGTCTGTTATCAGCATTTGTCAACAGAAGGACCAGAGTTGCCAATGAAAGTCAAGGAAGCCATTGTGAGGCTGAGAAATAAGAAAAAAACAAGAACATAAGCCAAACCTTAGGTTTCCCAAAATCAAATGTTTGGAACATCATTAAGAAGATAGAGATGACTTGTGAGCTCAAAAATTGCAAAGGGCTTGGTAGGCCAAGGAAGACCTCTATAATTGATGGAAAAACAGGATGGCCAGGTTTAAGTTTGCTAAGAAGTACCTAAAAGAGGCTGCAGAGTCCTTCTGCAAAAAGGACATTTTTGACAGATGAGACCAAGATTCACTTGTATCAGAGTAATGGCAAGAGCAAAGTATGGAGGCCAAAAAGGAACTGCCCAAGATCTAAAGCAACACCAAGTCTGTGAAACATAGTGATGGGGGAAATAGTTTGGGAATGTATGGCTGTCACAGATACTGGCTCACCTGTCTTAATTGATGATGCAACTGGTCCTACCAGTGCTTTTCATGTATTTAAGAGAAAACTTAAGGTACATAGCCCCGAAAACAAACAGCAACATAAGATAGCTGTAGGACAGGCCTGGCAGAGCATCACCAGGGAAGATATCCAGCATGTGGTGATGTCTATGGGTCACGGACTTCAGACAGTCATCAAATGCAAAAGATTTGCAACCAAGTATTAAATATTTTACTTCAGTACTTTATTAATACTTTATTTCAGATTATGTTAATTTGTCCCATTACTTTTGCGCCCCTAAAATGGGGAGGGCTATGTATAAAAAGGGCTGTAATTCTTACATAGATCACTCACTATGGATTGAAATATTTATACTGACAGTATGCTGATGGAAATTAATGCTGACAGTCTTCACTTTATTCTTGTATTCATTGTTTTATTCCAGATCCACTGCGCGGGAGTACAGAGCCAAAATAACAAAAATTGTGTCACTGTCCGCCAATACACTCTGTGTGTATAATGAAAAAAGTATATAGAAGAAAGTATATAGAAACAAAGATTGTAAATGTATTGCGTGTGAAAAAAATAGCTCTGGTAGGTTGGATTGGATTAATTTTTAACGACTGCATATAATGCTTGATGGGTAAATGTGTGAAAACATAAGAGAAAAAAAATAGAAGACGCCTACCTCATGCCTGCTCAGAGCTGCCAAAAAATCTCCCACATCGAAAGAGTTAAAGGCCAAGAAAGAAAGATCTGTGCTGGACAACTTCTAATAGTTCTACACCTACACTACAGGCCCCCACTGTTCATTTCATGAATCCAAATGGTTTTACAACTTTGAAGGGAGTTGCATAACAAGAATGCATGCATTCTTGTGCTTTTTCAAGGCAAAAAGGCAAAAGTAAGATCCTCTCTCTCACCCCATCTCCCTTTTCCTCTCTTCCTCTCTCTTCCCCCCCCCCCCCCCCCCCCCCCCACCTCCATCCTGCTTGTTCATGGTGTATTTCTAGTTAGGCCGAAAATATATTTTTTTGTTGCCTTTTTAAATTTAATAATCGTTGCATACATGATTCCAAGCATTTGGATTCCCCCCATTGTATTAATCTGTAAATGTATTATTTTCTTGCCTTAAGCAAGGAGTGCGCAGAAAAGCAAAAATTAGAATTCTGTCTGCTGTCCAGCAGTGGGCTATCAAACAGAATCTTCAGCACACTTAATCTTCTCTGATCTGTTTCTCTTTCATGTGTAGAACTCGATGAATCCCATCTTTCACACATTAATTAACCCCAAACCACCCAAGGACACAAAGAAATATGAAACATTGTTCCATTTTCCCTGGTCATCTGAAACTATCTGAAACCAACTACAATCTTATCCTGTGGCTGCTACTGGGGTATTTTCTCTATGTGTGCATATTTTTTGCACGAGGCTGCTAGGTATTGCCTCTTTGTTTAAAAGTGAAAATGTGTTGTGATTTGTATTTCTTCTGTGAAATTTAACATTTATTACTGTGCTTTATCTGAACATTTTGTGTTGTTTTCATTGTTATACTTCATTTATCACATTCTTTTTGATTCCCCACAGCATACAATTTTACTCTTTGCATTTCAAAAATGAGTATCAGCACAGACATTTTATGTACTACTTCCATTTATCTGGCTGCCAAGAAACAGTGTCTTGGGATCAGCTGTGACCCCCATCTTCAGATATGACAGGTGAGAGAATATCCTATTCAAGGGCACCCTCTGTCATCTCAACCCAGGAAAAGAGCTTGTATGGACCCAACAAGCATTTATGAAAGATTCATGCAAGTACAAATGCGAGAACTCACAGTAGTATTTGTAGAGTGGAGTGTAGATGTTGTTCTACACTGCAATTACATATGACTCATGAGTACTGGCAGTGTGCTATATTAGTGGCCAGGGGATCACACTGAATTATGGGATTGAAGCTTGCTTGGGTCCAGAAATTGTAAAAAAAAATTTATCGCCTGGGGATTTTTACAAAGCACATTTTATATGTTTATTTCTTTGTACTTTTTTTTTTCTTTTGTTCTTTGATAGAGGACATTCCAGAGAATATTTGATTTTTGGGTGTCCTCAATTTAAAGCTCACATCAACAGAACCATCATAATGCTGCAGACAAGAAGCAAATCTTACATGGTCTTCTCTCCTCATTTCCGTTTTTTACTCTTTCCAACTCTTTTCTATTTCCGCTCTCTGTCCAGATGTAAAACCACGAGCAGTGACTTTCCAAATGCACCTCAGCTGTTAATTCCCAGTTAGCTAATGTAGTTGCTGCCATGATAGTTTGCATTTTTCATAAGGCAAGGCTTTTCTCTGCCAGCTTAAACTGGAAGGTAGAGACACAACATTTTGTGAGGAGCCTGTGATGCATTGCCTTGAGGAAAACTGGTAATCTTGGCTGAGCCTTGCAGATAGTTACCCATGCGACAAAATTATGGCAAGAAGTAGCAGGAAGCCATGCATCCACCAGAGTACCTAGTGCTGTAATAGAATACTACTACTACTAATATAATAATTATTATTATTATTATAATAATAATAATAATAATAATAATATGGCCTTTGTTCTGTGCGCTTTGTCGACCCTCGCCATACCTTCTCTCTCTCCATGGCTCAGCATTTTGTATTTGTTATTGTTGTCTGTTTGACGGTGTTGTTTATTCCTATGAAAAATATACCTATTCTTAAGTCAGCAGAGATATCACAGCTGCAATTGGCCATGCTTACCTCATTTTTCCTTTTTGCTAGGCTGAACAACAGGCTAATGTTAGGGTGAAATTACATTTAAAGTAGCACTGGTCTGAAAAGCAGATATGTATCCATCAAGTAATAGTTTTTGGAGATTGATAAAGAAAAAACTCAACCTATAGATGTCTTGTGCTTTTGATAATGATTTTTTTCACGTAGGGATGCTTGTTTCTTGTACCTGATGTAAACAATTTTTTTTTTTTTTTTGATTTGTTAAGCAATTAACAATTTCAAAGTATGGAACATGACACTTTCACTTCATAATACAACTAATTGTCAGAAGGATTGGGGGTCATCCTGAACTCTTTGTATTGCTTCCTGAATTTTGGTTGTGCTGTAACAAACAATGTAATGCTGCAAATGTATATAATATGAGTTGCATGCAGTAATTAGCAGATGTAGCCTATTACATGTACAGTAAAATGTCCGATGTTAACATAGTGCACATGAGTCCAATAGGGACCATATGTAGGCTACTTTGTAAGAGTTGATTCAGTAGTATAATTAAAGCATAGTATTGTCTAGCATGTATATAATGAAAGATTCGCTAGGCAGTAACAAACAGACAGCTTATAAGCACAATCTGTTTGTGTTTTTCAGCTATAAAGAACATTTGTTTCCAAAAATATTGCCGATCAACTCTGATGTATAAATGAATTGTTTGTGTCTGTCGAATTTACATTGAGAACAAAAGCAAACGCTGACGATGCAGGGCCTGCACTACAGCGTGTTGCGAGGTAATCCAGTAATCTGTTTTGTTCTTTGAAAGGTGACGGGGGGAGAGAGTGTGTGTGAATAGGCAGACGGATCCGCGCGCTAATTCAGAGGAGAAACCGCATCGGTTATCGCTTCCGAACACGCAGCATTCAATGTGCTGTGAATGCCTTTGTTTACGGACGTATGGAGGCCCAGTCACCGCCAGAGCGCACGAGCCGTGGCAAGAGGCATGTGAAAGCACAATTCTTCCCGCAATCGTAGCGTTCTTCTGTCAAGATAACAAGGTTTGTGTATGATTTCATTTTGCACAGGGTATGCTGCACAAGAAAGCCAATACATAAAACTGCTGTTACTCCAAAATATATATTTATTGTATTAATGAATCACATTTGATTAGGGAAAAATTATGTTAGGAAAGAACTGTTAATTGCAGTTATTTCTTCTACCAAATTACTGTAAACCTATCACCATTAAACATGAAATTCAATACCCTCTTCTGGAGGCTGTCAGTTCTTTGTTTTGATTTTGCTCAGATAGATAGATAGATAGCATCCAACCCTTTAAAAAATTCTGACTACTATAAACCCATCAATCATAAATATTTTATTTAATATCATCTCATTAACAATATAATGTCAACATTGATTTTACAGAGTAGGCCTGCTTTGGCAGCATATCAAAAAGTAAGTTAAGCACAGAGGGATAATAAACATTTTAAAGGTAACTATGCAATACAATGTACAGTGTTGAATCGATTCAGATTGGGTACACGGAAGTGTCCCGTACACTTCACTTTAATAAAGATTTTCTGGACCTTATTGCACTGCAAAAAAAAGTGGGTCTTGTAAATCTGACAATATAAAAACAAGTTACACTGAATATCACTGACATGATTATTTGAGTTGGTCATGACTAAATAAATTGCTTCAAGTCCAACAAGTTATTTTGTCTGAAATAATTAATTTTATTTTTAATTTTTTGTTGTTGTTTATTTCATGAAAAGAAATGAGGATTTGACCAACAAATCACATGGCTTCAATGTTAAACATTTTATTGTAATTTACTTAAATTATTACAATTAGACCAGGTATACTATTTAAGAACTTATTTTTCATTCCAAATCAAAATGATTAATCCTGAAGAACAACCTCGGGAAAATAAGTAGATGTTCACCCACTGTTCTAGAGTTATCGCTGCCCAGTTCCCCAGATTCAGACTGATATTGTGAATTAAATGCTGTTACAGTTGCTAAAAATGTTCAGTAGTAAAGTGTGTTCAGCAGTGGCTTCAGTGTAGGTACTGTAGTTTGCTGTGTTTGGGAAGGACCGCCGTGCATTGTACTTCATAAAAACACTTCTCTTGTTGTTATACGGGTTGCAGTGTCATCATAAGCATACAGATCTTGGGCTTATTCAAAAGAAAACAACAGTGATTTGGATGTACTCAGGTTTTCTATAGTATTTGCGCAGGAGTTCAGTGGCGTCTACTCAGTTTTCTTTTTCATGGTGATAACTTTAAATTCTCGGAACCAATTCAAATACCGGTCACATTTACTCCATTTTTTATATATATGTAACATGATTTCAAAGCTTTTAGTTTAGTTTAGTTTAAAAATGTTACCGCAATAAAACTAAATTGGAGTAAATTGGAGTTCAGGTTTTTAGTGTTGACTCATATAAACTCTATTACAGTCAACTTAGCACTGGCCACTGTGTAGACAGATATAAAAATTAATTTAAAAATGGTAGAATGATGAAAATAAATGTGTAAATAGCAGTAACACTAACAGAATACAAATCAAATAAAATTGTTTAAAATTAAATTCCACTTAAACTAAATGGCTCAATAAAACCTCTTCTGATGATAACAAGAACATCTCAAATAACTAATCAAAACTGTAAATTGATAGAAAATGATACCACAATGGGGGTACTCCAAGGACAGAAGGATTTCTAGGAAGGCAACACATTTTATTGATTTTATAAAAAGTGAAATATTTTGTACGTTTTATACTGGCTAGAATGCCCTGGTGGCAAATCATTGTATGCCCAAATGCAAATGCATTACATCAAAATCTCATTCAAGGTATGTCAACATGCATGGTCCAACACTGGTTTTCTATTTCCATCCTTACTGAGCAACTTTATTATGCAGCACAGTACTGAATTTCAGAGTAATTAAATGTATTGTTGTTGAATGGATGAAGTAGCTGGCCTGTCTCGTCAAAGTCAGTTCAGAGTTCATGGGGAATACACTGTCACCCAGGAAATTATACTATATTCAGGGGTTCTCTGTATTTTATAACTCAAAAGATTGTTGCATTTCCTCATTATTATAGACAATATCAGTGGTATGATGAAGAGAGTTTAAACTGTAATATACAAATGTCGAGATGATGAATAGCTTCATGAGAATCAAATCTGAACCACAGTTTATATGAAGGGGGAAAAGAGAAGACTGGACAGCTTTAAACCCAGGTTCTTCATCCATTCAGAATTGACCTTGTAATCAAAGAGAGTTAAAAAGCAATTAGCGGGACAATTATCATGGAGAAGGGAAGTTGAATGCTTGACTAAGTAAAGCAATATGTCATTGAATGGAGATTAATTTGTGGAGGGATATTTCAAGGTCTTTATTTGATTTATCCATAAGTTGAAAATTAAAAATATATTACCATGCATAGCAATAACAGTAAGCCATACATTTAAAGGGGTGACCTCAGTATGTTAATGTGAACATTATTTTATGCAATCAAATCTATTTAAAATGTTATATTTAACCAAACTTTTAATATATAAACACATAATCGTATCTGGTGGCAGTGATATGTAGTATCTGCTAGTTGCATGCTTTCTTAGCTCCATATTCCTTTGAAGGGATCATTTGGGCCGTATTTATGTACCTGTCAGAAGAGTACAGGACTGTCCAGAAATTAGATCATTCCAATCAGGAAATTATTTCATTCTTTTTCAAGAGTGTGTGTGTGTGTGTGTGTGTGTGTGTGCGTGTGTGTGTGTGTGCGTGTCTAAGTATAAGTTTTGTTGGGGGTGGTGGGGGGGGGGGGGAGGGGGGTGTGGCAGGGGCTGGTTGTGAATGTCTCTGCTTAACAAATATTCAAATAGTAAGCCAATGTATCCAGACACATACAGTATACTGTGAAAAAAAACTATTCAAAGGCAACATATATTATATTCCATCTTCCCATCTTCCATCTTCCAATTGAAAAGTTATCTATGATTAGGCTTAGATATTGGTAATTAAAAAGGGTTAGAACAAGGCTATTTTTCAAAGTAATTGGTACCCTGCAAGCAAGATTGCATCAATCAGTATATATCAATATGTAGTCTTTCATTTTATCATAAGCTATTCAGAGACATTTTGACATAGTGTTATAGATTTGCCTTTCCTTCATGTTGCTTCTTTGCTTTCAGTGGCATTGGACCTTTGAAATGGCACCATATACAACAAGAAGCTATAATGCAGAATTAGCTCTTTCAGATGGTGGCTGGGAGAACCTATTAGCAGTGCATAGCCTATTAAAATCAGAACAATCATTTGTTTACTGCAGGCAACTTGATCTCCCAATTTTAACTGCTCCTCAATGTGAGAGGATATGTTGACTGTTCTTTATTACTGGTGGCCTCTGGGCAACTGGGGGCATTTGCAGTTTATGTGTACCAGCTTCCTCCCCCTTATCCCTATTAGTACTGGCTGCCATTCTCTGTAGTATTATTTCCCTGATATACTAGTAAGTGAGGGAGACCAGACTCCTGAAGCTCAACATACTTTTCTTTTTTTTTTGTCCTCGATTGGCTCTACTTTTTTAATCTCATACCCAGGCAAAGTTTACTCCAATGATTATGCCTTGGGCCATGCACACTCTTGGGAGCCATCAGAAGTGCAGCTGAACTTGTGCTGGTACACTTACCCTTTTAGCCCTGCGATAACCACAACCCCATATCACTAGTGTGACAGGAACTGCGCAGCATGGCCAAGAGCAACTTGGAGAAAACAGTATACACAAAGCCTTTGAGAAGCCGTAGGACCATTAGGAAATAAGCCAATTGTATATAATTAGCTTTGCTGCACCTGTAGATAAACACAAAACAACAGTGTAATTTGAAGCAGGAAGTATAGTGAGTAAAGTGGATAATGCATGCTATATTTTCTGAGAGAGAGAAGATGAGAATTTCTTGATAGCACCTTAGATGTGTATCTGTAGGGAGAGATCCACTATGAGGGAGGGGTCAGAGGTGCCTCCTCCCTTCCTTTAACACGGCCAGATAACGGAGGGAGATGAGCAGCACTTCTCAGCAGCAACGCTCCGTACTCCGCGTCTGCTCTCAGTGCTGTGGCAGTGACAGTCTGGAGGTCACACCCAGCTAGAGGACTCTGGGAGCTCTCCTGTGTCACAGCCCCGGCTTTTCCGCTGTGCCAGGCCCTTTGATGGTCGCCATGTGCGTTCCCTCCCAGAAATCCCATCAGGATTGTGAATGTGGTAAATGAGTGTCTGCCTGTCTCAGGGTAGGCTGCAAGGGAGCTGGGCTGGGAGGGGGGGGGCGGGGGGTTGTTGATCCTCTTATACTGTACAGCAGACACCCCCTTTGGATAAACCTGCAGTGGCCATTACAGGATTTCAACACAGAAAAAAGGAGGGATTAACAAGTTCATGGTTCATCTGATGTTAGCCATGTTTGTTTGCCTGTGAATGCTTACACTTTAAACCAAATGTCAGTTGATAAAATGGCTCTAGCTTATGCGTTATGTGTTGATTTTATTTAACATGAATACAGTACACCATGCAGTAAATTTTAGGAAACATTTAGCCCAGCAGTCATTCAGTGTATAGATAAAATTGCACACTTGAATTCAGAAATTATGATTTTTTAAATCTGTACTTCATAACCCAAACTGTTTTAAGCGAGCTATTAAAGGCAGTTTTAAAAAAAGAGAAGAGGGGAGTAATGATCAGCAGGCCTTCAGCTCTTCATCAGACACATTGCTATCATGGTGCTAAAAGCAGAGGTGGGGACACCCATGTGAGCTGGGAAATATGTGAGAAGAAGTGTCATCACCAAAGCATCAGGTTCTTGTTCAACAGGGGGATTTAGTCACACCGGTGCAGAAAGAAAGGGACTTCTGCCTTTGGCCAGTCCAAAAGAGAGTTAATATGCTGCTTTGGACTCAGCCATGAGCTATAACTGCAAATCCACTTTAATATTCAATAATATTAATGTATTTGCAAACCTGTTTAGTTGCCCAATTTCTGAAAATTCTTCCCTTGATATTCAAGAAACAACACAAGCCCTTATGAAATTCTGCTAGTCTGTGTTTCCTCCTTTAACCATTTTACATATTACAGGTAGGCCACAATTTATTTAAGGACCATTTTCTCCATTTTGACAGTTGGTCCAATTAAAAGGAAACCCAGGGTATTCTTCCTCCCCCTTCATTATTGATTAAGCAGCATTTGAATGCAGAAGGCAGGCCGTGCCTCGACGTGCCTGGTTATCAGTGTGGGACAGGTGCAGCCTGGTCTCACATGGGCACACACTCAGTCAACAGTGAACAAACACCAGCATATCACCCTGAACGGAATAAAGAAATTAAATCGTGTTTCAGGAGAGGCAGTGGGTGGGGGTGCATAAGTGTGTCAAGGGGATCTTTGGATCATCATTGGGGAGGCCTTGATCAGGCCTGGGCTGGATTTTGGAATTCCACAGGGCGACCCCCCCCCCTCTTTTAGCGCAGTGTCCCACCGTTTCGGCGCCGAATCTCTCTGTTATCTGCTTATACACTCGGTTAGCATCCCCACCCCCGGTGGAAGCGCTGTGCAGGGCTGTTAGACGCAGCTCTGCAAGCAGGAAGGATGCCACTGTTTCCAGCTGCCGAGACAGAGTGCTATCACACGGGGCAGGGGAATGAAATGAGCTGCTATCGTTGACAGGAATCAAAGATCTTTTTCCTCCTCTGAAAGCCTCAGAGTTGAGATGTGTAAGCTTTTAGTGGCTGAAGTCTCCCTTAGTGCCTGTTTGAATGATGAATACCATCACTTTGAGTCTCCCAGGGAAATAGAACCCTCCTAAAATGCAGCAAAACACTCGGTATAAGAGAGAGGCCCCTACCATGTTATCTCTTAAAATGGCTTTTTATTCAGTGCATTGGAATGTGGGTTCCATCCTGAAACACTAATCCTTTGAACATGGTATAAAATACACTTCATAATCCATTAAGAATTTTTTTAAACCATTGAGAGTGTATCACCAGTACTGTTGCCCCAAAAATGGAGAACAATAGTTGCATTTTCAAGATGGTTATTGTTTTTCAGATAAAATATTAATATTAATATTGTAGACAACACACGTGCAACTTACATTTCTTTTATCTGTTGGTATTTTATAAATCTATAAGCTTGAAGTAGTTGGAAAATGTTCTGCGCTTGATTCTGAGCAGCAGTTCTGTTCCCTCCCCAACAGCTGCAGAGCACTCCCAGCTCCCTTTGTTCACCAGGGAATTATCAAATGAAATTATTTTAGATTGTGGCGTAACACTGGTGTGCATAACAAGGCAATTATGCACCAGGCTCTCAGGTCAACTGTGAGAGGAATTATGCTGACAATATCTATGTAGTTTCGTGGTTGGAACGTACTGCAGTTATTCTATTATGCCGTGTCTGTGTTTTCATACAGCTGTGAGCACATGTTTTCCACCACCAAAGGCATGATTTTGACGGCTCATTGTTGAAAAGCCATTTTTCTACTGAGAAAAGGTTTTCAGTGAATGTAGCAATGAGGCATGGGGAGTTGTATTTCATTGTTTCTCATGTTTGTCATTTTAATATCACTGCTCCATGTGAAAATAAAAATGTTCTCTTATAATGTGTTTTTTACTGTGAAAATCCCGTCCTAACTAGTCCAAAGGCTTTTACTTTGAATTGATGAACAGATCGATGCACTATGAATAGATATTCCATTTCATCTGTGCATGGGATGGAATGTGATGGTATGAAAAAGCTGCCTGATTCATTCACAGATACACCAAAGGACAAATATTGTTTAATATCATTAGCATAAACAAATTAGGGCATTACTCTCTCATTAACCAAAATGCCGCTCGTTATTACTGCAGCTGAATAAACTGCTTGATTATGTTCCAGAATTTCCCTTTGAAGCTGCAAAGGAAAGTCTATTTTTAATTAAACTCATTTGCATTTACAAATGAAGTCTAATTAATACTACTCATTTACAGGGTTTCCTTTATAGCGAGAACAGTGTAACAAATGTTATATCTTCAAACAAGGTTCTGCACTGCAGCTATGTACCAATGCACTGTTGTCCCACTATATCAGTGCTTTTGTTCATAAGCTGCCACTTGCAAAACCTCACGTGTTGCCGTGAACAGTATGATCAATCCATCTAATCACAGTCCTGTGTAATCTGTAGTTAAAGGCAGCAGGGCATTGTTGAGAGATTCAACAAACTGCAACCCTCTGACATGTAACTCACGATAAAATATCACATCAAGCCTTAGATTGACAAAGGGGTGGTGCATTTATAAGCAGGCAAATGAGCCTGATTTTAGCAAGAGCTGGAACTGGGACCCAGATCTGTGCTTTCTTCAAATAGCCACAATACAAGGGGCACCCTTCTGGCCATTTGGAGAACTGCAGTTCTAACTTCCAGTTCCAGCTCATTTGTCCTCATGCTCCTTAGCGAATCTGACTAATAGATATTTGTTTCTAAGACAGATTTTTAAAAATGGAGATGGAAAGACATGTGCATGTGCAAATAAGTAGCTGCTTTTGGCTGGGACATTTTTTTCGGGCAGAATTAGTTCTTTGAAGAAGCAGGGTAATGTCTGCTGTGCAAATATAAAGCTTTTAATTATCTTTCCTTCAGTAAAAAAAAATAATAAAAGTTTGTATTTCTTAAGAGTAGCTAAGTGGTGACCCAGAAGAAAATGCTTTGTCTTTGGTGAAGAACAGAAAGAGTAGAAGAAGGGAAATGTGAAATGGCATGTCAGGGGCTATGTGGGGACAGTGGAGGATGGAGACATTGCAAGCAAAGAATAAGAGTAAAGGTGTGATTTATACAATTATAAAACTGACCTAGCCTGCATCTGATGCTCTCTCTCGTTCCCTCCCTCCCTCCCTTCCTCCCTCTCTCTCTCTAGCTCTTTCTCTTGCTCTATCCCTCTCATCCTCTCTCCAGCCCTCCCCTCCCTGACGATCGTTCCGATTTTTAAGGATTTTCGAATGTGAGAAAGAAATGGCTATGTGTCAGTGTGAGGTGAAGGGAGAAAGGGGGAAACAGACATAGAGAGAGGAGATGGGAGAAAAACAAGGTAGAGATAGCTCAATGGAAAGGTCTTGTGGGAACTCAGTGACCACAAGGTAATCGGCAGATGCACGTATTCTCATTATGTTGCTAATTAATTCCCAACTCATTACACTTCCACTGCCTAATTTGTACTCGCCGCTTGATTTGATTAAACCTGTCTCTATGCTAATGAATGTGTTTTCTCTTCATTTTACACTGAGTTTAAAGCATGCTGGGTGCACTGTATGTGCATAT